>NW_028275908.1:0-318847 GCF_052056855.1 Sturnus vulgaris | reverse complement strand
CCCAGAAAGACGCTCTCGCTCGTCTTTCAAGCAGCGATTCCTAACAGCAGAAGCAGCAGAGGCACAAACTGGATGACGAGAAGGGACAATGTAGAACACGTCTCTGTCCTGGCACATTGTCGTGTGCGATATGTCCCTCCGGGTCTTCGGTCCTTGCGAAGCTCTATGTACTGCGAGCGCTGCTACTTGCAGCTGAGAAGGACCGCGGAGCTAGCAGCGAATTCGGAGAGCGCTAAGCACGAAGTCAAGAAGCGAGACGTGTCCCTGCAACGCGGTGCTAAGAGCAGCTTCCTCGCGGCGGGGGCGAGCTCCGGCCACAAGATATTCTCGTCGTAGCAACGGATCTCCGTGAAGGGCGTAGGCGAAAAGCTTTCGTTTTCCATTCGAACTGCGAGAGAGGCAGACTGTTACACGGAGCTCTGAGAACAAAGGTGCACGCCCTAGGCGGGCTTGGGCAGAAGAAGCGTTCTCGAGCTCTTGGCTGCCCGCACACTGCTGGGTATGTGGCGCCCCTGCAGCGGCTTCTGGCCGCCGGCAAGTGAAAGCGGAGCAAGGCGTGGGCGAGGGCGGTGAACGAAGCGGCAAGAGCGCCGTGCTTGTGTGCACCACGTTAGAGGCTACTAGGAGAGGAAGGTGGTTGACTCTCGCTTGCCTTCCCAAGTGCCCTTAGCAGTCGGAAGGAGCAAGCTGAAGCACTGCTGCTTGTGCTGCTCCTTGGTTCCCTTGCAGCCCGCTCTGAAAGCATTGGCGGTCACTTCTAGGCGCCGAGTTGCACACACGCAGCACCACGCTAAGTGCCGCGGAGAAGGGAAATCCAGAGTGCAGCGAGGAGCTGGACGTGGCTTACGTGCAGTAAGGAAAAGGTGAACCTAAGCAGTGCCTCTTCAATCTGGCCGCCTCTGCTCTGGTAGCAACTTTTGCAAGTCGGCAAAGGGAGCCGCGAGTATGTAGAACGGAGGGCAGCGAGACGCCGTGTGTTATGCGCCCTTTCAGGGCTGCTGACAAGGGGCTACTTTAAGAACGCCTTCTTCGTCCTCGCGTCCTTCTCGCTTCGTTCTAGCTGCATGGAGTACAGCACAGCGAAGGAGTGAAGACGGGCACTGCCCCAGCTTTTGCCCTGGCGTGCAACGGCTGTGTGCTGCTTTTCCAAGCAGCAAGAGCACTGAGAAGTGAAAGCGATTGTGAAGGAGCTCTTTGGCTGCTCGTGTGCTCTTCGCTGCACTGCGCCGCTCGCAAGCGGCTGCGTTCTTCGGCGTCTGCCGTCCGGAGAGAGCTGAACTGCAGCGGTCAGTTTCAGCTCTGCCCAACAGCGTGCTCTCAGTTCTGCGGACAAGCACGCCCTGTTGCCTTGGCTCCGAGTGCAAAGTCCCTAGCGAGCACTCACTCAGTGCAATGCACCCAGAAAGACGCTCTCGCTCGTCTTTCAAGGAGCGATTCCTAACAGCAGAAGCAGCAGAGGCACAAACTGGATGACGAGAAGGGACAATGTAGAACACGTCTCTGTCCTGGCACATTGTCGTGTGCGATATGTCCCTCCGGGTCTTCGGTCCTTGCGAAGCTCTATGTACTGCGAGCGCTGCTACTTGCAGCTGAGAAGGACCGCGGAGCTAGCAGCGAATTCGGAGAGCGCTAAGCACGAAGTCAAGAAGCGAGACGTGTCCCTGCAACGCGGTGCTAAGAGCAGCTTCCTCGCGGCGGGGGCGAGCTCCGGCCACAAGACATTCTCGTCGTAACAACGGATCTCCGTGAAGGGCGTAGGCGAAAAGCTTTCGTTTTCCATTCGAACTGCGAGAGACGCAGACTGTTACACGGAGCTCTGAGAACAAAGGTGCACGCCCTAGGCTGGCTTGGGCAGAAGAAGCGTTCTCGAGCTCTTGGCTGCCCGCACACTGCTGGGTATGTGGCGCCCCTGCAGCGGCTTCTGGCCGCCGGCAAGTGAAAGCGGAGCAAGGCGTGGGCGAGGGCGAGGGCGGTGAACGAAGCGGCTATGTGCCGTGCTTGTGTGCACCACGTTAGAGGCTACTAGGAGAGGAAGGTGGTTGACTCTCGCTTGCCTTCCCAAGTGCCCTTAGCAGTCGGAAGGAGCAAGCTGAAGCACTGCTGCTTGTGCTGCTCCTTGGTTCCCTTGCAGCCCGCTCTGAAAGCATTGGCGGTCACTTCTAGGCGCCGAGTTGCACACACGCAGCACCACGCTAAGTGCCGCGGAGAAGGGAAATCCAGAGTGCAGCGAGGAGCTGGACGTGGCTTACGTGCAGTAAGGAAAAGGTGAACCTAAGCAGTGCCTCTTCAATCTGGCCGCCTCTGCTCTGGTAGCAACTTTTGCAAGTCGGCAAAGGGAGCCGCGAGTATGTAGAACGGAGGGCGGCGAGACGCCGTGTGTTATGCGCCCTTTCAGGGCTGCTGACAAGGGGCTACTTTAAGAACGCCTTCTTCGTCCTCGCGTCCTTCTCGCTTCGCTCTAGCTGCATGGAGTACAGCACAGCGAAGGAGTGAAGACGGGCACTGCCCCAGCTTTTGCCCTGGCGTGCAACGGCTGTGTGCTGCTTTTCCAAGCAGCAAGAGCACTGAGAAGTGAAAGCGATTGTGAAGGAGCTCTTTGGCTGCTCGTGTGCTCTTCGCTGCACTGCGCCGCTCGCAAGCGGCTGCGTTCTTCGGCGTCTGCCGTCCGGAGAGAGCTGAACTGCAGCGGTCAGTTTCAGCTCTGCCCAACAGCGTGCTCTCAGTTCTGCGGACAAGCACGCCCTGTTGCCTTGGCTCCGAGTGCAAAGTCCCTAGCGAGCACTCACTCAGTGCAATGCACCCAGAAAGACGCTCTCGCTCGTCTTTCAAGCAGCGATTCCTAACAGCAGAAGCAGCAGAGGCACAAACTGGATGACGAGAAGGGACAATGTAGAACACGTCTCTGTCCTGGCACATTGTCGTGTGCGATATGTCCCTCCGGGTCTTCGGTCCTTGCGAAGCTCTATGTACTGCGAGCGCTGCTACTTGCAGCTGAGAAGGACCGCGGAGCTAGCAGCGAATTCGGAGAGCGCTAAGCACGAAGTCAAGAAGCGAGACGTGTCCCTGCAACGCGGTGCTAAGAGCAGCTTCCTCGCGGCGGGGGCGAGCTCCGGCCACAAGACATTCTCGTCGCAGCAACGGATCTCCGTGAAGGGCGTAGGCGAAAAGCTTTCGTTTTCCATTCGAACTGCGAGAGACGCAGACTGTTACACGGAGCTCTGAGAACAAAGGTGCACGCCCTAGGCGGGCTTGGGCAGAAGAAGCGTTCTCGAGCTCTTGGCTGCCCGCACACTGCTGGGTATGTGGCGCCCCTGCAGCGGCTTCTGGCCGCCGGCAAGTGAAAGCGGAGCAAGGCGTGGGCGAGGGCGGTGAACGAAGCGGCTATGTGCCGTGCTTGTGTGCACCACGTTAGAGGCTACTAGGAGAGGAAGGTGGTTGACTCTCGCTTGCCTTCCCAAGTGCCCTTAGCAGTCGGAAGGAGCAAGCTGAAGCACTGCTGCTTGTGCTGCTCCTTGGTTCCCTTGCAGCCCGCTCTGAAAGCATTGGCGGTCACTTCTAGGCGCCGAGTTGCACACACACAGCACCGCGTTAAGTGTCGCGGAGAAGGGAAATCCAGAGTGCAGCGAGGAGCTGGACGTGGCTTACGTGCAGTAAGGAAAAGGTGAACCTAAGCAGTGCCTCTTCAATCTGGCCGCCTCTGCTCTGGTAGCAACTTTTGCAAGTCGGCAAAGGGAGCCGCGAGTATGTAGAACGGAGGGCGGCGAGACGCCGTGTGTTATGCGCCCTTTCAGGGCTGCTGACAAGGGGCTACTTTAAGAACGCCTTCTTCGTCCTCGCGTCCTTCTCGCTTCGCTCTAGCTGCATGGAGTACAGCACAGCGAAGGAGTGAAGACGGGCACTGCCCCAGCTTTTGCCCTGGCGTGCAACGGCTGTGTGCTGCTTTTCCAAGCAGCAAGAGCACTGAGAAGTGAAAGCGATTGTGAAGGAGCTCTTTGGCTGCTCGTGTGCTCTTCGCTGCACTGCGCCGCTCGCAAGCGGCTGCGTTCGTCGGCGTCTGCCGTCCGGAGAGAGCTGAACTGCAGCGGTCAGTTTCAGCTCTGCCCAACAGCGTGCTCTCAGTTCTGCGGACAAGCACGCCCTGTTGCCTTGGCTCCGAGTGCAAAGTCCCTAGCGAGCACTCACTCAGTGCAATGCACCCAGAAAGACGCTCTCGCTCGTCTTTCAAGCAGCGATTCCTAACAGCAGAAGCAGCAGAGGCACAAACTGGATGACGAGAAGGGACAATGTAGAACACGTCTCTGTCCTGGCACATTGTCGTGTGCGATATGTCCCTCCGGGTCTTCGGTCCTTGCGAAGCTCTATGTACTGCGAGCGCTGCTACTTGCAGCTGAGAAGGACCGCGGAGCTAGCAGCGAATTCGGAGAGCGCTAAGCACGAAGTCAAGAAGCGAGACGTGTCCCTGCAACGCGGTGCTAAGAGCAGCTTCCTCGCGGCGGGGGCGAGCTCCGGCCACAAGATATTCTCGTCGTAGCAACGGATCTCCGTGAAGGGCGTAGGCGAAAAGCTTTCGTTTTCCATTCGAACTGCGAGAGAGGCAGACTGTTACACGGAGCTCTGAGAACAAAGGTGCACGCCCTAGGCGGGCTTGGGCAGAAGAAGCGTTCTCGAGCTCTTGGCTGCCCGCACACTGCTGGGTATGTGGCGCCCCTGCAGCGGCTTCTGGCCGCCGGCAAGTGAAAGCGGAGCAAGGCGTGGGCGAGGGCGAGGGCGGTGAACGAAGCGGCTATGTGCCGTGCTTGTGTGCACCACGTTAGAGGCTACTAGGAGAGGAAGGTGGTTGACTCTCGCTTGCCTTCCCAAGTGCCCTTAGCAGTCGGAAGGAGCAAGCTGAAGCACTGCTGCTTGTGCTGCTCCTTGGTTCCCTTGCAGCCCGCTCTGAAAGCATTGGCGGTCACTTCTAGGCGCCGAGTTGCACACACGCAGCACCACGCTAAGTGCCGCGGAGAAGGGAAATCCAGAGTGCAGCGAGGAGCTGGACGTGGCTTACGTGCAGTAAGGAAAAGGTGAACCTAAGCAGTGCCTCTTCAATCTGGCCGCCTCTGCTCTGGTAGCAACTTTTGCAAGTCGGCAAAGGGAGCCGCGAGTATGTAGAACGGAGGGCAGCGAGACGCCGTGTGTTATGCGCCCTTTCAGGGCTGCTGACAAGGGGCTACTTTAAGAACGCCTTCTTCGTCCTCGCGTCCTTCTCGCTTCGCTCTAGCTGCATGGAGTACAGCACAGCGAAGGAGTGAAGACGGGCACTGCCCCAGCTTTTGCCCTGGCGTGCAACGGCTGTGTGCTGCTTTTCCAAGCAGCAAGAGCACTGAGAAGTGAAAGCGATTGTGAAGGAGCTCTTTGGCTGCTCGTGTGCTCTTCGCTGCACTGCGCCGCTCGCAAGCGGCTGCGTTCTTCGGCGTCTGCCGTCCGGAGAGAGCTGAACTGCAGCGGTCAGTTTCAGCTCTGCCCAACAGCGTGCTCTCAGTTCTGCGGACAAGCACGCCCTGTTGCCTTGGCTCCGAGTGCAAAGTCCCTAGCGAGCACTCACTCAGTGCAATGCACCCAGAAAGACGCTCTCGCTCGTCTTTCACGGAGCGATTCCTAACAGCAGAAGCAGCAGAGGCACAAACTGGATGACGAGAAGGGACAATGTAGAACACGTCTCTGTCCTGGCACATTGTCGTGTGCGATATGTCCCTCCGGGTCTTCGGTCCTTGCGAAGCTCTATGTACTGCGAGCGCTGCTACTTGCAGCTGAGAAGGACCGCGGAGCTAGCAGCGAATTCGGAGAGCGCTAAGCACGAAGTCAAGAAGCGAGACGTGTCCCTGCAACGCGGTGCTAAGAGCAGCTTCCTCGCGGCGGGGGCGAGCTCCGGCCACAAGACATTCTCGTCGCAGCAACGGATCTCCGTGAAGGGCGTAGGCGAAAAGCTTTCGTTTTCCATTCGAACTGCGAGAGACGCAGACTGTTACACGGAGCTCTGAGAACAAAGGTGCACGCCCTAGGCGGGCTTGGGCAGAAGAAGCGTTCTCGAGCTCTTGGCTGCCCGCACACTGCTGGGTATGTGGCGCCCCTGCAGCGGCTTCTGGCCGCCGGCAAGTGAAAGCGGAGCAAGGCGTGGGCGAGGGCGGTGAACGAAGCGGCTATGTGCCGTGCTTGTGTGCACCACGTTAGAGGCTACTAGGAGAGGAAGGTGGTTGACTCTCGCTTGCCTTCCCAAGTGCCCTTAGCAGTCGGAAGGAGCAAGCTGAAGCACTGCTGCTTGTGCTGCTCCTTGGTTCCCTTGCAGCCCGCTCTGAAAGCATTGGCGGTCACTTCTAGGCGCCGAGTTGCACACACACAGCACCGCGTTAAGTGTCGCGGAGAAGGGAAATCCAGAGTGCAGCGAGGAGCTGGACGTGGCTTACGTGCAGTAAGGAAAAGGTGAACCTAAGCAGTGCCTCTTCAATCTGGCCGCCTCTGCTCTGGTAGCAACTTTTGCAAGTCGGCAAAGGGAGCCGCGAGTATGTAGAACGGAGGGCGGCGAGACGCCGTGTGTTATGCGCCCTTTCAGGGCTGCTGACAAGGGGCTACTTTAAGAACGCCTTCTTCGTCCTCGCGTCCTTCTCGCTTCGCTCTAGCTGCATGGAGTACAGCACAGCGAAGGAGTGAAGACGGGCACTGCCCCAGCTTTTGCCCTGGCGTGCAACGGCTGTGTGCTGCTTTTCCAAGCAGCAAGAGCACTGAGAAGTGAAAGCGATTGTGAAGGAGCTCTTTGGCTGCTCGTGTGCTCTTCGCTGCACTGCGCCGCTCGCAAGCGGCTGCGTTCGTCGGCGTCTGCCGTCCGGAGAGAGCTGAACTGCAGCGGTCAGTTTCAGCTCTGCCCAACAGCGTGCTCTCAGTTCTGCGGACAAGCACGCCCTGTTGCCTTGGCTCCGAGTGCAAAGTCCCTAGCGAGCACTCACTCAGTGCAATGCACCCAGAAAGACGCTCTCGCTCGTCTTTCAAGCAGCGATTCCTAACAGCAGAAGCAGCAGAGGCACAAACTGGATGACGAGAAGGG
The DNA here is from genome assembly GCF_052056855.1 of Sturnus vulgaris. Classification (NCBI taxonomy): domain Eukaryota; kingdom Metazoa; phylum Chordata; class Aves; order Passeriformes; family Sturnidae; genus Sturnus; species Sturnus vulgaris. Next base: position 311,769 of record NW_028275908.1, on the reverse strand, counting down.
ACAATGTAGAACACGTCTCTGTCCTGGCACATTGTCGTGTGCGATATGTCCCTCCGGGTCTTCGGTCCTTGCGAAGCTCTATGTACTGCGAGCGCTGCTACTTGCAGCTGAGAAGGACCGCGGAGCTAGCAGCGAATTCGGAGAGCGCTAAGCACGAAGTCAAGAAGCGAGACGTGTCCCTGCAACGCGGTGCTAAGAGCAGCTTCCTCGCGGCGGGGGCGAGCTCCGGCCACAAGATATTCTCGTCGTAGCAACGGATCTCCGTGAAGGGCGTAGGCGAAAAGCTTTCGTTTTCCATTCGAACTGCGAGAGAGGCAGACTGTTACACGGAGCTCTGAGAACAAAGGTGCACGCCCTAGGCGGGCTTGGGCAGAAGAAGCGTTCTCGAGCTCTTGGCTGCCCGCACACTGCTGGGTATGTGGCGCCCCTGCAGCGGCTTCTGGCCGCCGGCAAGTGAAAGCGGAGCAAGGCGTGGGCGAGGGCGGTGAACGAAGCGGCAAGAGCGCCGTGCTTGTGTGCACCACGTTAGAGGCTACTAGGAGAGGAAGGTGGTTGACTCTCGCTTGCCTTCCCAAGTGCCCTTAGCAGTCGGAAGGAGCAAGCTGAAGCACTGCTGCTTGTGCTGCTCCTTGGTTCCCTTGCAGCCCGCTCTGAAAGCATTGGCGGTCACTTCTAGGCGCCGAGTTGCACACACGCAGCACCACGCTAAGTGCCGCGGAGAAGGGAAATCCAGAGTGCAGCGAGGAGCTGGACGTGGCTTACGTGCAGTAAGGAAAAGGTGAACCTAAGCAGTGCCTCTTCAATCTGGCCGCCTCTGCTCTGGTAGCAACTTTTGCAAGTCGGCAAAGGGAGCCGCGAGTATGTAGAACGGAGGGCAGCGAGACGCCGTGTGTTATGCGCCCTTTCAGGGCTGCTGACAAGGGGCTACTTTAAGAACGCCTTCTTCGTCCTCGCGTCCTTCTCGCTTCGTTCTAGCTGCATGGAGTACAGCACAGCGAAGGAGTGAAGACGGGCACTGCCCCAGCTTTTGCCCTGGCGTGCAACGGCTGTGTGCTGCTTTTCCAAGCAGCAAGAGCACTGAGAAGTGAAAGCGATTGTGAAGGAGCTCTTTGGCTGCTCGTGTGCTCTTCGCTGCACTGCGCCGCTCGCAAGCGGCTGCGTTCTTCAGCGTCTGCCGTCCGGAGAGAGCTGAACTGCAGCGGTCAGTTTCAGCTCTGCCCAACAGCGTGCTCTCAGTTCTGCGGACAAGCACGCCCTGTTGCCTTGGCTCCGAGTGCAAAGTCCCTAGCGAGCACTCACTCAGTGCAATGCACCCAGAAAGACGCTCTCGCTCGTCTTTCAAGGAGCGATTCCTAACAGCAGAAGCAGCAGAGGCACAAACTGGATGACGAGAAGGGACAATGTAGAACACGTCTCTGTCCTGGCACATTGTCGTGTGCGATATGTCCCTCCGGGTCTTCGGTCCTTGCGAAGCTCTATGTACTGCGAGCGCTGCTACTTGCAGCTGAGAAGGACCGCGGAGCTAGCAGCGAATTCGGAGAGCGCTAAGCACGAAGTCAAGAAGCGAGACGTGTCCCTGCAACGCGGTGCTAAGAGCAGCTTCCTCGCGGCGGGGGCGAGCTCCGGCCACAAGACATTCTCGTCGTAACAACGGATCTCCGTGAAGGGCGTAGGCGAAAAGCTTTCGTTTTCCATTCGAACTGCGAGAGACGCAGACTGTTACACGGAGCTCTGAGAACAAAGGTGCACGCCCTAGGCGGGCTTGGGCAGAAGAAGCGTTCTCGAGCTCTTGGCTGCCCGCACACTGCTGGGTATGTGGCGCCCCTGCAGCGGCTTCTGGCCGCCGGCAAGTGAAAGCGGAGCAAGGCGTGGGCGAGGGCGGTGAACGAAGCGGCTATGTGCCGTGCTTGTGTGCACCACGTTAGAGGCTACTAGGAGAGGAAGGTGGTTGACTCTCGCTTGCCTTCCCAAGTGCCCTTAGCAGTCGGAAGGAGCAAGCTGAAGCACTGCTGCTTGTGCTGCTCCTTGGTTCCCTTGCAGCCCGCTCTGAAAGCATTGGCGGTCACTTCTAGGCGCCGAGTTGCACACACGCAGCACCACGCTAAGTGCCGCGGAGAAGGGAAATCCAGAGTGCAGCGAGGAGCTGGACGTGGCTTACGTGCAGTAAGGAAAAGGTGAACCTAAGCAGTGCCTCTTCAATCTGGCCGCCTCTGCTCTGGTAGCAACTTTTGCAAGTCGGCAAAGGGAGCCGCGAGTATGTAGAACGGAGGGCGGCGAGACGCCGTGTGTTATGCGCCCTTTCAGGGCTGCTGACAAGGGGCTACTTTAAGAACGCCTTCTTCGTCCTCGCGTCCTTCTCGCTTCGCTCTAGCTGCATGGAGTACAGCACAGCGAAGGAGTGAAGACGGGCACTGCCCCAGCTTTTGCCCTGGCGTGCAACGGCTGTGTGCTGCTTTTCCAAGCAGCAAGAGCACTGAGAAGTGAAAGCGATTGTGAAGGAGCTCTTTGGCTGCTCGTGTGCTCTTCGCTGCACTGCGCCGCTCGCAAGCGGCTGCGTTCTTCGGCGTCTGCCGTCCGGAGAGAGCTGAACTGCAGCGGTCAGTTTCAGCTCTGCCCAACAGCGTGCTCTCAGTTCTGCGGACAAGCACGCCCTGTTGCCTTGGCTCCGAGTGCAAAGTCCCTAGCGAGCACTCACTCAGTGCAATGCACCCAGAAAGACGCTCTCGCTCGTCTTTCAAGCAGCGATTCCTAACAGCAGAAGCAGCAGAGGCACAAACTGGATGACGAGAAGGGACAATGTAGAACACGTCTCTGTCCTGGCACATTGTCGTGTGCGATATGTCCCTCCGGGTCTTCGGTCCTTGCGAAGCTCTATGTACTGCGAGCGCTGCTACTTGCAGCTGAGAAGGACCGCGGAGCTAGCAGCGAATTCGGAGAGCGCTAAGCACGAAGTCAAGAAGCGAGACGTGTCCCTGCAACGCGGTGCTAAGAGCAGCTTCCTCGCGGCGGGGGCGAGCTCCGGCCACAAGACATTCTCGTCGCAGCAACGGATCTCCGTGAAGGGCGTAGGCGAAAAGCTTTCGTTTTCCATTCGAACTGCGAGAGACGCAGACTGTTACACGGAGCTCTGAGAACAAAGGTGCACGCCCTAGGCGGGCTTGGGCAGAAGAAGCGTTCTCGAGCTCTTGGCTGCCCGCACACTGCTGGGTATGTGGCGCCCCTGCAGCGGCTTCTGGCCGCCGGCAAGTGAAAGCGGAGCAAGGCGTGGGCGAGGGCGGTGAACGAAGCGGCTATGTGCCGTGCTTGTGTGCACCACGTTAGAGGCTACTAGGAGAGGAAGGTGGTTGACTCTCGCTTGCCTTCCCAAGTGCCCTTAGCAGTCGGAAGGAGCAAGCTGAAGCACTGCTGCTTGTGCTGCTCCTTGGTTCCCTTGCAGCCCGCTCTGAAAGCATTGGCGGTCACTTCTAGGCGCCGAGTTGCACACACGCAGCACCACGCTAAGTGCCGCGGAGAAGGGAAATCCAGAGTGCAGCGAGGAGCTGGACGTGGCTTACGTGCAGTAAGGAAAAGGTGAACCTAAGCAGTGCCTCTTCAATCTGGCCGCCTCTGCTCTGGTAGCAACTTTTGCAAGTCGGCAAAGGGAGCCGCGAGTATGTAGAACGGAGGGCAGCGAGACGCCGTGTGTTATGCGCCCTTTCAGGGCTGCTGACAAGGGGCTACTTTAAGAACGCCTTCTTCGTCCTCGCGTCCTTCTCGCTTCGTTCTAGCTGCATGGAGTACAGCACAGCGAAGGAGTGAAGACGGGCACTGCCCCAGCTTTTGCCCTGGCGTGCAACGGCTGTGTGCTGCTTTTCCAAGCAGCAAGAGCACTGAGAAGTGAAAGCGATTGTGAAGGAGCTCTTTGGCTGCTCGTGTGCTCTTCGCTGCACTGCGCCGCTCGCAAGCGGCTGCGTTCTTCAGCGTCTGCCGTCCGGAGAGAGCTGAACTGCAGCGGTCAGTTTCAGCTCTGCCCAACAGCGTGCTCTCAGTTCTGCGGACAAGCACGCCCTGTTGCCTTGGCTCCGAGTGCAAAGTCCCTAGCGAGCACTCACTCAGTGCAATGCACCCAGAAAGACGCTCTCGCTCGTCTTTCAAGGAGCGATTCCTAACAGCAGAAGCAGCAGAGGCACAAACTGGATGACGAGAAGGGACAATGTAGAACACGTCTCTGTCCTGGCACATTGTCGTGTGCGATATGTCCCTCCGGGTCTTCGGTCCTTGCGAAGCTCTATGTACTGCGAGCGCTGCTACTTGCAGCTGAGAAGGACCGCGGAGCTAGCAGCGAATTCGGAGAGCGCTAAGCACGAAGTCAAGAAGCGAGACGTGTCCCTGCAACGCGGTGCTAAGAGCAGCTTCCTCGCGGCGGGGGCGAGCTCCGGCCACAAGACATTCTCGTCGTAACAACGGATCTCCGTGAAGGGCGTAGGCGAAAAGCTTTCGTTTTCCATTCGAACTGCGAGAGACGCAGACTGTTACACGGAGCTCTGAGAACAAAGGTGCACGCCCTAGGCGGGCTTGGGCAGAAGAAGCGTTCTCGAGCTCTTGGCTGCCCGCACACTGCTGGGTATGTGGCGCCCCTGCAGCGGCTTCTGGCCGCCGGCAAGTGAAAGCGGAGCAAGGCGTGGGCGAGGGCGGTGAACGAAGCGGCTATGTGCCGTGCTTGTGTGCACCACGTTAGAGGCTACTAGGAGAGGAAGGTGGTTGACTCTCGCTTGCCTTCCCAAGTGCCCTTAGCAGTCGGAAGGAGCAAGCTGAAGCACTGCTGCTTGTGCTGCTCCTTGGTTCCCTTGCAGCCCGCTCTGAAAGCATTGGCGGTCACTTCTAGGCGCCGAGTTGCACACACGCAGCACCACGCTAAGTGCCGCGGAGAAGGGAAATCCAGAGTGCAGCGAGGAGCTGGACGTGGCTTACGTGCAGTAAGGAAAAGGTGAACCTAAGCAGTGCCTCTTCAATCTGGCCGCCTCTGCTCTGGTAGCAACTTTTGCAAGTCGGCAAAGGGAGCCGCGAGTATGTAGAACGGAGGGCGGCGAGACGCCGTGTGTTATGCGCCCTTTCAGGGCTGCTGACAAGGGGCTACTTTAAGAACGCCTTCTTCGTCCTCGCGTCCTTCTCGCTTCGCTCTAGCTGCATGGAGTACAGCACAGCGAAGGAGTGAAGACGGGCACTGCCCCAGCTTTTGCCCTGGCGTGCAACGGCTGTGTGCTGCTTTTCCAAGCAGCAAGAGCACTGAGAAGTGAAAGCGATTGTGAAGGAGCTCTTTGGCTGCTCGTGTGCTCTTCGCTGCACTGCGCCGCTCGCAAGCGGCTGCGTTCTTCGGCGTCTGCCGTCCGGAGAGAGCTGAACTGCAGCGGTCAGTTTCAGCTCTGCCCAACAGCGTGCTCTCAGTTCTGCGGACAAGCACGCCCTGTTGCCTTGGCTCCGAGTGCAAAGTCCCTAGCGAGCACTCACTCAGTGCAATGCACCCAGAAAGACGCTCTCGCTCGTCTTTCAAGCAGCGATTCCTAACAGCAGAAGCAGCAGAGGCACAAACTGGATGACGAGAAGGGACAATGTAGAACACGTCTCTGTCCTGGCACATTGTCGTGTGCGATATGTCCCTCCGGGTCTTCGGTCCTTGCGAAGCTCTATGTACTGCGAGCGCTGCTACTTGCAGCTGAGAAGGACCGCGGAGCTAGCAGCGAATTCGGAGAGCGCTAAGCACGAAGTCAAGAAGCGAGACGTGTCCCTGCAACGCGGTGCTAAGAGCAGCTTCCTCGCGGCGGGGGCGAGCTCCGGCCACAAGACATTCTCGTCGCAGCAACGGATCTCCGTGAAGGGCGTAGGCGAAAAGCTTTCGTTTTCCATTCGAACTGCGAGAGACGCAGACTGTTACACGGAGCTCTGAGAACAAAGGTGCACGCCCTAGGCGGGCTTGGGCAGAAGAAGCGTTCTCGAGCTCTTGGCTGCCCGCACACTGCTGGGTATGTGGCGCCCCTGCAGCGGCTTCTGGCCGCCGGCAAGTGAAAGCGGAGCAAGGCGTGGGCGAGGGCGGTGAACGAAGCGGCTATGTGCCGTGCTTGTGTGCACCACGTTAGAGGCTACTAGGAGAGGAAGGTGGTTGACTCTCGCTTGCCTTCCCAAGTGCCCTTAGCAGTCGGAAGGAGCAAGCTGAAGCACTGCTGCTTGTGCTGCTCCTTGGTTCCCTTGCAGCCCGCTCTGAAAGCATTGGCGGTCACTTCTAGGCGCCGAGTTGCACACACACAGCACCGCGTTAAGTGTCGCGGAGAAGGGAAATCCAGAGTGCAGCGAGGAGCTGGACGTGGCTTACGTGCAGTAAGGAAAAGGTGAACCTAAGCAGTGCCTCTTCAATCTGGCCGCCTCTGCTCTGGTAGCAACTTTTGCAAGTCGGCAAAGGGAGCCGCGAGTATGTAGAACGGAGGGCGGCGAGACGCCGTGTGTTATGCGCCCTTTCAGGGCTGCTGACAAGGGGCTACTTTAAGAACGCCTTCTTCGTCCTCGCGTCCTTCTCGCTTCGCTCTAGCTGCATGGAGTACAGCACAGCGAAGGAGTGAAGACGGGCACTGCCCCAGCTTTTGCCCTGGCGTGCAACGGCTGTGTGCTGCTTTTCCAAGCAGCAAGAGCACTGAGAAGTGAAAGCGATTGTGAAGGAGCTCTTTGGCTGCTCGTGTGCTCTTCGCTGCACTGCGCCGCTCGCAAGCGGCTGCGTTCGTCGGCGTCTGCCGTCCGGAGAGAGCTGAACTGCAGCGGTCAGTTTCAGCTCTGCCCAACAGCGTGCTCTCAGTTCTGCGGACAAGCACGCCCTGTTGCCTTGGCTCCGAGTGCAAAGTCCCTAGCGAGCACTCACTCAGTGCAATGCACCCAGAAAGACGCTCTCGCTCGTCTTTCAAGCAGCGATTCCTAACAGCAGAAGCAGCAGAGGCACAAACTGGATGACGAGAAGGGACAATGTAGAACACGTCTCTGTCCTGGCACATTGTCGTGTGCGATATGTCCCTCCGGGTCTTCGGTCCTTGCGAAGCTCTATGTACTGCGAGCGCTGCTACTTGCAGCTGAGAAGGACCGCGGAGCTAGCAGCGAATTCGGAGAGCGCTAAGCACGAAGTCAAGAAGCGAGACGTGTCCCTGCAACGCGGTGCTAAGAGCAGCTTCCTCGCGGCGGGGGCGAGCTCCGGCCACAAGATATTCTCGTCGTAGCAACGGATCTCCGTGAAGGGCGTAGGCGAAAAGCTTTCGTTTTCCATTCGAACTGCGAGAGAGGCAGACTGTTACACGGAGCTCTGAGAACAAAGGTGCACGCCCTAGGCGGGCTTGGGCAGAAGAAGCGTTCTCGAGCTCTTGGCTGCCCGCACACTGCTGGGTATGTGGCGCCCCTGCAGCGGCTTCTGGCCGCCGGCAAGTGAAAGCGGAGCAAGGCGTGGGCGAGGGCGGTGAACGAAGCGGCAAGAGCGCCGTGCTTGTGTGCACCACGTTAGAGGCTACTAGGAGAGGAAGGTGGTTGACTCTCGCTTGCCTTCCCAAGTGCCCTTAGCAGTCGGAAGGAGCAAGCTGAAGCACTGCTGCTTGTGCTGCTCCTTGGTTCCCTTGCAGCCCGCTCTGAAAGCATTGGCGGTCACTTCTAGGCGCCGAGTTGCACACACGCAGCACCACGCTAAGTGCCGCGGAGAAGGGAAATCCAGAGTGCAGCGAGGAGCTGGACGTGGCTTACGTGCAGTAAGGAAAAGGTGAACCTAAGCAGTGCCTCTTCAATCTGGCCGCCTCTGCTCTGGTAGCAACTTTTGCAAGTCGGCAAAGGGAGCCGCGAGTATGTAGAACGGAGGGCAGCGAGACGCCGTGTGTTATGCGCCCTTTCAGGGCTGCTGACAAGGGGCTACTTTAAGAACGCCTTCTTCGTCCTCGCGTCCTTCTCGCTTCGTTCTAGCTGCATGGAGTACAGCACAGCGAAGGAGTGAAGACGGGCACTGCCCCAGCTTTTGCCCTGGCGTGCAACGGCTGTGTGCTGCTTTTCCAAGCAGCAAGAGCACTGAGAAGTGAAAGCGATTGTGAAGGAGCTCTTTGGCTGCTCGTGTGCTCTTCGCTGCACTGCGCCGCTCGCAAGCGGCTGCGTTCTTCAGCGTCTGCCGTCCGGAGAGAGCTGAACTGCAGCGGTCAGTTTCAGCTCTGCCCAACAGCGTGCTCTCAGTTCTGCGGACAAGCACGCCCTGTTGCCTTGGCTCCGAGTGCAAAGTCCCTAGCGAGCACTCACTCAGTGCAATGCACCCAGAAAGACGCTCTCGCTCGTCTTTCAAGGAGCGATTCCTAACAGCAGAAGCAGCAGAGGCACAAACTGGATGACGAGAAGGGACAATGTAGAACACGTCTCTGTCCTGGCACATTGTCGTGTGCGATATGTCCCTCCGGGTCTTCGGTCCTTGCGAAGCTCTATGTACTGCGAGCGCTGCTACTTGCAGCTGAGAAGGACCGCGGAGCTAGCAGCGAATTCGGAGAGCGCTAAGCACGAAGTCAAGAAGCGAGACGTGTCCCTGCAACGCGGTGCTAAGAGCAGCTTCCTCGCGGCGGGGGCGAGCTCCGGCCACAAGACATTCTCGTCGTAACAACGGATCTCCGTGAAGGGCGTAGGCGAAAAGCTTTCGTTTTCCATTCGAACTGCGAGAGACGCAGACTGTTACACGGAGCTCTGAGAACAAAGGTGCACGCCCTAGGCGGGCTTGGGCAGAAGAAGCGTTCTCGAGCTCTTGGCTGCCCGCACACTGCTGGGTATGTGGCGCCCCTGCAGCGGCTTCTGGCCGCCGGCAAGTGAAAGCGGAGCAAGGCGTGGGCGAGGGCGGTGAACGAAGCGGCTATGTGCCGTGCTTGTGTGCACCACGTTAGAGGCTACTAGGAGAGGAAGGTGGTTGACTCTCGCTTGCCTTCCCAAGTGCCCTTAGCAGTCGGAAGGAGCAAGCTGAAGCACTGCTGCTTGTGCTGCTCCTTGGTTCCCTTGCAGCCCGCTCTGAAAGCATTGGCGGTCACTTCTAGGCGCCGAGTTGCACACACGCAGCACCGCGTTAAGTGTCGCGGAGAAGGGAAATCCAGAGTGCAGCGAGGAGCTGGACGTGGCTTACGTGCAGTAAGGAAAAGGTGAACCTAAGCAGTGCCTCTTCAATCTGGCCGCCTCTGCTCTGGTAGCAACTTTTGCAAGTCGGCAAAGGGAGCCGCGAGTATGTAGAACGGAGGGCGGCGAGACGCCGTGTGTTATGCGCCCTTTCAGGGCTGCTGACAAGGGGCTACTTTAAGAAGGCCTTCTTCGTCCTCGCGTCCTTCTCGCTTCGCTCTAGCTGCATGGAGTACAGCACAGCGAAGGAGTGAAGACGGGCACTGCCCCAGCTTTTGCCCTGGCGTGCAACGGCTGTGTGCTGCTTTTCCAAGCAGCAAGAGCACTGAGAAGTGAAAGCGATTGTGAAGGAGCTCTTTGGCTGCTCGTGTGCTCTTCGCTGCACTGCGCCGCTCGCAAGCGGCTGCGTTCGTCGGCGTCTGCCGTCCGGAGAGAGCTGAACTGCAGCGGTCAGTTTCAGCTCTGCCCAACAGCGTGCTCTCAGTTCTGCGGACAAGCACGCCCTGTTGCCTTGGCTCCGAGTGCAAAGTCCCTAGCGAGCACTCACTCAGTGCAATGCACCCAGAAAGACGCTCTCGCTCGTCTTTCAAGCAGCGATTCCTAACAGCAGAAGCAGCAGAGGCACAAACTGGATGACGAGAAGGGACAATGTAGAACACGTCTCTGTCCTGGCACATTGTCGTGTGCGATATGTCCCTCCGGGTCTTCGGTCCTTGCGAAGCTCTATGTACTGCGAGCGCTGCTACTTGCAGCTGAGAAGGACCGCGGAGCTAGCAGCGAATTCGGAGAGCGCTAAGCACGAAGTCAAGAAGCGAGACGTGTCCCTGCAACGCGGTGCTAAGAGCAGCTTCCTCGCGGCGGGGGCGAGCTCCGGCCACAAGATATTCTCGTCGTAGCAACGGATCTCCGTGAAGGGCGTAGGCGAAAAGCTTTCGTTTTCCATTCGAACTGCGAGAGAGGCAGACTGTTACACGGAGCTCTGAGAACAAAGGTGCACGCCCTAGGCGGGCTTGGGCAGAAGAAGCGTTCTCGAGCTCTTGGCTGCCCGCACACTGCTGGGTATGTGGCGCCCCTGCAGCGGCTTCTGGCCGCCGGCAAGTGAAAGCGGAGCAAGGCGTGGGCGAGGGCGAGGGCGGTGAACGAAGCGGCTATGTGCCGTGCTTGTGTGCACCACGTTAGAGGCTACTAGGAGAGGAAGGTGGTTGACTCTCGCTTGCCTTCCCAAGTGCCCTTAGCAGTCGGAAGGAGCAAGCTGAAGCACTGCTGCTTGTGCTGCTCCTTGGTTCCCTTGCAGCCCGCTCTGAAAGCATTGGCGGTCACTTCTAGGCGCCGAGTTGCACACACGCAGCACCACGCTAAGTGCCGCGGAGAAGGGAAATCCAGAGTGCAGCGAGGAGCTGGACGTGGCTTACGTGCAGTAAGGAAAAGGTGAACCTAAGCAGTGCCTCTTCAATCTGGCCGCCTCTGCTCTGGTAGCAACTTTTGCAAGTCGGCAAAGGGAGCCGCGAGTATGTAGAACGGAGGGCAGCGAGACGCCGTGTGTTATGCGCCCTTTCAGGGCTGCTGACAAGGGGCTACTTTAAGAACGCCTTCTTCGTCCTCGCGTCCTTCTCGCTTCGCTCTAGCTGCATGGAGTACAGCACAGCGAAGGAGTGAAGACGGGCACTGCCCCAGCTTTTGCCCTGGCGTGCAACGGCTGTGTGCTGCTTTTCCAAGCAGCAAGAGCACTGAGAAGTGAAAGCGATTGTGAAGGAGCTCTTTGGCTGCTCGTGTGCTCTTCGCTGCACTGCGCCGCTCGCAAGCGGCTGCGTTCTTCGGCGTCTGCCGTCCGGAGAGAGCTGAACTGCAGCGGTCAGTTTCAGCTCTGCCCAACAGCGTGCTCTCAGTTCTGCGGACAAGCACGCCCTGTTGCCTTGGCTCCGAGTGCAAAGTCCCTAGCGAGCACTCACTCAGTGCAATGCACCCAGAAAGACGCTCTCGCTCGTCTTTCAAGCAGCGATTCCTAACAGCAGAAGCAGCAGAGGCACAAACTGGATGACGAGAAGGGACAATGTAGAACACGTCTCTGTCCTGGCACATTGTCGTGTGCGATATGTCCCTCCGGGTCTTCGGTCCTTGCGAAGCTCTATGTACTGCGAGCGCTGCTACTTGCAGCTGAGAAGGACCGCGGAGCTAGCAGCGAATTCGGAGAGCGCTAAGCACGAAGTCAAGAAGCGAGACGTGTCCCTGCAACGCGGTGCTAAGAGCAGCTTCCTCGCGGCGGGGGCGAGCTCCGGCCACAAGACATTCTCGTCGCAGCAACGGATCTCCGTGAAGGGCGTAGGCGAAAAGCTTTCGTTTTCCATTCGAACTGCGAGAGACGCAGACTGTTACACGGAGCTCTGAGAACAAAGGTGCACGCCCTAGGCGGGCTTGGGCAGAAGAAGCGTTCTCGAGCTCTTGGCTGCCCGCACACTGCTGGGTATGTGGCGCCCCTGCAGCGGCTTCTGGCCGCCGGCAAGTGAAAGCGGAGCAAGGCGTGGGCGAGGGCGGTGAACGAAGCGGCTATGTGCCGTGCTTGTGTGCACCACGTTAGAGGCTACTAGGAGAGGAAGGTGGTTGACTCTCGCTTGCCTTCCCAAGTGCCCTTAGCAGTCGGAAGGAGCAAGCTGAAGCACTGCTGCTTGTGCTGCTCCTTGGTTCCCTTGCAGCCCGCTCTGAAAGCATTGGCGGTCACTTCTAGGCGCCGAGTTGCACACACACAGCACCGCGTTAAGTGTCGCGGAGAAGGGAAATCCAGAGTGCAGCGAGGAGCTGGACGTGGCTTACGTGCAGTAAGGAAAAGGTGAACCTAAGCAGTGCCTCTTCAATCTGGCCGCCTCTGCTCTGGTAGCAACTTTTGCAAGTCGGCAAAGGGAGCCGCGAGTATGTAGAACGGAGGGCGGCGAGACGCCGTGTGTTATGCGCCCTTTCAGGGCTGCTGACAAGGGGCTACTTTAAGAACGCCTTCTTCGTCCTCGCGTCCTTCTCGCTTCGCTCTAGCTGCATGGAGTACAGCACAGCGAAGGAGTGAAGACGGGCACTGCCCCAGCTTTTGCCCTGGCGTGCAACGGCTGTGTGCTGCTTTTCCAAGCAGCAAGAGCACTGAGAAGTGAAAGCGATTGTGAAGGAGCTCTTTGGCTGCTCGTGTGCTCTTCGCTGCACTGCGCCGCTCGCAAGCGGCTGCGTTCGTCGGCGTCTGCCGTCCGGAGAGAGCTGAACTGCAGCGGTCAGTTTCAGCTCTGCCCAACAGCGTGCTCTCAGTTCTGCGGACAAGCACGCCCTGTTGCCTTGGCTCCGAGTGCAAAGTCCCTAGCGAGCACTCACTCAGTGCAATGCACCCAGAAAGACGCTCTCGCTCGTCTTTCAAGCAGCGATTCCTAACAGCAGAAGCAGCAGAGGCACAAACTGGATGACGAGAAGGGACAATGTAGAACACGTCTCTGTCCTGGCACATTGTCGTGTGCGATATGTCCCTCCGGGTCTTCGGTCCTTGCGAAGCTCTATGTACTGCGAGCGCTGCTACTTGCAGCTGAGAAGGACCGCGGAGCTAGCAGCGAATTCGGAGAGCGCTAAGCACGAAGTCAAGAAGCGAGACGTGTCCCTGCAACGCGGTGCTAAGAGCAGCTTCCTCGCGGCGGGGGCGAGCTCCGGCCACAAGATATTCTCGTCGTAGCAACGGATCTCCGTGAAGGGCGTAGGCGAAAAGCTTTCGTTTTCCATTCGAACTGCGAGAGAGGCAGACTGTTACACGGAGCTCTGAGAACAAAGGTGCACGCCCTAGGCGGGCTTGGGCAGAAGAAGCGTTCTCGAGCTCTTGGCTGCCCGCACACTGCTGGGTATGTGGCGCCCCTGCAGCGGCTTCTGGCCGCCGGCAAGTGAAAGCGGAGCAAGGCGTGGGCGAGGGCGGTGAACGAAGCGGCAAGAGCGCCGTGCTTGTGTGCACCACGTTAGAGGCTACTAGGAGAGGAAGGTGGTTGACTCTCGCTTGCCTTCCCAAGTGCCCTTAGCAGTCGGAAGGAGCAAGCTGAAGCACTGCTGCTTGTGCTGCTCCTTGGTTCCCTTGCAGCCCGCTCTGAAAGCATTGGCGGTCACTTCTAGGCGCCGAGTTGCACACACGCAGCACCACGCTAAGTGCCGCGGAGAAGGGAAATCCAGAGTGCAGCGAGGAGCTGGACGTGGCTTACGTGCAGTAAGGAAAAGGTGAACCTAAGCAGTGCCTCTTCAATCTGGCCGCCTCTGCTCTGGTAGCAACTTTTGCAAGTCGGCAAAGGGAGCCGCGAGTATGTAGAACGGAGGGCAGCGAGACGCCGTGTGTTATGCGCCCTTTCAGGGCTGCTGACAAGGGGCTACTTTAAGAACGCCTTCTTCGTCCTCGCGTCCTTCTCGCTTCGTTCTAGCTGCATGGAGTACAGCACAGCGAAGGAGTGAAGACGGGCACTGCCCCAGCTTTTGCCCTGGCGTGCAACGGCTGTGTGCTGCTTTTCCAAGCAGCAAGAGCACTGAGAAGTGAAAGCGATTGTGAAGGAGCTCTTTGGCTGCTCGTGTGCTCTTCGCTGCACTGCGCCGCTCGCAAGCGGCTGCGTTCTTCAGCGTCTGCCGTCCGGAGAGAGCTGAACTGCAGCGGTCAGTTTCAGCTCTGCCCAACAGCGTGCTCTCAGTTCTGCGGACAAGCACGCCCTGTTGCCTTGGCTCCGAGTGCAAAGTCCCTAGCGAGCACTCACTCAGTGCAATGCACCCAGAAAGACGCTCTCGCTCGTCTTTCAAGGAGCGATTCCTAACAGCAGAAGCAGCAGAGGCACAAACTGGATGACGAGAAGGGACAATGTAGAACACGTCTCTGTCCTGGCACATTGTCGTGTGCGATATGTCCCTCCGGGTCTTCGGTCCTTGCGAAGCTCTATGTACTGCGAGCGCTGCTACTTGCAGCTGAGAAGGACCGCGGAGCTAGCAGCGAATTCGGAGAGCGCTAAGCACGAAGTCAAGAAGCGAGACGTGTCCCTGCAACGCGGTGCTAAGAGCAGCTTCCTCGCGGCGGGGGCGAGCTCCGGCCACAAGACATTCTCGTCGTAACAACGGATCTCCGTGAAGGGCGTAGGCGAAAAGCTTTCGTTTTCCATTCGAACTGCGAGAGACGCAGACTGTTACACGGAGCTCTGAGAACAAAGGTGCACGCCCTAGGCGGGCTTGGGCAGAAGAAGCGTTCTCGAGCTCTTGGCTGCCCGCACACTGCTGGGTATGTGGCGCCCCTGCAGCGGCTTCTGGCCGCCGGCAAGTGAAAGCGGAGCAAGGCGTGGGCGAGGGCGGTGAACGAAGCGGCTATGTGCCGTGCTTGTGTGCACCACGTTAGAGGCTACTAGGAGAGGAAGGTGGTTGACTCTCGCTTGCCTTCCCAAGTGCCCTTAGCAGTCGGAAGGAGCAAGCTGAAGCACTGCTGCTTGTGCTGCTCCTTGGTTCCCTTGCAGCCCGCTCTGAAAGCATTGGCGGTCACTTCTAGGCGCCGAGTTGCACACACGCAGCACCACGCTAAGTGCCGCGGAGAAGGGAAATCCAGAGTGCAGCGAGGAGCTGGACGTGGCTTACGTGCAGTAAGGAAAAGGTGAACCTAAGCAGTGCCTCTTCAATCTGGCCGCCTCTGCTCTGGTAGCAACTTTTGCAAGTCGGCAAAGGGAGCCGCGAGTATGTAGAACGGAGGGCGGCGAGACGCCGTGTGTTATGCGCCCTTTCAGGGCTGCTGACAAGGGGCTACTTTAAGAACGCCTTCTTCGTCCTCGCGTCCTTCTCGCTTCGCTCTAGCTGCATGGAGTACAGCACAGCGAAGGAGTGAAGACGGGCACTGCCCCAGCTTTTGCCCTGGCGTGCAACGGCTGTGTGCTGCTTTTCCAAGCAGCAAGAGCACTGAGAAGTGAAAGCGATTGTGAAGGAGCTCTTTGGCTGCTCGTGTGCTCTTCGCTGCACTGCGCCGCTCGCAAGCGGCTGCGTTCTTCGGCGTCTGCCGTCCGGAGAGAGCTGAACTGCAGCGGTCAGTTTCAGCTCTGCCCAACAGCGTGCTCTCAGTTCTGCGGACAAGCACGCCCTGTTGCCTTGGCTCCGAGTGCAAAGTCCCTAGCGAGCACTCACTCAGTGCAATGCACCCAGAAAGACGCTCTCGCTCGTCTTTCAAGCAGCGATTCCTAACAGCAGAAGCAGCAGAGGCACAAACTGGATGACGAGAAGGGACAATGTAGAACACGTCTCTGTCCTGGCACATTGTCGTGTGCGATATGTCCCTCCGGGTCTTCGGTCCTTGCGAAGCTCTATGTACTGCGAGCGCTGCTACTTGCAGCTGAGAAGGACCGCGGAGCTAGCAGCGAATTCGGAGAGCGCTAAGCACGAAGTCAAGAAGCGAGACGTGTCCCTGCAACGCGGTGCTAAGAGCAGCTTCCTCGCGGCGGGGGCGAGCTCCGGCCACAAGATATTCTCGTCGTAGCAACGGATCTCCGTGAAGGGCGTAGGCGAAAAGCTTTCGTTTTCCATTCGAACTGCGAGAGAGGCAGACTGTTACACGGAGCTCTGAGAACAAAGGTGCACGCCCTAGGCGGGCTTGGGCAGAAGAAGCGTTCTCGAGCTCTTGGCTGCCCGCACACTGCTGGGTATGTGGCGCCCCTGCAGCGGCTTCTGGCCGCCGGCAAGTGAAAGCGGAGCAAGGCGTGGGCGAGGGCGAGGGCGGTGAACGAAGCGGCTATGTGCCGTGCTTGTGTGCACCACGTTAGAGGCTACTAGGAGAGGAAGGTGGTTGACTCTCGCTTGCCTTCCCAAGTGCCCTTAGCAGTCGGAAGGAGCAAGCTGAAGCACTGCTGCTTGTGCTGCTCCTTGGTTCCCTTGCAGCCCGCTCTGAAAGCATTGGCGGTCACTTCTAGGCGCCGAGTTGCACACACGCAGCACCACGCTAAGTGCCGCGGAGAAGGGAAATCCAGAGTGCAGCGAGGAGCTGGACGTGGCTTACGTGCAGTAAGGAAAAGGTGAACCTAAGCAGTGCCTCTTCAATCTGGCCGCCTCTGCTCTGGTAGCAACTTTTGCAAGTCGGCAAAGGGAGCCGCGAGTATGTAGAACGGAGGGCAGCGAGACGCCGTGTGTTATGCGCCCTTTCAGGGCTGCTGACAAGGGGCTACTTTAAGAACGCCTTCTTCGTCCTCGCGTCCTTCTCGCTTCGCTCTAGCTGCATGGAGTACAGCACAGCGAAGGAGTGAAGACGGGCACTGCCCCAGCTTTTGCCCTGGCGTGCAACGGCTGTGTGCTGCTTTTCCAAGCAGCAAGAGCACTGAGAAGTGAAAGCGATTGTGAAGGAGCTCTTTGGCTGCTCGTGTGCTCTTCGCTGCACTGCGCCGCTCGCAAGCGGCTGCGTTCTTCGGCGTCTGCCGTCCGGAGAGAGCTGAACTGCAGCGGTCAGTTTCAGCTCTGCCCAACAGCGTGCTCTCAGTTCTGCGGACAAGCACGCCCTGTTGCCTTGGCTCCGAGTGCAAAGTCCCTAGCGAGCACTCACTCAGTGCAATGCACCCAGAAAGACGCTCTCGCTCGTCTTTCAAGCAGCGATTCCTAACAGCAGAAGCAGCAGAGGCACAAACTGGATGACGAGAAGGGACAATGTAGAACACGTCTCTGTCCTGGCACATTGTCGTGTGCGATATGTCCCTCCGGGTCTTCGGTCCTTGCGAAGCTCTATGTACTGCGAGCGCTGCTACTTGCAGCTGAGAAGGACCGCGGAGCTAGCAGCGAATTCGGAGAGCGCTAAGCACGAAGTCAAGAAGCGAGACGTGTCCCTGCAACGCGGTGCTAAGAGCAGCTTCCTCGCGGCGGGGGCGAGCTCCGGCCACAAGACATTCTCGTCGCAGCAACGGATCTCCGTGAAGGGCGTAGGCGAAAAGCTTTCGTTTTCCATTCGAACTGCGAGAGACGCAGACTGTTACACGGAGCTCTGAGAACAAAGGTGCACGCCCTAGGCGGGCTTGGGCAGAAGAAGCGTTCTCGAGCTCTTGGCTGCCCGCACACTGCTGGGTATGTGGCGCCCCTGCAGCGGCTTCTGGCCGCCGGCAAGTGAAAGCGGAGCAAGGCGTGGGCGAGGGCGGTGAACGAAGCGGCTATGTGCCGTGCTTGTGTGCACCACGTTAGAGGCTACTAGGAGAGGAAGGTGGTTGACTCTCGCTTGCCTTCCCAAGTGCCCTTAGCAGTCGGAAGGAGCAAGCTGAAGCACTGCTGCTTGTGCTGCTCCTTGGTTCCCTTGCAGCCCGCTCTGAAAGCATTGGCGGTCACTTCTAGGCGCCGAGTTGCACACACACAGCACCGCGTTAAGTGTCGCGGAGAAGGGAAATCCAGAGTGCAGCGAGGAGCTGGACGTGGCTTACGTGCAGTAAGGAAAAGGTGAACCTAAGCAGTGCCTCTTCAATCTGGCCGCCTCTGCTCTGGTAGCAACTTTTGCAAGTCGGCAAAGGGAGCCGCGAGTATGTAGAACGGAGGGCGGCGAGACGCCGTGTGTTATGCGCCCTTTCAGGGCTGCTGACAAGGGGCTACTTTAAGAACGCCTTCTTCGTCCTCGCGTCCTTCTCGCTTCGCTCTAGCTGCATGGAGTACAGCACAGCGAAGGAGTGAAGACGGGCACTGCCCCAGCTTTTGCCCTGGCGTGCAACGGCTGTGTGCTGCTTTTCCAAGCAGCAAGAGCACTGAGAAGTGAAAGCGATTGTGAAGGAGCTCTTTGGCTGCTCGTGTGCTCTTCGCTGCACTGCGCCGCTCGCAAGCGGCTGCGTTCGTCGGCGTCTGCCGTCCGGAGAGAGCTGAACTGCAGCGGTCAGTTTCAGCTCTGCCCAACAGCGTGCTCTCAGTTCTGCGGACAAGCACGCCCTGTTGCCTTGGCTCCGAGTGCAAAGTCCCTAGCGAGCACTCACTCAGTGCAATGCACCCAGAAAGACGCTCTCGCTCGTCTTTCAAGCAGCGATTCCTAACAGCAGAAGCAGCAGAGGCACAAACTGGATGACGAGAAGGGACAATGTAGAACACGTCTCTGTCCTGGCACATTGTCGTGTGCGATATGTCCCTCCGGGTCTTCGGTCCTTGCGAAGCTCTATGTACTGCGAGCGCTGCTACTTGCAGCTGAGAAGGACCGCGGAGCTAGCAGCGAATTCGGAGAGCGCTAAGCACGAAGTCAAGAAGCGAGACGTGTCCCTGCAACGCGGTGCTAAGAGCAGCTTCCTCGCGGCGGGGGCGAGCTCCGGCCACAAGATATTCTCGTCGTAGCAACGGATCTCCGTGAAGGGCGTAGGCGAAAAGCTTTCGTTTTCCATTCGAACTGCGAGAGAGGCAGACTGTTACACGGAGCTCTGAGAACAAAGGTGCACGCCCTAGGCGGGCTTGGGCAGAAGAAGCGTTCTCGAGCTCTTGGCTGCCCGCACACTGCTGGGTATGTGGCGCCCCTGCAGCGGCTTCTGGCCGCCGGCAAGTGAAAGCGGAGCAAGGCGTGGGCGAGGGCGAGGGCGGTGAACGAAGCGGCTATGTGCCGTGCTTGTGTGCACCACGTTAGAGGCTACTAGGAGAGGAAGGTGGTTGACTCTCGCTTGCCTTCCCAAGTGCCCTTAGCAGTCGGAAGGAGCAAGCTGAAGCACTGCTGCTTGTGCTGCTCCTTGGTTCCCTTGCAGCCCGCTCTGAAAGCATTGGCGGTCACTTCTAGGCGCCGAGTTGCACACACGCAGCACCACGCTAAGTGCCGCGGAGAAGGGAAATCCAGAGTGCAGCGAGGAGCTGGACGTGGCTTACGTGCAGTAAGGAAAAGGTGAACCTAAGCAGTGCCTCTTCAATCTGGCCGCCTCTGCTCTGGTAGCAACTTTTGCAAGTCGGCAAAGGGAGCCGCGAGTATGTAGAACGGAGGGCAGCGAGACGCCGTGTGTTATGCGCCCTTTCAGGGCTGCTGACAAGGGGCTACTTTAAGAACGCCTTCTTCGTCCTCGCGTCCTTCTCGCTTCGCTCTAGCTGCATGGAGTACAGCACAGCGAAGGAGTGAAGACGGGCACTGCCCCAGCTTTTGCCCTGGCGTGCAACGGCTGTGTGCTGCTTTTCCAAGCAGCAAGAGCACTGAGAAGTGAAAGCGATTGTGAAGGAGCTCTTTGGCTGCTCGTGTGCTCTTCGCTGCACTGCGCCGCTCGCAAGCGGCTGCGTTCTTCGGCGTCTGCCGTCCGGAGAGAGCTGAACTGCAGCGGTCAGTTTCAGCTCTGCCCAACAGCGTGCTCTCAGTTCTGCGGACAAGCACGCCCTGTTGCCTTGGCTCCGAGTGCAAAGTCCCTAGCGAGCACTCACTCAGTGCAATGCACCCAGAAAGACGCTCTCGCTCGTCTTTCAAGCAGCGATTCCTAACAGCAGAAGCAGCAGAGGCACAAACTGGATGACGAGAAGGGACAATGTAGAACACGTCTCTGTCCTGGCACATTGTCGTGTGCGATATGTCCCTCCGGGTCTTCGGTCCTTGCGAAGCTCTATGTACTGCGAGCGCTGCTACTTGCAGCTGAGAAGGACCGCGGAGCTAGCAGCGAATTCGGAGAGCGCTAAGCACGAAGTCAAGAAGCGAGACGTGTCCCTGCAACGCGGTGCTAAGAGCAGCTTCCTCGCGGCGGGGGCGAGCTCCGGCCACAAGACATTCTCGTCGCAGCAACGGATCTCCGTGAAGGGCGTAGGCGAAAAGCTTTCGTTTTCCATTCGAACTGCGAGAGACGCAGACTGTTACACGGAGCTCTGAGAACAAAGGTGCACGCCCTAGGCGGGCTTGGGCAGAAGAAGCGTTCTCGAGCTCTTGGCTGCCCGCACACTGCTGGGTATGTGGCGCCCCTGCAGCGGCTTCTGGCCGCCGGCAAGTGAAAGCGGAGCAAGGCGTGGGCGAGGGCGGTGAACGAAGCGGCTATGTGCCGTGCTTGTGTGCACCACGTTAGAGGCTACTAGGAGAGGAAGGTGGTTGACTCTCGCTTGCCTTCCCAAGTGCCCTTAGCAGTCGGAAGGAGCAAGCTGAAGCACTGCTGCTTGTGCTGCTCCTTGGTTCCCTTGCAGCCCGCTCTGAAAGCATTGGCGGTCACTTCTAGGCGCCGAGTTGCACACACACAGCACCGCGTTAAGTGTCGCGGAGAAGGGAAATCCAGAGTGCAGCGAGGAGCTGGACGTGGCTTACGTGCAGTAAGGAAAAGGTGAACCTAAGCAGTGCCTCTTCAATCTGGCCGCCTCTGCTCTGGTAGCAACTTTTGCAAGTCGGCAAAGGGAGCCGCGAGTATGTAGAACGGAGGGCGGCGAGACGCCGTGTGTTATGCGCCCTTTCAGGGCTGCTGACAAGGGGCTACTTTAAGAACGCCTTCTTCGTCCTCGCGTCCTTCTCGCTTCGCTCTAGCTGCATGGAGTACAGCACAGCGAAGGAGTGAAGACGGGCACTGCCCCAGCTTTTGCCCTGGCGTGCAACGGCTGTGTGCTGCTTTTCCAAGCAGCAAGAGCACTGAGAAGTGAAAGCGATTGTGAAGGAGCTCTTTGGCTGCTCGTGTGCTCTTCGCTGCACTGCGCCGCTCGCAAGCGGCTGCGTTCGTCGGCGTCTGCCGTCCGGAGAGAGCTGAACTGCAGCGGTCAGTTTCAGCTCTGCCCAACAGCGTGCTCTCAGTTCTGCGGACAAGCACGCCCTGTTGCCTTGGCTCCGAGTGCAAAGTCCCTAGCGAGCACTCACTCAGTGCAATGCACCCAGAAAGACGCTCTCGCTCGTCTTTCAAGCAGCGATTCCTAACAGCAGAAGCAGCAGAGGCACAAACTGGATGACGAGAAGGGACAATGTAGAACACGTCTCTGTCCTGGCACATTGTCGTGTGCGATATGTCCCTCCGGGTCTTCGGTCCTTGCGAAGCTCTATGTACTGCGAGCGCTGCTACTTGCAGCTGAGAAGGACCGCGGAGCTAGCAGCGAATTCGGAGAGCGCTAAGCACGAAGTCAAGAAGCGAGACGTGTCCCTGCAACGCGGTGCTAAGAGCAGCTTCCTCGCGGCGGGGGCGAGCTCCGGCCACAAGACATTCTCGTCGTAGCAACGGATCTCCGTGAAGGGCGTAGGCGAAAAGCTTTCGTTTTCCATTCGAACTGCGAGAGAGGCAGACTGTTACACGGAGCTCTGAGAACAAAGGTGCACGCCCTAGGCGGGCTTGGGCAGA
This sequence comes from Sturnus vulgaris, assembly GCF_052056855.1. NCBI lineage: Eukaryota > Metazoa > Chordata > Aves > Passeriformes > Sturnidae > Sturnus > Sturnus vulgaris. Next base: position 290,434 of record NW_028275908.1, on the reverse strand, counting down.
AGAAGCGTTCTCGAGCTCTTGGCTGCCCGCACACTGCTGGGTATGTGGCGCCCCTGCAGCGGCTTCTGGCCGCCGGCAAGTGAAAGCGGAGCAAGGCGTGGGCGAGGGCGGTGAACGAAGCGGCAAGAGCGCCGTGCTTGTGTGCACCACGTTAGAGGCTACTAGGAGAGGAAGGTGGTTGACTCTCGCTTGCCTTCCCAAGTGCCCTTAGCAGTCGGAAGGAGCAAGCTGAAGCACTGCTGCTTGTGCTGCTCCTTGGTTCCCTTGCAGCCCGCTCTGAAAGCATTGGCGGTCACTTCTAGGCGCCGAGTTGCACACACGCAGCACCACGCTAAGTGCCGCGGAGAAGGGAAATCCAGAGTGCAGCGAGGAGCTGGACGTGGCTTACGTGCAGTAAGGAAAAGGTGAACCTAAGCAGTGCCTCTTCAATCTGGCCGCCTCTGCTCTGGTAGCAACTTTTGCAAGTCGGCAAAGGGAGCCGCGAGTATGTAGAACGGAGGGCAGCGAGACGCCGTGTGTTATGCGCCCTTTCAGGGCTGCTGACAAGGGGCTACTTTAAGAACGCCTTCTTCGTCCTCGCGTCCTTCTCGCTTCGTTCTAGCTGCATGGAGTACAGCACAGCGAAGGAGTGAAGACGGGCACTGCCCCAGCTTTTGCCCTGGCGTGCAACGGCTGTGTGCTGCTTTTCCAAGCAGCAAGAGCACTGAGAAGTGAAAGCGATTGTGAAGGAGCTCTTTGGCTGCTCGTGTGCTCTTCGCTGCACTGCGCCGCTCGCAAGCGGCTGCGTTCTTCAGCGTCTGCCGTCCGGAGAGAGCTGAACTGCAGCGGTCAGTTTCAGCTCTGCCCAACAGCGTGCTCTCAGTTCTGCGGACAAGCACGCCCTGTTGCCTTGGCTCCGAGTGCAAAGTCCCTAGCGAGCACTCACTCAGTGCAATGCACCCAGAAAGACGCTCTCGCTCGTCTTTCAAGGAGCGATTCCTAACAGCAGAAGCAGCAGAGGCACAAACTGGATGACGAGAAGGGACAATGTAGAACACGTCTCTGTCCTGGCACATTGTCGTGTGCGATATGTCCCTCCGGGTCTTCGGTCCTTGCGAAGCTCTATGTACTGCGAGCGCTGCTACTTGCAGCTGAGAAGGACCGCGGAGCTAGCAGCGAATTCGGAGAGCGCTAAGCACGAAGTCAAGAAGCGAGACGTGTCCCTGCAACGCGGTGCTAAGAGCAGCTTCCTCGCGGCGGGGGCGAGCTCCGGCCACAAGACATTCTCGTCGTAACAACGGATCTCCGTGAAGGGCGTAGGCGAAAAGCTTTCGTTTTCCATTCGAACTGCGAGAGACGCAGACTGTTACACGGAGCTCTGAGAACAAAGGTGCACGCCCTAGGCGGGCTTGGGCAGAAGAAGCGTTCTCGAGCTCTTGGCTGCCCGCACACTGCTGGGTATGTGGCGCCCCTGCAGCGGCTTCTGGCCGCCGGCAAGTGAAAGCGGAGCAAGGCGTGGGCGAGGGCGGTGAACGAAGCGGCTATGTGCCGTGCTTGTGTGCACCACGTTAGAGGCTACTAGGAGAGGAAGGTGGTTGACTCTCGCTTGCCTTCCCAAGTGCCCTTAGCAGTCGGAAGGAGCAAGCTGAAGCACTGCTGCTTGTGCTGCTCCTTGGTTCCCTTGCAGCCCGCTCTGAAAGCATTGGCGGTCACTTCTAGGCGCCGAGTTGCACACACACAGCACCACGTTAAGTGTCGCGGAGAAGGGAAATCCAGAGTGCAGCGAGGAGCTGGACGTGGCTTACGTGCAGTAAGGAAAAGGTGAACCTAAGCAGTGCCTCTTCAATCTGGCCGCCTCTGCTCTGGTAGCAACTTTTGCAAGTCGGCAAAGGGAGCCGCGAGTATGTAGAACGGAGGGCGGCGAGACGCCGTGTGTTATGCGCCCTTTCAGGGCTGCTGACAAGGGGCTACTTTAAGAACGCCTTCTTCGTCCTCGCGTCCTTCTCGCTTCGCTCTAGCTGCATGGAGTACAGCACAGCGAAGGAGTGAAGACGGGCACTGCCCCAGCTTTTGCCCTGGCGTGCAACGGCTGTGTGCTGCTTTTCCAAGCAGCAAGAGCACTGAGAAGTGAAAGCGATTGTGAAGGAGCTCTTTGGCTGCTCGTGTGCTCTTCGCTGCACTGCGCCGCTCGCAAGCGGCTGCGTTCTTCGGCGTCTGCCGTCCGGAGAGAGCTGAACTGCAGCGGTCAGTTTCAGCTCTGCCCAACAGCGTGCTCTCAGTTCTGCGGACAAGCACGCCCTGTTGCCTTGGCTCCGAGTGCAAAGTCCCTAGCGAGCACTCACTCAGTGCAATGCACCCAGAAAGACGCTCTCGCTCGTCTTTCAAGCAGCGATTCCTAACAGCAGAAGCAGCAGAGGCACAAACTGGATGACGAGAAGGGACAATGTAGAACACGTCTCTGTCCTGGCACATTGTCGTGTGCGATATGTCCCTCCGGGTCTTCGGTCCTTGCGAAGCTCTATGTACTGCGAGCGCTGCTACTTGCAGCTGAGAAGGACCGCGGAGCTAGCAGCGAATTCGGAGAGCGCTAAGCACGAAGTCAAGAAGCGAGACGTGTCCCTGCAACGCGGTGCTAAGAGCAGCTTCCTCGCGGCGGGGGCGAGCTCCGGCCACAAGACATTCTCGTCGCAGCAACGGATCTCCGTGAAGGGCGTAGGCGAAAAGCTTTCGTTTTCCATTCGAACTGCGAGAGAGGCAGACTGTTACACGGAGCTCTGAGAACAAAGGTGCACGCCCTAGGCGGGCTTGGGCAGAAGAAGCGTTCTCGAGCTCTTGGCTGCCCGCACACTGCTGGGTATGTGGCGCCCCTGCAGCGGCTCCTGGCCGCCGGCAAGTGAAAGCGGAGCAAGGCGTGTGCGAGGGCGAGGGCGGTGAACGAAGCGGCAAGAGCGCCGTGCTTGTGTGCACCACGTTAGAGGCTACTAGGAGAGGAAGGTGGTTGACTCTCGCTTGCCTTCCCAAGTGCCCTTAGCAGTCGGAAGGAGCAAGCTGAAGCACTGCTGCTTGTGCTGCTCCTTGGTTCCCTTGCAGCCCGCTCTGAAAGCATTGGCGGTCACTTCTAGGCGCCGAGTTGCACACACACAGCACCACGTTAAGTGTCGCGGAGAAGGGAAATCCAGAGTGCAGCGAGGAGCTGGACGTGGCTTACGTGCAGTAAGGAAAAGGTGAACCTAAGCAGTGCCTCTTCAATCTGGCCGCCTCTGCTCTGGTAGCAACTTTTGCAAGTCGGCAAAGGGAGCCGCGAGTATGTAGAACGGAGGGCGGCGAGACGCCGTGTGTTATGCGCCCTTTCAGGGCTGCTGACAAGGGGCTACTTTAAGAAGGCCTTCTTCGTCCTCGCGTCCTTCTCGCTTCGCTCTAGCTGCATGGAGTACAGCACAGCGAAGGAGTGAAGACGGGCACTGCCCCAGCTTTTGCCCTGGCGTGCAACGGCTGTGTGCTGCTTTTCCAAGCAGCAAGAGCACTGAGAAGTGAAAGCGATTGTGAAGGAGCTCTTTGGCTGCTCGTGTGCTCTTCGCTGCACTGCGCCGCTCGCAAGCGGCTGCGTTCTTCGGCGTCTGCCGTCCGGAGAGAGCTGAACTGCAGCGGTCAGTTTCAGCTCTGCCCAACAGCGTGCTCTCAGTTCTGCGGACAAGCACGCCCTGTTGCCTTGGCTCCGAGTGCAAAGTCCCTAGCGAGCACTCACTCAGTGCAATGCACCCAGAAAGACGCTCTCGCTCGTCTTTCAAGGAGCGATTCCTAACAGCAGAAGCAGCAGAGGCACAAACTGAATGACGAGAAGGGACAATGTAGAACACGTCTCTGTCCTGGCACATTGTCGTGTGCGATATGTCCCTCCGGGTCTTCGGTCCTTGCGAAGCTCTATGTACTGCGAGCGCTGCTACTTGCAGCTGAGAAGGACCGCGGAGCTAGCAGCGAATTCGGAGAGCGCTAAGCACGAAGTCAAGAAGCGAGACGTGTCCCTGCAACGCGGTGCTAAGAGCAGCTTCCTCGCGGCGGGGGCGAGCTCCGGCCACAAGACATTCTCGTCCTGGCAACGGATCTCTGTGAAGGGCGTAGGCGAAAAGCTTTCGTTTTCCATTCGAACTGCGAGAGAGGCAGACTGTTGAACGGGGCTCTGAGAACAAAGGTGCACGCCCTAGGCGGGCTTGGGTTGAAGCAGCGTTCTCGAGCTCTTGGCTGCCCGCACACTGCTGGGTATGTGGCGCCTCTGCAGCGGCTTCTGGCCGCCGGCAAGTGAAAGCGGCGCCAGGCGTGGGCGAGGGCGGTGAACGAAGCGGCAAAAGCGCCGTGCTTGTGTGCACCACGTTAGAGGCTACTAGGAGAGGAAGGTGGTTGACTCTCGCTTGCCTTCCCAAGTGCCCTTAGCAGTCGGAAGGAGCAAGCTGAAGCACTGCTGCTTGTGCTGCTCCTTGGTTCCCTTGCAGCCCGCTCTGAAAGCATTGGCGGTCACTTCTAGGCGCCGAGTTGCACACACACAGCACCACGTTAAGTGCCGCGGAGAAGGGAAATCCAGAGTGCAGCGAGGAGCTGGACGTGGCTTACGTGCAGTAAGGAAAAGGTGAACCTAAGCAGTGCCTCTTCAATCTGGCCGCCTCTGCTCTGGTAGCAACTTTTGCAAGTCGGCAAAGGGAGCCGCGAGTATGTAGAACGGAGGGCGGCGAGACGCCGTGTGTTATGCGCCCTTTCAGGGCTGCTGACAAGGGGCTACTTTAAGAAGGCCTTCTTCGTCCTCGCGTCCTTCTCGCTTCGCTCTAGCTGCATGGAGTACAGCACAGCGAAGGAGTGAAGACGGGCACTGCCCCAGCTTTTGCCCTGGCGTGCAACGGCTGTGTGCTGCTTTTCCAAGCAGCAAGAGCACTGAGAAGTGAAAGCGATTGTGAAGGAGCTCTTTGGCTGCTCGTGTGCTCTTCGCTGCACTGCGCCGCTCGCAAGCGGCTGCGTTCTTCGGCGTCTGCCGTCCGGAGAGAGCTGAACTGCAGCGGTCAGTTTCAGCTCTGCCCAACAGCGTGCTCTCAGTTCTGCGGACAAGCACGCCCTGTTGCCTTGGCTCCGAGTGCAAAGTCCCTAGCGAGCACTCACTCAGTGCAATGCACCCAGAAAGACGCTCTCGCTCGTCTTTCAAGGAGCGATTCCTAACAGCAGAAGCAGCAGAGGCACAAACTGGATGACGAGAAGGGACAATGTAGAACACGTCTCTGTCCTGGCACATTGTCGTGTGCGATATGTCCCTCCGGGTCTTCGGTCCTTGCGAAGCTCTATGTACTGCGAGCGCTGCTACTTGCAGCTGAGAAGGACCGCGGAGCTAGCAGCGAATTCGGAGAGCGCTAAGCACGAAGTCAAGAAGCGAGACGTGTCCCTGCAACGCGGTGCTAAGAGCAGCTTCCTCGCGGCGGGGGCGAGCTCCGGCCACAAGACATTCTCGTCCTGGCAACGGATCTCTGTGAAGGGCGTAGGCGAAAAGCTTTCGTTTTCCATTCGAACTGCGAGAGAGGCAGACTGTTACACGGAGCTCTGAGAACAAAGGTGCACGCCCTAGGCTGGCTTGGGCAGAAGAAGCGTTCTCGAGCTCTTGGCTGCCCGCACACTGCTGGGTATGTGGCGCCCCTGCAGCGGCTTCTGGCCGCCGGCAAGTGAAAGCGGAGCAAGGCGTGGGCGAGGGCGAGGGCGGTGAACGAAGCGGCTATGTGCCGTGCTTGTGTGCACCACGTTAGAGGCTACTAGGAGAGGAAGGTGGTTGACTCTCGCTTGCCTTCCCAAGTGCCCTTAGCAGTCGGAAGGAGCAAGCTGAAGCACTGCTGCTTGTGCTGCTCCTTGGTTCCCTTGCAGCCCGCTCTGAAAGCATTGGCGGTCACTTCTAGGCGCCGAGTTGCACACACGCAGCACCACGCTAAGTGCCGCGGAGAAGGGAAATCCAGAGTGCAGCGAAGAGCTGGACGTGGCTTACGTGCAGTAAGGAAAAGGTGAACCTAAGCAGTGCCTCTTCAATCTGGCCGCCTCTGCTCTGGTAGCAACTTTTGCAAGTCGGCAAAGGGAGCCGCGAGTATGTAGAACGGAGGGCAGCGAGACGCCGTGTGTTATGCGCCCTTTCAGGGCTGCTGACAAGGGGCTACTTTAAGAACGCCTTCTTCGTCCTCGCGTCCTTCTCGCTTCGCTCTAGCTGCATGGAGTACAGCACAGCGAAGGAGTGAAGACGGGCACTGCCCCAGCTTTTGCCCTGGCGTGCAACGGCTGTGTGCTGCTTTTCCAAGCAGCAAGAGCACTGAGAAGTGAAAGCGATTGTGAAGGAGCTCTTTGGCTGCTCGTGTGCTCTTCGCTGCACTGCGCCGCTCGCAAGCGGCTGCGTTCTTCGGCGTCTGCCGTCCGGAGAGAGCTGAACTGCAGCGGTCAGTTTCAGCTCTGCCCAACAGCGTGCTCTCAGTTCTGCGGACAAGCACGCCCTGTTGCCTTGGCTCCGAGTGCAAAGTCCCTAGCGAGCACTCACTCAGTGCAATGCACCCAGAAAGACGCTCTCGCTCGTCTTTCAAGGAGCGATTCCTAACAGCAGAAGCAGCAGAGGCACAAACTGGATGACGAGAAGGGACAATGTAGAACACGTCTCTGTCCTGGCACATTGTCGTGTGCGATATGTCCCTCCGGGTCTTCGGTCCTTGCGAAGCTCTATGTACTGCGAGCGCTGCTACTTGCAGCTGAGAAGGACCGCGGAGCTAGCAGCGAATTCGGAGAGCGCTAAGCACGAAGTCAAGAAGCGAGACGTGTCCCTGCAACGCGGTGCTAAGAGCAGCTTCCTCGCGGCGGGGGCGAGATCCGGCCACAAGACATTCTCGTCGTAGCAACGGATCTCCGTGAAGGGCGTAGGCGAAAAGCTTTCGTTTTCCATTCGAACTGCGAGAGACGCAGACTGTTACACGGAGCTCTGAGAACAAAGGTGCACGCCCTAGGCGGGCTTGGGCAGAAGAAGCGTTCTCGAGCTCTTGGCTGCCCGCACACTGCTGGGTATGTGGCGCCCCTGCAGCGGCTTCTGGCCGCCGGCAAGTGAAAGCGGAGCAAGGCGTGGGCGAGGGCGAGGGCGGTGAACGAAGCGGCTATGTGCCGTGCTTGTGTGCACCACGTTAGAGGCTACTAGGAGAGGAAGGTGGTTGACTCTCGCTTGCCTTCCCAAGTGCCCTTAGCAGTCGGATGGAGTAAGCTGAAGCACTGCTGCTTGTGCTGCTCCTTGGTTCCCTTGCAGCCCGCTCTGAAAGCATTGGCGGTCACTTCTAGGCGCCGAGTTGCACACACGCAGCACCACGCTAAGTGCCGCGGAGAAGGGAAATCCAGAGTGCAGCGAGGAGCTGGACGTGGCTTACGTGCAGTAAGGAAAAGGTGAACCTAAGCAGTGCCTCTTCAATCTGGCCGCCTCTGCTCTGGTAGCAACTTTTGCAAGTCGGCAAAGGGAGCCGCGAGTATGTAGAACGGAGGGCGGCGAGACGCCGTGTGTTATGCGCCCTTTCAGGGCTGCTGACAAGGGGCTACTTTAAGAACGCCTTCTTCGTCCTCGCGTCCTTCTCGCTTCGTTCTAGCTGCATGGAGTACAGCACAGCGAAGGAGTGAAGACGGGCACTGCCCCAGCTTTTGCCCTGGCGTGCAACGGCTGTGTGCTGCTTTTCCAAGCAGCAAGAGCACTGAGAAGTGAAAGCGATTGTGAAGGAGCTCTTTGGCTGCTCGTGTGCTCTTCGCTGCACTGCGCCGCTCGCAAGCGGCTGCGTTCTTCGGCGTCTGCCGTCCGGAGAGAGCTGAACTGCAGCGGTCAGTTTCAGCTCTGCCCAACAGCGTGCTCTCAGTTCTGCGGACAAGCACGCCCTGTTGCCTTGGCTCCGAGTGCAAAGTCCCTAGCGAGCACTCACTCAGTGCAATGCACCCAGAAAGACGCTCTCGCTCGTCTTTCAAGCAGCGATTCCTAACAGCAGAAGCAGCAGAGGCACAAACTGGATGACGAGAAGGGACAATGTAGAACACGTCTCTGTCCTGGCACATTGTCGTGTGCGATATGTCCCTCCGGGTCTTCGGTCCTTGCGAAGCTCTATGTACTGCGAGCGCTGCTACTTGCAGCTGAGAAGGACCGCGGAGCTAGCAGCGAATTCGGAGAGCGCTAAGCACGAAGTCAAGAAGCGAGACGTGTCCCTGCAACGCGGTGCTAAGAGCAGCTTCCTCGCGGCGGGGGCGAGCTCCGGCCACAAGACATTCTCGTCGTAGCAACGGATCTCCGTGAAGGGCGTAGGCGAAAAGCTTTCGTTTTCCATTCGAACTGCGAGAGAGGCAGACTGTTACACGGAGCTCTGAGAACAAAGGTGCACGCCCTAGGCGGGCTTGGGCAGAAGAAGCGTTCTCGAGCTCTTGGCTGCCCGCACACTGCTGGGTATGTGGCGCCCCTGCAGCGGCTTCTGGCCGCCGGCAAGTGAAAGCGGAGCAAGGCGTGGGCGAGGGCGGTGAACGAAGCGGCAAGAGCGCCGTGCTTGTGTGCACCACGTTAGAGGCTACTAGGAGAGGAAGGTGGTTGACTCTCGCTTGCCTTCCCAAGTGCCCTTAGCAGTCGGAAGGAGCAAGCTGAAGCACTGCTGCTTGTGCTGCTCCTTGGTTCCCTTGCAGCCCGCTCTGAAAGCATTGGCGGTCACTTCTAGGCGCCGAGTTGCACACACGCAGCACCACGCTAAGTGCCGCGGAGAAGGGAAATCCAGAGTGCAGCGAGGAGCTGGACGTGGCTTACGTGCAGTAAGGAAAAGGTGAACCTAAGCAGTGCCTCTTCAATCTGGCCGCCTCTGCTCTGGTAGCAACTTTTGCAAGTCGGCAAAGGGAGCCGCGAGTATGTAGAACGGAGGGCAGCGAGACGCCGTGTGTTATGCGCCCTTTCAGGGCTGCTGACAAGGGGCTACTTTAAGAACGCCTTCTTCGTCCTCGCGTCCTTCTCGCTTCGTTCTAGCTGCATGGAGTACAGCACAGCGAAGGAGTGAAGACGGGCACTGCCCCAGCTTTTGCCCTGGCGTGCAACGGCTGTGTGCTGCTTTTCCAAGCAGCAAGAGCACTGAGAAGTGAAAGCGATTGTGAAGGAGCTCTTTGGCTGCTCGTGTGCTCTTCGCTGCACTGCGCCGCTCGCAAGCGGCTGCGTTCTTCGGCGTCTGCCGTCCGGAGAGAGCTGAACTGCAGCGGTCAGTTTCAGCTCTGCCCAACAGCGTGCTCTCAGTTCTGCGGACAAGCACGCCCTGTTGCCTTGGCTCCGAGTGCAAAGTCCCTAGCGAGCACTCACTCAGTGCAATGCACCCAGAAAGACGCTCTCGCTCGTCTTTCAAGGAGCGATTCCTAACAGCAGAAGCAGCAGAGGCACAAACTGGATGACGAGAAGGGACAATGTAGAACACGTCTCTGTCCTGGCACATTGTCGTGTGCGATATGTCCCTCCGGGTCTTCGGTCCTTGCGAAGCTCTATGTACTGCGAGCGCTGCTACTTGCAGCTGAGAAGGACCGCGGAGCTAGCAGCGAATTCGGAGAGCGCTAAGCACGAAGTCAAGAAGCGAGACGTGTCCCTGCAACGCGGTGCTAAGAGCAGCTTCCTCGCGGCGGGGGCGAGCTCCGGCCACAAGACATTCTCGTCGTAACAACGGATCTCCGTGAAGGGCGTAGGCGAAAAGCTTTCGTTTTCCATTCGAACTGCGAGAGACGCAGACTGTTACACGGAGCTCTGAGAACAAAGGTGCACGCCCTAGGCTGGCTTGGGCAGAAGAAGCGTTCTCGAGCTCTTGGCTGCCCGCACACTGCTGGGTATGTGGCGCCCCTGCAGCGGCTTCTGGCCGCCGGCAAGTGAAAGCGGAGCAAGGCGTGGGCGAGGGCGGTGAACGAAGCGGCTATGTGCCGTGCTTGTGTGCACCACGTTAGAGGCTACTAGGAGAGGAAGGTGGTTGACTCTCGCTTGCCTTCCCAAGTGCCCTTAGCAGTCGGAAGGAGCAAGCTGAAGCACTGCTGCTTGTGCTGCTCCTTGGTTCCCTTGCAGCCCGCTCTGAAAGCATTGGCGGTCACTTCTAGGCGCCGAGTTGCACACACGCAGCACCACGCTAAGTGCCGCGGAGAAGGGAAATCCAGAGTGCAGCGAAGAGCTGGACGTGGCTTACGTGCAGTAAGGAAAAGGTGAACCTAAGCAGTGCCTCTTCAATCTGGCCGCCTCTGCTCTGGTAGCAACTTTTGCAAGTCGGCAAAGGGAGCCGCGAGTATGTAGAACGGAGGGAAGCGAGACGCCGTGTGTTATGCGCCCTTTCAGGGCTGCTGACAAGGGGCTACTTTAAGAACGCCTTCTTCGTCCTCGCGTCCTTCTCGCTTCGCTCTAGCTGCATGGAGTACAGCACAGCGAAGGAGTGAAGACGGGCACTGCCCCAGCTTTTGCCCTGGCGTGCAACGGCTGTGTGCTGCTTTTCCAAGCAGCAAGAGCACTGAGAAGTGAAAGCGATTGTGAAGGAGCTCTTTGGCTGCTCGTGTGCTCTTCGCTGCACTGCGCCGCTCGCAAGCGGCTGCGTTCTTCGGCGTCTGCCGTCCGGAGAGAGCTGAACTGCAGCGGTCAGTTTCAGCTCTGCCCAACAGCGTGCTCTCAGTTCTGCGGACAAGCACGCCCTGTTGCCTTGGCTCCGAGTGCAAAGTCCCTAGCGAGCACTCACTCAGTGCAATGCACCCAGAAAGACGCTCTCGCTCGTCTTTCAAGCAGCGATTCCTAACAGCAGAAGCAGCAGAGGCACAAACTGGATGACGAGAAGGGACAATGTAGAACACGTCTCTGTCCTGGCACATTGTCGTGTGCGATATGTCCCTCCGGGTCTTCGGTCCTTGCGAAGCTCTATGTACTGCGAGCGCTGCTACTTGCAGCTGAGAAGGACCGCGGAGCTAGCAGCGAATTCGGAGAGCGCTAAGCACGAAGTCAAGAAGCGAGACGTGTCCCTGCAACGCGGTGCTAAGAGCAGCTTCCTCGCGGCGGGGGCGAGCTCCGGCCACAAGACATTCTCGTCGTAGCAACGGATCTCCGTGAAGGGCGTAGGCGAAAAGCTTTCGTTTTCCATTCGAACTGCGAGAGACGCAGACTGTTACACGGAGCTCTGAGAACAAAGGTGCACGCCCTAGGCGGGCTTGGGCAGAAGAAGCGTTCTCGAGCTCTTGGCTGCCCGCACACTGCTGGGTATGTGGCGCCCCTGCAGCGGCTTCTGGCCGCCGGCAAGTGAAAGCGGAGCAAGGCGTGGGCGAGGGCGAGGGCGGTGAACGAAGCGGCAAGAGCGCCGTGCTTGTGTGCACCACGTTAGAGGCTACTAGGAGAGGAAGGTGGTTGACTCTCGCTTGCCTTCCCAAGTGCCCTTAGCAGTCGGAAGGAGCAAGCTGAAGCACTGCTGCTTGTGCTGCTCCTTGGTTCCCTTGCAGCCCGCTCTGAAAGCATTGGCGGTCACTTCTAGGCGCCGAGTTGCACACACGCAGCACCACGCTAAGTGCCGCGGAGAAGGGAAATCCAGAGTGCAGCGAGGAGCTGGACGTGGCTTACGTGCAGTAAGGAAAAGGTGAACCTAAGCAGTGCCTCTTCAATCTGGCCGCCTCTGCTCTGGTAGCAACTTTTGCAAGTCGGCAAAGGGAGCCGCGAGTATGTAGAACGGAGGGCAGCGAGACGCCGTGTGTTATGCGCCCTTTCAGGGCTGCTGACAAGGGGCTACTTTAAGAACGCCTTCTTCGTCCTCGCGTCCTTCTCGCTTCGTTCTAGCTGCATGGAGTACAGCACAGCGAAGGAGTGAAGACGGGCACTGCCCCAGCTTTTGCCCTGGCGTGCAACGGCTGTGTGCTGCTTTTCCAAGCAGCAAGAGCACTGAGAAGTGAAAGCGATTGTGAAGGAGCTCTTTGGCTGCTCGTGTGCTCTTCGCTGCACTGCGCCGCTCGCAAGCGGCTGCGTTCTTCGGCGTCTGCCGTCCGGAGAGAGCTGAACTGCAGCGGTCAGTTTCAGCTCTGCCCAACAGCGTGCTCTCAGTTCTGCGGACAAGCACGCCCTGTTGCCTTGGCTCCGAGTGCAAAGTCCCTAGCGAGCACTCACTCAGTGCAATGCACCCAGAAAGACGCTCTCGCTCGTCTTTCAAGGAGCGATTCCTAACAGCAGAAGCAGCAGAGGCACAAACTGGATGACGAGAAGGGACAATGTAGAACACGTCTCTGTCCTGGCACATTGTCGTGTGCGATATGTCCCTCCGGGTCTTCGGTCCTTGCGAAGCTCTATGTACTGCGAGCGCTGCTACTTGCAGCTGAGAAGGACCGCGGAGCTAGCAGCGAATTCGGAGAGCGCTAAGCACGAAGTCAAGAAGCGAGACGTGTCCCTGCAACGCGGTGCTAAGAGCAGCTTCCTCGCGGCGGGGGCGAGCTCCGGCCACAAGACATTCTCGTCGTAACAACGGATCTCCGTGAAGGGCGTAGGCGAAAAGCTTGCGTTTTCCATTCGAACTGCGAGAGACGCAGACTGTTACACGGAGCTCTGAGAACAAAGGTGCACGCCCTAGGCGGGCTTGGGCAGAAGAAGCGTTCTCGAGCTCTTGGCTGCCCGCACACTGCTGGGTATGTGGCGCCCCTGCAGCGGCTTCTGGCCGCCGGCAAGTGAAAGCGGAGCAAGGCGTGGGCGAGGGCGAGGGCGGTGAACGAAGCGGCAAGAGCGCCGTGCTTGTGTGCACCACGTTAGAGGCTACTAGGAGAGGAAGGTGGTTGACTCTCGCTTGCCTTCCCAAGTGCCCTTAGCAGTCGGAAGGAGCAAGCTGAAGCACTGCTGCTTGTGCTGCTCCTTGGTTCCCTTGCAGCCCGCTCTGAAAGCATTGGCGGTCACTTCTAGGCGCCGAGTTGCACACACACAGCACCGCGTTAAGTGTCGCGGAGAAGGGAAATCCAGAGTGCAGCGAGGAGCTGGACGTGGCTTACGTGCAGTAAGGAAAAGGTGAACCTAAGCAGTGCCTCTTCAATCTGGCCGCCTCTGCTCTGGTAGCAACTTTTGCAAGTCGGCAAAGGGAGCCGCGAGTATGTAGAACGGAGGGCGGCGAGACGCCGTGTGTTATGCGCCCTTTCAGGGCTGCTGACAAGGGGCTACTTTAAGAAGGCCTTCTTCGTCCTCGCGTCCTTCTCGCTTCGCTCTAGCTGCATGGAGTACAGCACAGCGAAGGAGTGAAGACGGGCACTGCCCCAGCTTTTGCCCTGGCGTGCAACGGCTGTGTGCTGCTTTTCCAAGCAGCAAGAGCACTGAGAAGTGAAAGCGATTGTGAAGGAGCTCTTTGGCTGCTCGTGTGCTCTTCGCTGCACTGCGCCGCTCGCAAGCGGCTGCGTTCTTCGGCGTCTGCCGTCCGGAGAGAGCTGAACTGCAGCGGTCAGTTTCAGCTCTGCCCAACAGCGTGCTCTCAGTTCTGCGGACAAGCACGCCCTGTTGCCTTGGCTCCGAGTGCAAAGTCCCTAGCGAGCACTCACTCAGTGCAATGCACCCAGAAAGACGCTCTCGCTCGTCTTTCAAGGAGCGATTCCTAACAGCAGAAGCAGCAGAGGCACAAACTGGATGACGAGAAGGGACAATGTAGAACACGTCTCTGTCCTGGCACATTGTCGTGTGCGATATGTCCCTCCGGGTCTTCGGTCCTTGCGAAGCTCTATGTACTGCGAGCGCTGCTACTTGCAGCTGAGAAGGACCGCGGAGCTAGCAGCGAATTCGGAGAGCGCTAAGCACGAAGTCAAGAAGCGAGACGTGTCCCTGCAACGCGGTGCTAAGAGCAGCTTCCTCGCGGCGGGGGCGAGCTCCGGCCACAAGACATTCTCGTCCTGGCAACGGATCTCTGTGAAGGGCGTAGGCGAAAAGCTTTCGTTTTCCATTCGAACTGCGAGAGAGGCAGACTGTTGAACGGGGCTCTGAGAACAAAGGTGCACGCCCTAGGCGGGCTTGGGTTGAAGCAGCGTTCTCGAGCTCTTGGCTGCCCGCACACTGCTGGGTATGTGGCGCCTCTGCAGCGGCTTCTGGCCGCCGGCAAGTGAAAGCGGCGCCAGGCGTGGGCGAGGGCGGTGAACGAAGCGGCAAAAGCGCCGTGCTTGTGTGCACCACGTTAGAGGCTACTAGGAGAGGAAGGTGGTTGACTCTCGCTTGCCTTCCCAAGTGCCCTTAGCAGTCGGAAGGAGCAAGCTGAAGCACTGCTGCTTGTGCTGCTCCTTGGTTCCCTTGCAGCCCGCTCTGAAAGCATTGGCGGTCACTTCTAGGCGCCGAGTTGCACACACACAGCACCACGTTAAGTGTCGCGGAGAAGGGAAATCCAGAGTGCAGCGAGGAGCTGGACGTGGCTTACGTGCAGTAAGGAAAAGGTGAACCTAAGCAGTGCCTCTTCAATCTGGCCGCCTCTGCTCTGGTAGCAACTTTTGCAAGTCGGCAAAGGGAGCCGCGAGTATGTAGAACGGAGGGCGGCGAGACGCCGTGTGTTATGCGCCCTTTCAGGGCTGCTGACAAGGGGCTACTTTAAGAAGGCCTTCTTCGTCCTCGCGTCCTTCTCGCTTCGCTCTAGCTGCATGGAGTACAGCACAGCGAAGGAGTGAAGACGGGCACTGCCCCAGCTTTTGCCCTGGCGTGCAACGGCTGTGTGCTGCTTTTCCAAGCAGCAAGAGCACTGAGAAGTGAAAGCGATTGTGAAGGAGCTCTTTGGCTGCTCGTGTGCTCTTCGCTGCACTGCGCCGCTCGCAAGCGGCTGCGTTCTTCGGCGTCTGCCGTCCGGAGAGAGCTGAACTGCAGCGGTCAGTTTCAGCTCTGCCCAACAGCGTGCTCTCAGTTCTGCGGACAAGCACGCCCTGTTGCCTTGGCTCCGAGTGCAAAGTCCCTAGCGAGCACTCACTCAGTGCAATGCACCCAGAAAGACGCTCTCGCTCGTCTTTCAAGCAGCGATTCCTAACAGCAGAAGCAGCAGAGGCACAAACTGGATGACGAGAAGGGACAATGTAGAACACGTCTCTGTCCTGGCACATTGTCGTGTGCGATATGTCCCTCCGGGTCTTCGGTCCTTGCGAAGCTCTATGTACTGCGAGCGCTGCTACTTGCAGCTGAGAAGGACCGCGGAGCTAGCAGCGAATTCGGAGAGCGCTAAGCACGAAGTCAAGAAGCGAGACGTGTCCCTGCAACGCGGTGCTAAGAGCAGCTTCCTCGCGGCGGGGGCGAGCTCCGGCCACAAGATATTCTCGTCGTAGCAACGGATCTCCGTGAAGGGCGTAGGCGAAAAGCTTTCGTTTTCCATTCGAACTGCGAGAGAGGCAGACTGTTACACGGAGCTCTGAGAACAAAGGTGCACGCCCTAGGCGGGCTTGGGCAGAAGAAGCGTTCTCGAGCTCTTGGCTGCCCGCACACTGCTGGGTATGTGGCGCCCCTGCAGCGGCTTCTGGCCGCCGGCAAGTGAAAGCGGAGCAAGGCGTGGGCGAGGGCGGTGAACGAAGCGGCAAGAGCGCCGTGCTTGTGTGCACCACGTTAGAGGCTACTAGGAGAGGAAGGTGGTTGACTCTCGCTTGCCTTCCCAAGTGCCCTTAGCAGTCGGAAGGAGCAAGCTGAAGCACTGCTGCTTGTGCTGCTCCTTGGTTCCCTTGCAGCCCGCTCTGAAAGCATTGGCGGTCACTTCTAGGCGCCGAGTTGCACACACGCAGCACCACGCTAAGTGCCGCGGAGAAGGGAAATCCAGAGTGCAGCGAGGAGCTGGACGTGGCTTACGTGCAGTAAGGAAAAGGTGAACCTAAGCAGTGCCTCTTCAATCTGGCCGCCTCTGCTCTGGTAGCAACTTTTGCAAGTCGGCAAAGGGAGCCGCGAGTATGTAGAACGGAGGGCGGCGAGACGCCGTGTGTTATGCGCCCTTTCAGGGCTGCTGACAAGGGGCTACTTTAAGAACGCCTTCTTCGTCCTCGCGTCCTTCTCGCTTCGTTCTAGCTGCATGGAGTACAGCACAGCGAAGGAGTGAAGACGGGCACTGCCCCAGCTTTTGCCCTGGCGTGCAACGGCTGTGTGCTGCTTTTCCAAGCAGCAAGAGCACTGAGAAGTGAAAGCGATTGTGAAGGAGCTCTTTGGCTGCTCGTGTGCTCTTCGCTGCACTGCGCCGCTCGCAAGCGGCTGCGTTCTTCGGCGTCTGCCGTCCGGAGAGAGCTGAACTGCAGCGGTCAGTTTCAGCTCTGCCCAACAGCGTGCTCTCAGTTCTGCGGACAAGCACGCCCTGTTGCCTTGGCTCCGAGTGCAAAGTCCCTAGCGAGCACTCACTCAGTGCAATGCACCCAGAAAGACGCTCTCGCTCGTCTTTCAAGGAGCGATTCCTAACAGCAGAAGCAGCAGAGGCACAAACTGGATGACGAGAAGGGACAATGTAGAACACGTCTCTGTCCTGGCACATTGTCGTGTGCGATATGTCCCTCCGGGTCTTCGGTCCTTGCGAAGCTCTATGTACTGCGAGCGCTGCTACTTGCAGCTGAGAAGGACCGCGGAGCTAGCAGCGAATTCGGAGAGCGCTAAGCACGAAGTCAAGAAGCGAGACGTGTCCCTGCAACGCGGTGCTAAGAGCAGCTTCCTCGCGGCGGGGGCGAGCTCCGGCCACAAGACATTCTCGTCGTAGCAACGGATCTCCGTGAAGGGCGTAGGCGAAAAGCTTTCGTTTTCCATTCGAACTGCGAGAGACGCAGACTGTTACACGGAGCTCTGAGAACAAAGGTGCACGCCCTAGGCTGGCTTGGGCAGAAGAAGCGTTCTCGAGCTCTTGGCTGCCCGCACACTGCTGGGTATGTGGCGCCCCTGCAGCGGCTTCTGGCCGCCGGCAAGTGAAAGCGGAGCAAGGCGTGGGCGAGGGCGAGGGCGGTGAACGAAGCGGCTATGTGCCGTGCTTGTGTGCACCACGTTAGAGGCTACTAGGAGAGGAAGGTGGTTGACTCTCGCTTGCCTTCCCAAGTGCCCTTAGCAGTCGGAAGGAGCAAGCTGAAGCACTGCTGCTTGTGCTGCTCCTTGGTTCCCTTGCAGCCCGCTCTGAAAGCATTGGCGGTCACTTCTAGGCGCCGAGTTGCACACACGCAGCACCACGCTAAGTGCCGCGGAGAAGGGAAATCCAGAGTGCAGCGAGGAGCTGGACGTGGCTTACGTGCAGTAAGGAAAAGGTGAACCTAAGCAGTGCCTCTTCAATCTGGCCGCCTCTGCTCTGGTAGCAACTTTTGCAAGTCGGCAAAGGGAGCCGCGAGTATGTAGAACGGAGGGCGGCGAGACGCCGTGTGTTATGCGCCCTTTCAGGGCTGCTGACAAGGGGCTACTTTAAGAACGCCTTCTTCGTCCTCGCGTCCTTCTCGCTTCGTTCTAGCTGCATGGAGTACAGCACAGCGAAGGAGTGAAGACGGGCACTGCCCCAGCTTTTGCCCTGGCGTGCAACGGCTGTGTGCTGCTTTTCCAAGCAGCAAGAGCACTGAGAAGTGAAAGCGATTGTGAAGGAGCTCTTTGGCTGCTCGTGTGCTCTTCGCTGCACTGCGCCGCTCGCAAGCGGCTGCGTTCTTCGGCGTCTGCCGTCCGGAGAGAGCTGAACTGCAGCGGTCAGTTTCAGCTCTGCCCAACAGCGTGCTCTCAGTTCTGCGGACAAGCACGCCCTGTTGCCTTGGCTCCGAGTGCAAAGTCCCTAGCGAGCACTCACTCAGTGCAATGCACCCAGAAAGACGCTCTCGCTCGTCTTTCAAGCAGCGATTCCTAACAGCAGAAGCAGCAGAGGCACAAACTGGATGACGAGAAGGGACAATGTAGAACACGTCTCTGTCCTGGCACATTGTCGTGTGCGATATGTCCCTCCGGGTCTTCGGTCCTTGCGAAGCTCTATGTACTGCGAGCGCTGCTACTTGCAGCTGAGAAGGACCGCGGAGCTAGCAGCGAATTCGGAGAGCGCTAAGCACGAAGTCAAGAAGCGAGACGTGTCCCTGCAACGCGGTGCTAAGAGCAGCTTCCTCGCGGCGGGGGCGAGCTCCGGCCACAAGACATTCTCGTCGTAGCAACGGATCTCCGTGAAGGGCGTAGGCGAAAAGCTTTCGTTTTCCATTCGAACTGCGAGAGAGGCAGACTGTTACACGGAGCTCTGAGAACAAAGGTGCACGCCCTAGGCGGGCTTGGGCAGAAGAAGCGTTCTCGAGCTCTTGGCTGCCCGCACACTGCTGGGTATGTGGCGCCCCTGCAGCGGCTTCTGGCCGCCGGCAAGTGAAAGCGGAGCAAGGCGTGGGCGAGGGCGAGGGCGGTGAACGAAGCGGCTATGTGCCGTGCTTGTGTGCACCACGTTAGAGGCTACTAGGAGAGGAAGGTGGTTGACTCTCGCTTGCCTTCCCAAGTGCCCTTAGCAGTCGGAAGGAGCAAGCTGAAGCACTGCTGCTTGTGCTGCTCCTTGGTTCCCTTGCAGCCCGCTCTGAAAGCATTGGCGGTCACTTCTAGGCGCCGAGTTGCACACACGCAGCACCACGCTAAGTGCCGCGGAGAAGGGAAATCCAGAGTGCAGCGAGGAGCTGGACGTGGCTTACGTGCAGTAAGGAAAAGGTGAACCTAAGCAGTGCCTCTTCAATCTGGCCGCCTCTGCTCTGGTAGCAACTTTTGCAAGTCGGCAAAGGGAGCCGCGAGTATGTAGAACGGAGGGCAGCGAGACGCCGTGTGTTATGCGCCCTTTCAGGGCTGCTGACAAGGGGCTACTTTAAGAACGCCTTCTTCGTCCTCGCGTCCTTCTCGCTTCGTTCTAGCTGCATGGAGTACAGCACAGCGAAGGAGTGAAGACGGGCACTGCCCCAGCTTTTGCCCTGGCGTGCAACGGCTGTGTGCTGCTTTTCCAAGCAGCAAGAGCACTGAGAAGTGAAAGCGATTGTGAAGGAGCTCTTTGGCTGCTCGTGTGCTCTTCGCTGCACTGCGCCGCTCGCAAGCGGCTGCGTTCTTCGGCGTCTGCCGTCCGGAGAGAGCTGAACTGCAGCGGTCAGTTTCAGCTCTGCCCAACAGCGTGCTCTCAGTTCTGCGGACAAGCACGCCCTGTTGCCTTGGCTCCGAGTGCAAAGTCCCTAGCGAGCACTCACTCAGTGCAATGCACCCAGAAAGACGCTCTCGCTCGTCTTTCACGGAGCGATTCCTAACAGCAGAAGCAGCAGAGGCACAAACTGGATGACGAGAAGGGACAATGTAGAACACGTCTCTGTCCTGGCACATTGTCGTGTGCGATATGTCCCTCCGGGTCTTCGGTCCTTGCGAAGCTCTATGTACTGCGAGCGCTGCTACTTGCAGCTGAGAAGGACCGCGGAGCTAGCAGCGAATTCGGAGAGCGCTAAGCACGAAGTCAAGAAGCGAGACGTGTCCCTGCAACGCGGTGCTAAGAGCAGCTTCCTCGCGGCGGGGGCGAGCTCCGGCCACAAGACATTCTCGTCGCAGCAACGGATCTCTGTGAAGGGCGTAGGCGAAAAGCTTTCGTTTTCCATTCGAACTGCGAGAGAGGCAGACTGTTACACGGAGCTCTGAGAACAAAGGTGCACGCCCTAGGCTGGCTTGGGCAGAAGAAGCGTTCTCGAGCTCTTGGCTGCCCGCACACTGCTGGGTATGTGGCGCCCCTGCAGCGGCTTCTGGCCGCCGGCAAGTGAAAGCGGAGCAAGGCGTGGGCGAGGGCGAGGGCGGTGAACGAAGCGGCTATGTGCCGTGCTTGTGTGCACCACGTTAGAGGCTACTAGGAGAGGAAGGTGGTTGACTCTCGCTTGCCTTCCCAAGTGCCCTTAGCAGTCGGAAGGAGCAAGCTGAAGCACTGCTGCTTGTGCTGCTCCTTGGTTCCCTTGCAGCCCGCTCTGAAAGCATTGGCGGTCACTTCTAGGCGCCGAGTTGCACACACGCAGCACCACGCTAAGTGCCGCGGAGAAGGGAAATCCAGAGTGCAGCGAAGAGCTGGACGTGGCTTACGTGCAGTAAGGAAAAGGTGAACCTAAGCAGTGCCTCTTCAATCTGGCCGCCTCTGCTCTGGTAGCAACTTTTGCAAGTCGGCAAAGGGAGCCGCGAGTATGTAGAACGGAGGGCAGCGAGACGCCGTGTGTTATGCGCCCTTTCAGGGCTGCTGACAAGGGGCTACTTTAAGAACGCCTTCTTCGTCCTCGCGTCCTTCTCGCTTCGTTCTAGCTGCATGGAGTACAGCACAGCGAAGGAGTGAAGACGGGCACTGCCCCAGCTTTTGCCCTGGCGTGCAACGGCTGTGTGCTGCTTTTCCAAGCAGCAAGAGCACTGAGAAGTGAAAGCGATTGTGAAGGAGCTCTTTGGCTGCTCGTGTGCTCTTCGCTGCACTGCGCCGCTCGCAAGCGGCTGCGTTCTTCGGCGTCTGCCGTCCGGAGAGAGCTGAACTGCAGCGGTCAGTTTCAGCTCTGCCCAACAGCGTGCTCTCAGTTCTGCGGACAAGCACGCCCTGTTGCCTTGGCTCCGAGTGCAAAGTCCCTAGCGAGCACTCACTCAGTGCAATGCACCCAGAAAGACGCTCTCGCTCGTCTTTCAAGCAGCGATTCCTAACAGCAGAAGCAGCAGAGGCACAAACTGGATGACGAGAAGGGACAATGTAGAACACGTCTCTGTCCTGGCACATTGTCGTGTGCGATATGTCCCTCCGGGTCTTCGGTCCTTGCGAAGCTCTATGTACTGCGAGCGCTGCTACTTGCAGCTGAGAAGGACCGCGGAGCTAGCAGCGAATTCGGAGAGCGCTAAGCACGAAGTCAAGAAGCGAGACGTGTCCCTGCAACGCGGTGCTAAGAGCAGCTTCCTCGCGGCGGGGGCGAGCTCCGGCCACAAGACATTCTCGTCGTAACAACGGATCTCCGTGAAGGGCGTAGGCGAAAAGCTTTCGTTTTCCATTCGAACTGCGAGAGACGCAGACTGTTACACGGAGCTCTGAGAACAAAGGTGCACGCCCTAGGCGGGCTTGGGCAGAAGAAGCGTTCTCGAGCTCTTGGCTGCCCGCACACTGCTGGGTATGTGGCGCCCCTGCAGCGGCTTCTGGCCGCCGGCAAGTGAAAGCGGAGCAAGGCGTGGGCGAGGGCGGTGAACGAAGCGGCTATGTGCCGTGCTTGTGTGCACCACGTTAGAGGCTACTAGGAGAGGAAGGTGGTTGACTCTCGCTTGCCTTCCCAAGTGCCCTTAGCAGTCGGAAGGAGCAAGCTGAAGCACTGCTGCTTGTGCTGCTCCTTGGTTCCCTTGCAGCCCGCTCTGAAAGCATTGGCGGTCACTTCTAGGCGCCGAGTTGCACACACGCAGCACCACGTTAAGTGTCGCGGAGAAGGGAAATCCAGAGTGCAGCGAGGAGCTGGACGTGGCTTACGTGCAGTAAGGAAAAGGTGAACCTAAGCAGTGCCTCTTCAATCTGGCCGCCTCTGCTCTGGTAGCAACTTTTGCAAGTCGGCAAAGGGAGCCGCGAGTATGTAGAACGGAGGGCGGCGAGACGCCGTGTGTTATGCGCCCTTTCAGGGCTGCTGACAAGGGGCTACTTTAAGAACGCCTTCTTCGTCCTCGCGTCCTTCTCGCTTCGCTCTAGCTGCATGGAGTACAGCACAGCGAAGGAGTGAAGACGGGCACTGCCCCAGCTTTTGCCCTGGCGTGCAACGGCTGTGTGCTGCTTTTCCAAGCAGCAAGAGCACTGAGAAGTGAAAGCGATTGTGAAGGAGCTCTTTGGCTGCTCGTGTGCTCTTCGCTGCACTGCGCCGCTCGCAAGCGGCTGCGTTCTTCGGCGTCTGCCGTCCGGAGAGAGCTGAACTGCAGCGGTCAGTTTCAGCTCTGCCCAACAGCGTGCTCTCAGTTCTGCGGACAAGCACGCCCTGTTGCCTTGGCTCCGAGTGCAAAGTCCCTAGCGAGCACTCACTCAGTGCAATGCACCCAGAAAGACGCTCTCGCTCGTCTTTCACGGAGCGATTCCTAACAGCAGAAGCAGCAGAGGCACAAACTGGATGACGAGAAGGGACAATGTAGAACACGTCTCTGTCCTGGCACATTGTCGTGTGCGATATGTCCCTCCGGGTCTTCGGTCCTTGCGAAGCTCTATGTACTGCGAGCGCTGCTACTTGCAGCTGAGAAGGACCGCGGAGCTAGCAGCGAATTCGGAGAGCGCTAAGCACGAAGTCAAGAAGCGAGACGTGTCCCTGCAACGCGGTGCTAAGAGCAGCTTCCTCGCGGCGGGGGCGAGCTCCGGCCACAAGACATTCTCGTCGCAGCAACGGATCTCCGTGAAGGGCGTAGGCGAAAAGCTTTCGTTTTCCATTCGAACTGCGAGAGACGCAGACTGTTACACGGAGCTCTGAGAACAAAGGTGCACGCCCTAGGCGGGCTTGGGCAGAAGAAGCGTTCTCGAGCTCTTGGCTGCCCGCACACTGCTGGGTATGTGGCGCCCCTGCAGCGGCTTCTGGCCGCCGGCAAGTGAAAGCGGAGCAAGGCGTGGGCGAGGGCGGTGAACGAAGCGGCTATGTGCCGTGCTTGTGTGCACCACGTTAGAGGCTACTAGGAGAGGAAGGTGGTTGACTCTCGCTTGCCTTCCCAAGTGCCCTTAGCAGTCGGAAGGAGCAAGCTGAAGCACTGCTGCTTGTGCTGCTCCTTGGTTCCCTTGCAGCCCGCTCTGAAAGCATTGGCGGTCACTTCTAGGCGCCGAGTTGCACACACACAGCACCACGTTAAGTGTCGCGGAGAAGGGAAATCCAGAGTGCAGCGAGGAGCTGGACGTGGCTTACGTGCAGTAAGGAAAAGGTGAACCTAAGCAGTGCCTCTTCAATCTGGCCGCCTCTGCTCTGGTAGCAACTTTTGCAAGTCGGCAAAGGGAGCCGCGAGTATGTAGAACGGAGGGCGGCGAGACGCCGTGTGTTATGCGCCCTTTCAGGGCTGCTGACAAGGGGCTACTTTAAGAACGCCTTCTTCGTCCTCGCGTCCTTCTCGCTTCGCTCTAGCTGCATGGAGTACAGCACAGCGAAGGAGTGAAGACGGGCACTGCCCCAGCTTTTGCCCTGGCGTGCAACGGCTGTGTGCTGCTTTTCCAAGCAGCAAGAGCACTGAGAAGTGAAAGCGATTGTGAAGGAGCTCTTTGGCTGCTCGTGTGCTCTTCGCTGCACTGCGCCGCTCGCAAGCGGCTGCGTTCTTCGGCGTCTGCCGTCCGGAGAGAGCTGAACTGCAGCGGTCAGTTTCAGCTCTGCCCAACAGCGTGCTCTCAGTTCTGCGGACAAGCACGCCCTGTTGCCTTGGCTCCGAGTGCAAAGTCCCTAGCGAGCACTCACTCAGTGCAATGCACCCAGAAAGACGCTCTCGCTCGTCTTTCAAGCAGCGATTCCTAACAGCAGAAGCAGCAGAGGCACAAACTGGATGACGAGAAGGGACAATGTAGAACACGTCTCTGTCCTGGCACATTGTCGTGTGCGATATGTCCCTCCGGGTCTTCGGTCCTTGCGAAGCTCTATGTACTGCGAGCGCTGCT
The DNA here is from genome assembly GCF_052056855.1 of Sturnus vulgaris. Lineage (NCBI taxonomy): Eukaryota > Metazoa > Chordata > Aves > Passeriformes > Sturnidae > Sturnus > Sturnus vulgaris. The sequence continues at coordinate 266,921 of NW_028275908.1, read as the reverse complement.
ACTTGCAGCTGAGAAGGACCGCGGAGCTAGCAGCGAATTCGGAGAGCGCTAAGCACGAAGTCAAGAAGCGAGACGTGTCCCTGCAACGCGGTGCTAAGAGCAGCTTCCTCGCGGCGGGGGCGAGCTCCGGCCACAAGACATTCTCGTCGTAGCAACGGATCTCCGTGAAGGGCGTAGGCGAAAAGCTTTCGTTTTCCATTCGAACTGCGAGAGACGCAGACTGTTACACGGAGCTCTGAGAACAAAGGTGCACGCCCTAGGCTGGCTTGGGCAGAAGAAGCGTTCTCGAGCTCTTGGCTGCCCGCACACTGCTGGGTATGTGGCGCCCCTGCAGCGGCTTCTGGCCGCCGGCAAGTGAAAGCGGAGCAAGGCGTGGGCGAGGGCGAGGGCGGTGAACGAAGCGGCTATGTGCCGTGCTTGTGTGCACCACGTTAGAGGCTACTAGGAGAGGAAGGTGGTTGACTCTCGCTTGCCTTCCCAAGTGCCCTTAGCAGTCGGAAGGAGCAAGCTGAAGCACTGCTGCTTGTGCTGCTCCTTGGTTCCCTTGCAGCCCGCTCTGAAAGCATTGGCGGTCACTTCTAGGCGCCGAGTTGCACACACGCAGCACCACGCTAAGTGCCGCGGAGAAGGGAAATCCAGAGTGCAGCGAAGAGCTGGACGTGGCTTACGTGCAGTAAGGAAAAGGTGAACCTAAGCAGTGCCTCTTCAATCTGGCCGCCTCTGCTCTGGTAGCAACTTTTGCAAGTCGGCAAAGGGAGCCGCGAGTATGTAGAACGGAGGGCGGCGAGACGCCGTGTGTTATGCGCCCTTTCAGGGCTGCTGACAAGGGGCTACTTTAAGAACGCCTTCTTCGTCCTCGCGTCCTTCTCGCTTCGTTCTAGCTGCATGGAGTACAGCACAGCGAAGGAGTGAAGACGGGCACTGCCCCAGCTTTTGCCCTGGCGTGCAACGGCTGTGTGCTGCTTTTCCAAGCAGCAAGAGCACTGAGAAGTGAAAGCGATTGTGAAGGAGCTCTTTGGCTGCTCGTGTGCTCTTCGCTGCACTGCGCCGCTCGCAAGCGGCTGCGTTCTTCGGCGTCTGCCGTCCGGAGAGAGCTGAACTGCAGCGGTCAGTTTCAGCTCTGCCCAACAGCGTGCTCTCAGTTCTGCGGACAAGCACGCCCTGTTGCCTTGGCTCCGAGTGCAAAGTCCCTAGCGAGCACTCACTCAGTGCAATGCACCCAGAAAGACGCTCTCGCTCGTCTTTCAAGGAGCGATTCCTAACAGCAGAAGCAGCAGAGGCACAAACTGGATGACGAGAAGGGACAATGTAGAACACGTCTCTGTCCTGGCACATTGTCGTGTGCGATATGTCCCTCCGGGTCTTCGGTCCTTGCGAAGCTCTATGTACTGCGAGCGCTGCTACTTGCAGCTGAGAAGGACCGCGGAGCTAGCAGCGAATTCGGAGAGCGCTAAGCACGAAGTCAAGAAGCGAGACGTGTCCCTGCAACGCGGTGCTAAGAGCAGCTTCCTCGCGGCGGGGGCGAGCTCCGGCCACAAGACATTCTCGTCGTAGCAACGGATCTCCGTGAAGGGCGTAGGCGAAAAGCTTTCGTTTTCCATTCGAACTGCGAGAGACGCAGACTGTTACACGGAGCTCTGAGAACAAAGGTGCACGCCCTAGGCGGGCTTGGGCAGAAGAAGCGTTCTCGAGCTCTTGGCTGCCCGCACACTGCTGGGTATGTGGCGCCCCTGCAGCGGCTTCTGGCCGCCGGCAAGTGAAAGCGGAGCAAGGCGTGGGCGAGGGCGGTGAACGAAGCGGCAAGAGCGCCGTGCTTGTGTGCACCACGTTAGAGGCTACTAGGAGAGGAAGGTGGTTGACTCTCGCTTGCCTTCCCAAGTGCCCTTAGCAGTCGGAAGGAGCAAGCTGAAGCACTGCTGCTTGTGCTGCTCCTTGGTTCCCTTGCAGCCCGCTCTGAAAGCATTGGCGGTCACTTCTAGGCGCCGAGTTGCACACACGCAGCACCACGCTAAGTGCCGCGGAGAAGGGAAATCCAGAGTGCAGCGAGGAGCTGGACGTGGCTTACGTGCAGTAAGGAAAAGGTGAACCTAAGCAGTGCCTCTTCAATCTGGCCGCCTCTGCTCTGGTAGCAACTTTTGCAAGTCGGCAAAGGGAGCCGCGAGTATGTAGAACGGAGGGCGGCGAGACGCCGTGTGTTATGCGCCCTTTCAGGGCTGCTGACAAGGGGCTACTTTAAGAACGCCTTCTTCGTCCTCGCGTCCTTCTCGCTTCGTTCTAGCTGCATGGAGTACAGCACAGCGAAGGAGTGAAGACGGGCACTGCCCCAGCTTTTGCCCTGGCGTGCAACGGCTGTGTGCTGCTTTTCCAAGCAGCAAGAGCACTGAGAAGTGAAAGCGATTGTGAAGGAGCTCTTTGGCTGCTCGTGTGCTCTTCGCTGCACTGCGCCGCTCGCAAGCGGCTGCGTTCTTCGGCGTCTGCCGTCCGGAGAGAGCTGAACTGCAGCGGTCAGTTTCAGCTCTGCCCAACAGCGTGCTCTCAGTTCTGCGGATAAGCACGCCCTGTTGCCTTGGCTCCGAGTGCAAAGTCCCTAGCGAGCACTCACTCAGTGCAATGCACCCAGAAAGACGCTCTCGCTCGTCTTTCAAGGAGCGATTCCTAACAGCAGAAGCAGCAGAGGCACAAACTGGATGACGAGAAGGGACAATGTAGAACACGTCTCTGTCCTGGCACATTGTCGTGTGCGATATGTCCCTCCGGGTCTTCGGTCCTTGCGAAGCTCTATGTACTGCGAGCGCTGCTACTTGCAGCTGAGAAGGACCGCGGAGCTAGCAGCGAATTCGGAGAGCGCTAAGCACGAAGTCAAGAAGCGAGACGTGTCCCTGCAACGCGGTGCTAAGAGCAGCTTCCTCGCGGCGGGGGCGAGCTCCGGCCACAAGACATTCTCGTCGTAGCAACGGATCTCCGTGAAGGGCGTAGGCGAAAAGCTTTCGTTTTCCATTCGAACTGCGAGAGACGCAGACTGTTACACGGAGCTCTGAGAACAAAGGTGCACGCCCTAGGCTGGCTTGGGCAGAAGAAGCGTTCTCGAGCTCTTGGCTGCCCGCACACTGCTGGGTATGTGGCGCCCCTGCAGCGGCTTCTGGCCGCCGGCAAGTGAAAGCGGAGCAAGGCGTGGGCGAGGGCGAGGGCGGTGAACGAAGCGGCTATGTGCCGTGCTTGTGTGCACCACGTTAGAGGCTACTAGGAGAGGAAGGTGGTTGACTCTCGCTTGCCTTCCCAAGTGCCCTTAGCAGTCGGAAGGAGCAAGCTGAAGCACTGCTGCTTGTGCTGCTCCTTGGTTCCCTTGCAGCCCGCTCTGAAAGCATTGGCGGTCACTTCTAGGCGCCGAGTTGCACACACGCAGCACCACGCTAAGTGCCGCGGAGAAGGGAAATCCAGAGTGCAGCGAAGAGCTGGACGTGGCTTACGTGCAGTAAGGAAAAGGTGAACCTAAGCAGTGCCTCTTCAATCTGGCCGCCTCTGCTCTGGTAGCAACTTTTGCAAGTCGGCAAAGGGAGCCGCGAGTATGTAGAACGGAGGGCGGCGAGACGCCGTGTGTTATGCGCCCTTTCAGGGCTGCTGACAAGGGGCTACTTTAAGAACGCCTTCTTCGTCCTCGCGTCCTTCTCGCTTCGCTCTAGCTGCATGGAGTACAGCACAGCGAAGGAGTGAAGACGGGCACTGCCCCAGCTTTTGCCCTGGCGTGCAACGGCTGTGTGCTGCTTTTCCAAGCAGCAAGAGCACTGAGAAGTGAAAGCGATTGTGAAGGAGCTCTTTGGCTGCTCGTGTGCTCTTCGCTGCACTGCGCCGCTCGCAAGCGGCTGCGTTCTTCGGCGTCTGCCGTCCGGAGAGAGCTGAACTGCAGCGGTCAGTTTCAGCTCTGCCCAACAGCGTGCTCTCAGTTCTGCGGACAAGCACGCCCTGTTGCCTTGGCTCCGAGTGCAAAGTCCCTAGCGAGCACTCACTCAGTGCAATGCACCCAGAAAGACGCTCTCGCTCGTCTTTCAAGCAGCGATTCCTAACAGCAGAAGCAGCAGAGGCACAAACTGGATGACGAGAAGGGACAATGTAGAACACGTCTCTGTCCTGGCACATTGTCGTGTGCGATATGTCCCTCCGGGTCTTCGGTCCTTGCGAAGCTCTATGTACTGCGAGCGCTGCTACTTGCAGCTGAGAAGGACCGCGGAGCTAGCAGCGAATTCGGAGAGCGCTAAGCACGAAGTCAAGAAGCGAGACGTGTCCCTGCAACGCGGTGCTAAGAGCAGCTTCCTCGCGGCGGGGGCGAGCTCCGGCCACAAGACATTCTCGTCGTAGCAACGGATCTCCGTGAAGGGCGTAGGCGAAAAGCTTTCGTTTTCCATTCGAACTGCGAGAGAGGCAGACTGTTACACGGAGCTCTGAGAACAAAGGTGCACGCCCTAGGCGGGCTTGGGCAGAAGAAGCGTTCTCGAGCTCTTGGCTGCCCGCACACTGCTGGGTATGTGGCGCCCCTGCAGCGGCTTCTGGCCGCCGGCAAGTGAAAGCGGAGCAAGGCGTGGGCGAGGGCGGTGAACGAAGCGGCAAGAGCGCCGTGCTTGTGTGCACCACGTTAGAGGCTACTAGGAGAGGAAGGTGGTTGACTCTCGCTTGCCTTCCCAAGTGCCCTTAGCAGTCGGAAGGAGCAAGCTGAAGCACTGCTGCTTGTGCTGCTCCTTGGTTCCCTTGCAGCCCGCTCTGAAAGCATTGGCGGTCACTTCTAGGCGCCGAGTTGCACACACGCAGCACCACGCTAAGTGCCGCGGAGAAGGGAAATCCAGAGTGCAGCGAGGAGCTGGACGTGGCTTACGTGCAGTAAGGAAAAGGTGAACCTAAGCAGTGCCTCTTCAATCTGGCCGCCTCTGCTCTGGTAGCAACTTTTGCAAGTCGGCAAAGGGAGCCGCGAGTATGTAGAACGGAGGGCAGCGAGACGCCGTGTGTTATGCGCCCTTTCAGGGCTGCTGACAAGGGGCTACTTTAAGAACGCCTTCTTCGTCCTCGCGTCCTTCTCGCTTCGTTCTAGCTGCATGGAGTACAGCACAGCGAAGGAGTGAAGACGGGCACTGCCCCAGCTTTTGCCCTGGCGTGCAACGGCTGTGTGCTGCTTTTCCAAGCAGCAAGAGCACTGAGAAGTGAAAGCGATTGTGAAGGAGCTCTTTGGCTGCTCGTGTGCTCTTCGCTGCACTGCGCCGCTCGCAAGCGGCTGCGTTCTTCGGCGTCTGCCGTCCGGAGAGAGCTGAACTGCAGCGGTCAGTTTCAGCTCTGCCCAACAGCGTGCTCTCAGTTCTGCGGACAAGCACGCCCTGTTGCCTTGGCTCCGAGTGCAAAGTCCCTAGCGAGCACTCACTCAGTGCAATGCACCCAGAAAGACGCTCTCGCTCGTCTTTCAAGCAGCGATTCCTAACAGCAGAAGCAGCAGAGGCACAAACTGGATGACGAGAAGGGACAATGTAGAACACGTCTCTGTCCTGGCACATTGTCGTGTGCGATATGTCCCTCCGGGTCTTCGGTCCTTGCGAAGCTCTATGTACTGCGAGCGCTGCTACTTGCAGCTGAGAAGGACCGCGGAGCTAGCAGCGAATTCGGAGAGCGCTAAGCACGAAGTCAAGAAGCGAGACGTGTCCCTGCAACGCGGTGCTAAGAGCAGCTTCCTCGCGGCGGGGGCGAGCTCCGGCCACAAGACATTCTCGTCGTAGCAACGGATCTCCGTGAAGGGCGTAGGCGAAAAGCTTTCGTTTTCCATTCGAACTGCGAGAGACGCAGACTGTTACACGGAGCTCTGAGAACAAAGGTGCACGCCCTAGGCTGGCTTGGGCAGAAGAAGCGTTCTCGAGCTCTTGGCTGCCCGCACACTGCTGGGTATGTGGCGCCCCTGCAGCGGCTTCTGGCCGCCGGCAAGTGAAAGCGGAGCAAGGCGTGGGCGAGGGCGAGGGCGAGGGCGGTGAACGAAGCGGCTATGTGCCGTGCTTGTGTGCACCACGTTAGAGGCTACTAGGAGAGGAAGGTGGTTGACTCTCGCTTGCCTTCCCAAGTGCCCTTAGCAGTCGGAAGGAGCAAGCTGAAGCACTGCTGCTTGTGCTGCTCCTTGGTTCCCTTGCAGCCCGCTCTGAAAGCATTGGCGGTCACTTCTAGGCGCCGAGTTGCACACACGCAGCACCACGCTAAGTGCCGCGGAGAAGGGAAATCCAGAGTGCAGCGAGGAGCTGGACGTGGCTTACGTGCAGTAAGGAAAAGGTGAACCTAAGCAGTGCCTCTTCAATCTGGCCGCCTCTGCTCTGGTAGCAACTTTTGCAAGTCGGCAAAGGGAGCCGCGAGTATGTAGAACGGAGGGCGGCGAGACGCCGTGTGTTATGCGCCCTTTCAGGGCTGCTGACAAGGGGCTACTTTAAGAACGCCTTCTTCGTCCTCGCGTCCTTCTCGCTTCGCTCTAGCTGCATGGAGTACAGCACAGCGAAGGAGTGAAGACGGGCACTGCCCCAGCTTTTGCCCTGGCGTGCAACGGCTGTGTGCTGCTTTTCCAAGCAGCAAGAGCACTGAGAAGTGAAAGCGATTGTGAAGGAGCTCTTTGGCTGCTCGTGTGCTCTTCGCTGCACTGCGCCGCTCGCAAGCGGCTGCGTTCTTCGGCGTCTGCCGTCCGGAGAGAGCTGAACTGCAGCGGTCAGTTTCAGCTCTGCCCAACAGCGTGCTCTCAGTTCTGCGGACAAGCACGCCCTGTTGCCTTGGCTCCGAGTGCAAAGTCCCTAGCGAGCACTCACTCAGTGCAATGCACCCAGAAAGACGCTCTCGCTCGTCTTTCAAGCAGCGATTCCTAACAGCAGAAGCAGCAGAGGCACAAACTGGATGACGAGAAGGGACAATGTAGAACACGTCTCTGTCCTGGCACATTGTCGTGTGCGATATGTCCCTCCGGGTCTTCGGTCCTTGCGAAGCTCTATGTACTGCGAGCGCTGCTACTTGCAGCTGAGAAGGACCGCGGAGCTAGCAGCGAATTCGGAGAGCGCTAAGCACGAAGTCAAGAAGCGAGACGTGTCCCTGCAACGCGGTGCTAAGAGCAGCTTCCTCGCGGCGGGGGCGAGCTCCGGCCACAAGATATTCTCGTCGTAGCAACGGATCTCCGTGAAGGGCGTAGGCGAAAAGCTTTCGTTTTCCATTCGAACTGCGAGAGAGGCAGACTGTTACACGGAGCTCTGAGAGCAAAGGTGCACGCCCTAGGCGGGCTTGGGCAGAAGAAGCGTTCTCGAGCTCTTGGCTGCCCGCACACTGCTGGGTATGTGGCGCCCCTGCAGCGGCTTCTGGCCGCCGGCAAGTGAAAGCGGAGCAAGGCGTGGGCGAGGGCGGTGAACGAAGCGGCAAGAGCGCCGTGCTTGTGTGCACCACGTTAGAGGCTACTAGGAGAGGAAGGTGGTTGACTCTCGCTTGCCTTCCCAAGTGCCCTTAGCAGTCGGAAGGAGCAAGCTGAAGCACTGCTGCTTGTGCTGCTCCTTGGTTCCCTTGCAGCCCGCTCTGAAAGCATTGGCGGTCACTTCTAGGCGCCGAGTTGCACACACGCAGCACCACGCTAAGTGCCGCGGAGAAGGGAAATCCAGAGTGCAGCGAGGAGCTGGACGTGGCTTACGTGCAGTAAGGAAAAGGTGAACCTAAGCAGTGCCTCTTCAATCTGGCCGCCTCTGCTCTGGTAGCAACTTTTGCAAGTCGGCAAAGGGAGCCGCGAGTATGTAGAACGGAGGGCAGCGAGACGCCGTGTGTTATGCGCCCTTTCAGGGCTGCTGACAAGGGGCTACTTTAAGAACGCCTTCTTCGTCCTCGCGTCCTTCTCGCTTCGTTCTAGCTGCATGGAGTACAGCACAGCGAAGGAGTGAAGACGGGCACTGCCCCAGCTTTTGCCCTGGCGTGCAACGGCTGTGTGCTGCTTTTCCAAGCAGCAAGAGCACTGAGAAGTGAAAGCGATTGTGAAGGAGCTCTTTGGCTGCTCGTGTGCTCTTCGCTGCACTGCGCCGCTCGCAAGCGGCTGCGTTCTTCGGCGTCTGCCGTCCGGAGAGAGCTGAACTGCAGCGGTCAGTTTCAGCTCTGCCCAACAGCGTGCTCTCAGTTCTGCGGACAAGCACGCCCTGTTGCCTTGGCTCCGAGTGCAAAGTCCCTAGCGAGCACTCACTCAGTGCAATGCACCCAGAAAGACGCTCTCGCTCGTCTTTCAAGGAGCGATTCCTAACAGCAGAAGCAGCAGAGGCACAAACTGGATGACGAGAAGGGACAATGTAGAACACGTCTCTGTCCTGGCACATTGTCGTGTGCGATATGTCCCTCCGGGTCTTCGGTCCTTGCGAAGCTCTATGTACTGCGAGCGCTGCTACTTGCAGCTGAGAAGGACCGCGGAGCTAGCAGCGAATTCGGAGAGCGCTAAGCACGAAGTCAAGAAGCGAGACGTGTCCCTGCAACGCGGTGCTAAGAGCAGCTTCCTCGCGGCGGGGGCGAGCTCCGGCCACAAGACATTCTCGTCGTAACAACGGATCTCCGTGAAGGGCGTAGGCGAAAAGCTTTCGTTTTCCATTCGAACTGCGAGAGACGCAGACTGTTACACGGAGCTCTGAGAACAAAGGTGCACGCCCTAGGCTGGCTTGGGCAGAAGAAGCGTTCTCGAGCTCTTGGCTGCCCGCACACTGCTGGGTATGTGGCGCCCCTGCAGCGGCTTCTGGCCGCCGGCAAGTGAAAGCGGAGCAAGGCGTGGGCGAGGGCGAGGGCGGTGAACGAAGCGGCTATGTGCCGTGCTTGTGTGCACCACGTTAGAGGCTACTAGGAGAGGAAGGTGGTTGACTCTCGCTTGCCTTCCCAAGTGCCCTTAGCAGTCGGAAGGAGCAAGCTGAAGCACTGCTGCTTGTGCTGCTCCTTGGTTCCCTTGCAGCCCGCTCTGAAAGCATTGGCGGTCACTTCTAGGCGCCGAGTTGCACACACGCAGCACCACGCTAAGTGCCGCGGAGAAGGGAAATCCAGAGTGCAGCGAGGAGCTGGACGTGGCTTACGTGCAGTAAGGAAAAGGTGAACCTAAGCAGTGCCTCTTCAATCTGGCCGCCTCTGCTCTGGTAGCAACTTTTGCAAGTCGGCAAAGGGAGCCGCGAGTATGTAGAACGGAGGGCGGCGAGACGCCGTGTGTTATGCGCCCTTTCAGGGCTGCTGACAAGGGGCTACTTTAAGAACGCCTTCTTCGTCCTCGCGTCCTTCTCGCTTCGCTCTAGCTGCATGGAGTACAGCACAGCGAAGGAGTGAAGACGGGCACTGCCCCAGCTTTTGCCCTGGCGTGCAACGGCTGTGTGCTGCTTTTCCAAGCAGCAAGAGCACTGAGAAGTGAAAGCGATTGTGAAGGAGCTCTTTGGCTGCTCGTGTGCTCTTCGCTGCACTGCGCCGCTCGCAAGCGGCTGCGTTCTTCGGCGTCTGCCGTCCGGAGAGAGCTGAACTGCAGCGGTCAGTTTCAGCTCTGCCCAACAGCGTGCTCTCAGTTCTGCGGACAAGCACGCCCTGTTGCCTTGGCTCCGAGTGCAAAGTCCCTAGCGAGCACTCACTCAGTGCAATGCACCCAGAAAGACGCTCTCGCTCGTCTTTCAAGCAGCGATTCCTAACAGCAGAAGCAGCAGAGGCACAAACTGGATGACGAGAAGGGACAATGTAGAACACGTCTCTGTCCTGGCACATTGTCGTGTGCGATATGTCCCTCCGGGTCTTCGGTCCTTGCGAAGCTCTATGTACTGCGAGCGCTGCTACTTGCAGCTGAGAAGGACCGCGGAGCTAGCAGCGAATTCGGAGAGCGCTAAGCACGAAGTCAAGAAGCGAGACGTGTCCCTGCAACGCGGTGCTAAGAGCAGCTTCCTCGCGGCGGGGGCGAGCTCCGGCCACAAGACATTCTCGTCGCAGCAACGGATCTCCGTGAAGGGCGTAGGCGAAAAGCTTTCGTTTTCCATTCGAACTGCGAGAGACGCAGACTGTTACACGGAGCTCTGAGAACAAAGGTGCACGCCCTAGGCGGGCTTGGGCAGAAGAAGCGTTCTCGAGCTCTTGGCTGCCCGCACACTGCTGGGTATGTGGCGCCCCTGCAGCGGCTTCTGGCCGCCGGCAAGTGAAAGCGGAGCAAGGCGTGGGCGAGGGCGAGGGCGGTGAACGAAGCGGCTATGTGCCGTGCTTGTGTGCACCACGTTAGAGGCTACTAGGAGAGGAAGGTGGTTGACTCTCGCTTGCCTTCCCAAGTGCCCTTAGCAGTCGGAAGGAGCAAGCTGAAGCACTGCTGCTTGTGCTGCTCCTTGGTTCCCTTGCAGCCCGCTCTGAAAGCATTGGCGGTCACTTCTAGGCGCCGAGTTGCACACACGCAGCACCACGCTAAGTGCCGCGGAGAAGGGAAATCCAGAGTGCAGCGAGGAGCTGGACGTGGCTTACGTGCAGTAAGGAAAAGGTGAACCTAAGCAGTGCCTCTTCAATCTGGCCGCCTCTGCTCTGGTAGCAACTTTTGCAAGTCGGCAAAGGGAGCCGCGAGTATGTAGAACGGAGGGCAGCGAGACGCCGTGTGTTATGCGCCCTTTCAGGGCTGCTGACAAGGGGCTACTTTAAGAACGCCTTCTTCGTCCTCGCGTCCTTCTCGCTTCGCTCTAGCTGCATGGAGTACAGCACAGCGAAGGAGTGAAGACGGGCACTGCCCCAGCTTTTGCCCTGGCGTGCAACGGCTGTGTGCTGCTTTTCCAAGCAGCAAGAGCACTGAGAAGTGAAAGCGATTGTGAAGGAGCTCTTTGGCTGCTCGTGTGCTCTTCGCTGCACTGCGCCGCTCGCAAGCGGCTGCGTTCTTCGGCGTCTGCCGTCCGGAGAGAGCTGAACTGCAGCGGTCAGTTTCAGCTCTGCCCAACAGCGTGCTCTCAGTTCTGCGGACAAGCACGCCCTGTTGCCTTGGCTCCGAGTGCAAAGTCCCTAGCGAGCACTCACTCAGTGCAATGCACCCAGAAAGACGCTCTCGCTCGTCTTTCAAGCAGCGATTCCTAACAGCAGAAGCAGCAGAGGCACAAACTGGATGACGAGAAGGGACAATGTAGAACACGTCTCTGTCCTGGCACATTGTCGTGTGCGATATGTCCCTCCGGGTCTTCGGTCCTTGCGAAGCTCTATGTACTGCGAGCGCTGCTACTTGCAGCTGAGAAGGACCGCGGAGCTAGCAGCGAATTCGGAGAGCGCTAAGCACGAAGTCAAGAAGCGAGACGTGTCCCTGCAACGCGGTGCTAAGAGCAGCTTCCTCGCGGCGGGGGCGAGCTCCGGCCACAAGACATTCTCGTCGCAGCAACGGATCTCCGTGAAGGGCGTAGGCGAAAAGCTTTCGTTTTCCATTCGAACTGCGAGAGACGCAGACTGTTACACGGAGCTCTGAGAACAAAGGTGCACGCCCTAGGCGGGCTTGGGCAGAAGAAGCGTTCTCGAGCTCTTGGCTGCCCGCACACTGCTGGGTATGTGGCGCCCCTGCAGCGGCTTCTGGCCGCCGGCAAGTGAAAGCGGAGCAAGGCGTGGGCGAGGGCGGTGAACGAAGCGGCTATGTGCCGTGCTTGTGTGCACCACGTTAGAGGCTACTAGGAGAGGAAGGTGGTTGACTCTCGCTTGCCTTCCCAAGTGCCCTTAGCAGTCGGAAGGAGCAAGCTGAAGCACTGCTGCTTGTGCTGCTCCTTGGTTCCCTTGCAGCCCGCTCTGAAAGCATTGGCGGTCACTTCTAGGCGCCGAGTTGCACACACGCAGCACCACGCTAAGTGCCGCGGAGAAGGGAAATCCAGAGTGCAGCGAGGAGCTGGACGTGGCTTACGTGCAGTAAGGAAAAGGTGAACCTAAGCAGTGCCTCTTCAATCTGGCCGCCTCTGCTCTGGTAGCAACTTTTGCAAGTCGGCAAAGGGAGCCGCGAGTATGTAGAACGGAGGGCAGCGAGACGCCGTGTGTTATGCGCCCTTTCAGGGCTGCTGACAAGGGGCTACTTTAAGAACGCCTTCTTCGTCCTCGCGTCCTTCTCGCTTCGTTCTAGCTGCATGGAGTACAGCACAGCGAAGGAGTGAAGACGGGCACTGCCCCAGCTTTTGCCCTGGCGTGCAACGGCTGTGTGCTGCTTTTCCAAGCAGCAAGAGCACTGAGAAGTGAAAGCGATTGTGAAGGAGCTCTTTGGCTGCTCGTGTGCTCTTCGCTGCACTGCGCCGCTCGCAAGCGGCTGCGTTCTTCAGCGTCTGCCGTCCGGAGAGAGCTGAACTGCAGCGGTCAGTTTCAGCTCTGCCCAACAGCGTGCTCTCAGTTCTGCGGACAAGCACGCCCTGTTGCCTTGGCTCCGAGTGCAAAGTCCCTAGCGAGCACTCACTCAGTGCAATGCACCCAGAAAGACGCTCTCGCTCGTCTTTCAAGGAGCGATTCCTAACAGCAGAAGCAGCAGAGGCACAAACTGGATGACGAGAAGGGACAATGTAGAACACGTCTCTGTCCTGGCACATTGTCGTGTGCGATATGTCCCTCCGGGTCTTCGGTCCTTGCGAAGCTCTATGTACTGCGAGCGCTGCTACTTGCAGCTGAGAAGGACCGCGGAGCTAGCAGCGAATTCGGAGAGCGCTAAGCACGAAGTCAAGAAGCGAGACGTGTCCCTGCAACGCGGTGCTAAGAGCAGCTTCCTCGCGGCGGGGGCGAGCTCCGGCCACAAGACATTCTCGTCGTAACAACGGATCTCCGTGAAGGGCGTAGGCGAAAAGCTTTCGTTTTCCATTCGAACTGCGAGAGACGCAGACTGTTACACGGAGCTCTGAGAACAAAGGTGCACGCCCTAGGCGGGCTTGGGCAGAAGAAGCGTTCTCGAGCTCTTGGCTGCCCGCACACTGCTGGGTATGTGGCGCCCCTGCAGCGGCTTCTGGCCGCCGGCAAGTGAAAGCGGAGCAAGGCGTGGGCGAGGGCGGTGAACGAAGCGGCTATGTGCCGTGCTTGTGTGCACCACGTTAGAGGCTACTAGGAGAGGAAGGTGGTTGACTCTCGCTTGCCTTCCCAAGTGCCCTTAGCAGTCGGAAGGAGCAAGCTGAAGCACTGCTGCTTGTGCTGCTCCTTGGTTCCCTTGCAGCCCGCTCTGAAAGCATTGGCGGTCACTTCTAGGCGCCGAGTTGCACACACGCAGCACCACGCTAAGTGCCGCGGAGAAGGGAAATCCAGAGTGCAGCGAGGAGCTGGACGTGGCTTACGTGCAGTAAGGAAAAGGTGAACCTAAGCAGTGCCTCTTCAATCTGGCCGCCTCTGCTCTGGTAGCAACTTTTGCAAGTCGGCAAAGGGAGCCGCGAGTATGTAGAACGGAGGGCAGCGAGACGCCGTGTGTTATGCGCCCTTTCAGGGCTGCTGACAAGGGGCTACTTTAAGAACGCCTTCTTCGTCCTCGCGTCCTTCTCGCTTCGTTCTAGCTGCATGGAGTACAGCACAGCGAAGGAGTGAAGACGGGCACTGCCCCAGCTTTTGCCCTGGCGTGCAACGGCTGTGTGCTGCTTTTCCAAGCAGCAAGAGCACTGAGAAGTGAAAGCGATTGTGAAGGAGCTCTTTGGCTGCTCGTGTGCTCTTCGCTGCACTGCGCCGCTCGCAAGCGGCTGCGTTCTTCAGCGTCTGCCGTCCGGAGAGAGCTGAACTGCAGCGGTCAGTTTCAGCTCTGCCCAACAGCGTGCTCTCAGTTCTGCGGACAAGCACGCCCTGTTGCCTTGGCTCCGAGTGCAAAGTCCCTAGCGAGCACTCACTCAGTGCAATGCACCCAGAAAGACGCTCTCGCTCGTCTTTCAAGGAGCGATTCCTAACAGCAGAAGCAGCAGAGGCACAAACTGGATGACGAGAAGGGACAATGTAGAACACGTCTCTGTCCTGGCACATTGTCGTGTGCGATATGTCCCTCCGGGTCTTCGGTCCTTGCGAAGCTCTATGTACTGCGAGCGCTGCTACTTGCAGCTGAGAAGGACCGCGGAGCTAGCAGCGAATTCGGAGAGCGCTAAGCACGAAGTCAAGAAGCGAGACGTGTCCCTGCAACGCGGTGCTAAGAGCAGCTTCCTCGCGGCGGGGGCGAGCTCCGGCCACAAGACATTCTCGTCGTAACAACGGATCTCCGTGAAGGGCGTAGGCGAAAAGCTTTCGTTTTCCATTCGAACTGCGAGAGACGCAGACTGTTACACGGAGCTCTGAGAACAAAGGTGCACGCCCTAGGCGGGCTTGGGCAGAAGAAGCGTTCTCGAGCTCTTGGCTGCCCGCACACTGCTGGGTATGTGGCGCCCCTGCAGCGGCTTCTGGCCGCCGGCAAGTGAAAGCGGAGCAAGGCGTGGGCGAGGGCGGTGAACGAAGCGGCTATGTGCCGTGCTTGTGTGCACCACGTTAGAGGCTACTAGGAGAGGAAGGTGGTTGACTCTCGCTTGCCTTCCCAAGTGCCCTTAGCAGTCGGAAGGAGCAAGCTGAAGCACTGCTGCTTGTGCTGCTCCTTGGTTCCCTTGCAGCCCGCTCTGAAAGCATTGGCGGTCACTTCTAGGCGCCGAGTTGCACACACGCAGCACCACGCTAAGTGCCGCGGAGAAGAGAAATCCAGAGTGCAGCGAGGAGCTGGACGTGGCTTACGTGCAGTAAGGAAAAGGTGAACCTAAGCAGTGCCTCTTCAATCTGGCCGCCTCTGCTCTGGTAGCAACTTTTGCAAGTCGGCAAAGGGAGCCGCGAGTATGTAGAACGGAGGGCGGCGAGACGCCGTGTGTTATGCGCCCTTTCAGGGCTGCTGACAAGGGGCTACTTTAAGAACGCCTTCTTCGTCCTCGCGTCCTTCTCGCTTCGCTCTAGCTGCATGGAGTACAGCACAGCGAAGGAGTGAAGACGGGCACTGCCCCAGCTTTTGCCCTGGCGTGCAACGGCTGTGTGCTGCTTTTCCAAGCAGCAAGAGCACTGAGAAGTGAAAGCGATTGTGAAGGAGCTCTTTGGCTGCTCGTGTGCTCTTCGCTGCACTGCGCCGCTCGCAAGCGGCTGCGTTCTTCGGCGTCTGCCGTCCGGAGAGAGCTGAACTGCAGCGGTCAGTTTCAGCTCTGCCCAACAGCGTGCTCTCAGTTCTGCGGACAAGCACGCCCTGTTGCCTTGGCTCCGAGTGCAAAGTCCCTAGCGAGCACTCACTCAGTGCAATGCACCCAGAAAGACGCTCTCGCTCGTCTTTCAAGCAGCGATTCCTAACAGCAGAAGCAGCAGAGGCACAAACTGGATGACGAGAAGGGACAATGTAGAACACGTCTCTGTCCTGGCACATTGTCGTGTGCGATATGTCCCTCCGGGTCTTCGGTCCTTGCGAAGCTCTATGTACTGCGAGCGCTGCTACTTGCAGCTGAGAAGGACCGCGGAGCTAGCAGCGAATTCGGAGAGCGCTAAGCACGAAGTCAAGAAGCGAGACGTGTCCCTGCAACGCGGTGCTAAGAGCAGCTTCCTCGCGGCGGGGGCGAGCTCCGGCCACAAGACATTCTCGTCGCAGCAACGGATCTCCGTGAAGGGCGTAGGCGAAAAGCTTTCGTTTTCCATTCGAACTGCGAGAGACGCAGACTGTTACACGGAGCTCTGAGAACAAAGGTGCACGCCCTAGGCGGGCTTGGGCAGAAGAAGCGTTCTCGAGCTCTTGGCTGCCCGCACACTGCTGGGTATGTGGCGCCCCTGCAGCGGCTTCTGGCCGCCGGCAAGTGAAAGCGGAGCAAGGCGTGGGCGAGGGCGGTGAACGAAGCGGCTATGTGCCGTGCTTGTGTGCACCACGTTAGAGGCTACTAGGAGAGGAAGGTGGTTGACTCTCGCTTGCCTTCCCAAGTGCCCTTAGCAGTCGGAAGGAGCAAGCTGAAGCACTGCTGCTTGTGCTGCTCCTTGGTTCCCTTGCAGCCCGCTCTGAAAGCATTGGCGGTCACTTCTAGGCGCCGAGTTGCACACACACAGCACCGCGTTAAGTGTCGCGGAGAAGGGAAATCCAGAGTGCAGCGAGGAGCTGGACGTGGCTTACGTGCAGTAAGGAAAAGGTGAACCTAAGCAGTGCCTCTTCAATCTGGCCGCCTCTGCTCTGGTAGCAACTTTTGCAAGTCGGCAAAGGGAGCCGCGAGTATGTAGAACGGAGGGCGGCGAGACGCCGTGTGTTATGCGCCCTTTCAGGGCTGCTGACAAGGGGCTACTTTAAGAACGCCTTCTTCGTCCTCGCGTCCTTCTCGCTTCGCTCTAGCTGCATGGAGTACAGCACAGCGAAGGAGTGAAGACGGGCACTGCCCCAGCTTTTGCCCTGGCGTGCAACGGCTGTGTGCTGCTTTTCCAAGCAGCAAGAGCACTGAGAAGTGAAAGCGATTGTGAAGGAGCTCTTTGGCTGCTCGTGTGCTCTTCGCTGCACTGCGCCGCTCGCAAGCGGCTGCGTTCGTCGGCGTCTGCCGTCCGGAGAGAGCTGAACTGCAGCGGTCAGTTTCAGCTCTGCCCAACAGCGTGCTCTCAGTTCTGCGGACAAGCACGCCCTGTTGCCTTGGCTCCGAGTGCAAAGTCCCTAGCGAGCACTCACTCAGTGCAATGCACCCAGAAAGACGCTCTCGCTCGTCTTTCAAGCAGCGATTCCTAACAGCAGAAGCAGCAGAGGCACAAACTGGATGACGAGAAGGGACAATGTAGAACACGTCTCTGTCCTGGCACATTGTCGTGTGCGATATGTCCCTCCGGGTCTTCGGTCCTTGCGAAGCTCTATGTACTGCGAGCGCTGCTACTTGCAGCTGAGAAGGACCGCGGAGCTAGCAGCGAATTCGGAGAGCGCTAAGCACGAAGTCAAGAAGCGAGACGTGTCCCTGCAACGCGGTGCTAAGAGCAGCTTCCTCGCGGCGGGGGCGAGCTCCGGCCACAAGATATTCTCGTCGTAGCAACGGATCTCCGTGAAGGGCGTAGGCGAAAAGCTTTCGTTTTCCATTCGAACTGCGAGAGAGGCAGACTGTTACACGGAGCTCTGAGAACAAAGGTGCACGCCCTAGGCGGGCTTGGGCAGAAGAAGCGTTCTCGAGCTCTTGGCTGCCCGCACACTGCTGGGTATGTGGCGCCCCTGCAGCGGCTTCTGGCCGCCGGCAAGTGAAAGCGGAGCAAGGCGTGGGCGAGGGCGAGGGCGGTGAACGAAGCGGCTATGTGCCGTGCTTGTGTGCACCACGTTAGAGGCTACTAGGAGAGGAAGGTGGTTGACTCTCGCTTGCCTTCCCAAGTGCCCTTAGCAGTCGGAAGGAGCAAGCTGAAGCACTGCTGCTTGTGCTGCTCCTTGGTTCCCTTGCAGCCCGCTCTGAAAGCATTGGCGGTCACTTCTAGGCGCCGAGTTGCACACACGCAGCACCACGCTAAGTGCCGCGGAGAAGGGAAATCCAGAGTGCAGCGAGGAGCTGGACGTGGCTTACGTGCAGTAAGGAAAAGGTGAACCTAAGCAGTGCCTCTTCAATCTGGCCGCCTCTGCTCTGGTAGCAACTTTTGCAAGTCGGCAAAGGGAGCCGCGAGTATGTAGAACGGAGGGCAGCGAGACGCCGTGTGTTATGCGCCCTTTCAGGGCTGCTGACAAGGGGCTACTTTAAGAACGCCTTCTTCGTCCTCGCGTCCTTCTCGCTTCGCTCTAGCTGCATGGAGTACAGCACAGCGAAGGAGTGAAGACGGGCACTGCCCCAGCTTTTGCCCTGGCGTGCAACGGCTGTGTGCTGCTTTTCCAAGCAGCAAGAGCACTGAGAAGTGAAAGCGATTGTGAAGGAGCTCTTTGGCTGCTCGTGTGCTCTTCGCTGCACTGCGCCGCTCGCAAGCGGCTGCGTTCTTCGGCGTCTGCCGTCCGGAGAGAGCTGAACTGCAGCGGTCAGTTTCAGCTCTGCCCAACAGCGTGCTCTCAGTTCTGCGGACAAGCACGCCCTGTTGCCTTGGCTCCGAGTGCAAAGTCCCTAGCGAGCACTCACTCAGTGCAATGCACCCAGAAAGACGCTCTCGCTCGTCTTTCAAGCAGCGATTCCTAACAGCAGAAGCAGCAGAGGCACAAACTGGATGACGAGAAGGGACAATGTAGAACACGTCTCTGTCCTGGCACATTGTCGTGTGCGATATGTCCCTCCGGGTCTTCGGTCCTTGCGAAGCTCTATGTACTGCGAGCGCTGCTACTTGCAGCTGAGAAGGACCGCGGAGCTAGCAGCGAATTCGGAGAGCGCTAAGCACGAAGTCAAGAAGCGAGACGTGTCCCTGCAACGCGGTGCTAAGAGCAGCTTCCTCGCGGCGGGGGCGAGCTCCGGCCACAAGACATTCTCGTCGCAGCAACGGATCTCCGTGAAGGGCGTAGGCGAAAAGCTTTCGTTTTCCATTCGAACTGCGAGAGACGCAGACTGTTACACGGAGCTCTGAGAACAAAGGTGCACGCCCTAGGCGGGCTTGGGCAGAAGAAGCGTTCTCGAGCTCTTGGCTGCCCGCACACTGCTGGGTATGTGGCGCCCCTGCAGCGGCTTCTGGCCGCCGGCAAGTGAAAGCGGAGCAAGGCGTGGGCGAGGGCGGTGAACGAAGCGGCTATGTGCCGTGCTTGTGTGCACCACGTTAGAGGCTACTAGGAGAGGAAGGTGGTTGACTCTCGCTTGCCTTCCCAAGTGCCCTTAGCAGTCGGAAGGAGCAAGCTGAAGCACTGCTGCTTGTGCTGCTCCTTGGTTCCCTTGCAGCCCGCTCTGAAAGCATTGGCGGTCACTTCTAGGCGCCGAGTTGCACACACACAGCACCGCGTTAAGTGTCGCGGAGAAGGGAAATCCAGAGTGCAGCGAGGAGCTGGACGTGGCTTACGTGCAGTAAGGAAAAGGTGAACCTAAGCAGTGCCTCTTCAATCTGGCCGCCTCTGCTCTGGTAGCAACTTTTGCAAGTCGGCAAAGGGAGCCGCGAGTATGTAGAACGGAGGGCGGCGAGACGCCGTGTGTTATGCGCCCTTTCAGGGCTGCTGACAAGGGGCTACTTTAAGAACGCCTTCTTCGTCCTCGCGTCCTTCTCGCTTCGCTCTAGCTGCATGGAGTACAGCACAGCGAAGGAGTGAAGACGGGCACTGCCCCAGCTTTTGCCCTGGCGTGCAACGGCTGTGTGCTGCTTTTCCAAGCAGCAAGAGCACTGAGAAGTGAAAGCGATTGTGAAGGAGCTCTTTGGCTGCTCGTGTGCTCTTCGCTGCACTGCGCCGCTCGCAAGCGGCTGCGTTCGTCGGCGTCTGCCGTCCGGAGAGAGCTGAACTGCAGCGGTCAGTTTCAGCTCTGCCCAACAGCGTGCTCTCAGTTCTGCGGACAAGCACGCCCTGTTGCCTTGGCTCCGAGTGCAAAGTCCCTAGCGAGCACTCACTCAGTGCAATGCACCCAGAAAGACGCTCTCGCTCGTCTTTCAAGCAGCGATTCCTAACAGCAGAAGCAGCAGAGGCACAAACTGGATGACGAGAAGGGACAATGTAGAACACGTCTCTGTCCTGGCACATTGTCGTGTGCGATATGTCCCTCCGGGTCTTCGGTCCTTGCGAAGCTCTATGTACTGCGAGCGCTGCTACTTGCAGCTGAGAAGGACCGCGGAGCTAGCAGCGAATTCGGAGAGCGCTAAGCACGAAGTCAAGAAGCGAGACGTGTCCCTGCAACGCGGTGCTAAGAGCAGCTTCCTCGCGGCGGGGGCGAGCTCCGGCCACAAGATATTCTCGTCGTAGCAACGGATCTCCGTGAAGGGCGTAGGCGAAAAGCTTTCGTTTTCCATTCGAACTGCGAGAGAGGCAGACTGTTACACGGAGCTCTGAGAACAAAGGTGCACGCCCTAGGCGGGCTTGGGCAGAAGAAGCGTTCTCGAGCTCTTGGCTGCCCGCACACTGCTGGGTATGTGGCGCCCCTGCAGCGGCTTCTGGCCGCCGGCAAGTGAAAGCGGAGCAAGGCGTGGGCGAGGGCGGTGAACGAAGCGGCAAGAGCGCCGTGCTTGTGTGCACCACGTTAGAGGCTACTAGGAGAGGAAGGTGGTTGACTCTCGCTTGCCTTCCCAAGTGCCCTTAGCAGTCGGAAGGAGCAAGCTGAAGCACTGCTGCTTGTGCTGCTCCTTGGTTCCCTTGCAGCCCGCTCTGAAAGCATTGGCGGTCACTTCTAGGCGCCGAGTTGCACACACGCAGCACCACGCTAAGTGCCGCGGAGAAGGGAAATCCAGAGTGCAGCGAGGAGCTGGACGTGGCTTACGTGCAGTAAGGAAAAGGTGAACCTAAGCAGTGCCTCTTCAATCTGGCCGCCTCTGCTCTGGTAGCAACTTTTGCAAGTCGGCAAAGGGAGCCGCGAGTATGTAGAACGGAGGGCAGCGAGACGCCGTGTGTTATGCGCCCTTTCAGGGCTGCTGACAAGGGGCTACTTTAAGAACGCCTTCTTCGTCCTCGCGTCCTTCTCGCTTCGTTCTAGCTGCATGGAGTACAGCACAGCGAAGGAGTGAAGACGGGCACTGCCCCAGCTTTTGCCCTGGCGTGCAACGGCTGTGTGCTGCTTTTCCAAGCAGCAAGAGCACTGAGAAGTGAAAGCGATTGTGAAGGAGCTCTTTGGCTGCTCGTGTGCTCTTCGCTGCACTGCGCCGCTCGCAAGCGGCTGCGTTCTTCAGCGTCTGCCGTCCGGAGAGAGCTGAACTGCAGCGGTCAGTTTCAGCTCTGCCCAACAGCGTGCTCTCAGTTCTGCGGACAAGCACGCCCTGTTGCCTTGGCTCCGAGTGCAAAGTCCCTAGCGAGCACTCACTCAGTGCAATGCACCCAGAAAGACGCTCTCGCTCGTCTTTCAAGGAGCGATTCCTAACAGCAGAAGCAGCAGAGGCACAAACTGGATGACGAGAAGGGACAATGTAGAACACGTCTCTGTCCTGGCACATTGTCGTGTGCGATATGTCCCTCCGGGTCTTCGGTCCTTGCGAAGCTCTATGTACTGCGAGCGCTGCTACTTGCAGCTGAGAAGGACCGCGGAGCTAGCAGCGAATTCGGAGAGCGCTAAGCACGAAGTCAAGAAGCGAGACGTGTCCCTGCAACGCGGTGCTAAGAGCAGCTTCCTCGCGGCGGGGGCGAGCTCCGGCCACAAGACATTCTCGTCGTAACAACGGATCTCCGTGAAGGGCGTAGGCGAAAAGCTTTCGTTTTCCATTCGAACTGCGAGAGACGCAGACTGTTACACGGAGCTCTGAGAACAAAGGTGCACGCCCTAGGCGGGCTTGGGCAGAAGAAGCGTTCTCGAGCTCTTGGCTGCCCGCACACTGCTGGGTATGTGGCGCCCCTGCAGCGGCTTCTGGCCGCCGGCAAGTGAAAGCGGAGCAAGGCGTGGGCGAGGGCGGTGAACGAAGCGGCTATGTGCCGTGCTTGTGTGCACCACGTTAGAGGCTACTAGGAGAGGAAGGTGGTTGACTCTCGCTTGCCTTCCCAAGTGCCCTTAGCAGTCGGAAGGAGCAAGCTGAAGCACTGCTGCTTGTGCTGCTCCTTGGTTCCCTTGCAGCCCGCTCTGAAAGCATTGGCGGTCACTTCTAGGCGCCGAGTTGCACACACGCAGCACCACGCTAAGTGCCGCGGAGAAGGGAAATCCAGAGTGCAGCGAGGAGCTGGACGTGGCTTACGTGCAGTAAGGAAAAGGTGAACCTAAGCAGTGCCTCTTCAATCTGGCCGCCTCTGCTCTGGTAGCAACTTTTGCAAGTCGGCAAAGGGAGCCGCGAGTATGTAGAACGGAGGGCGGCGAGACGCCGTGTGTTATGCGCCCTTTCAGGGCTGCTGACAAGGGGCTACTTTAAGAACGCCTTCTTCGTCCTCGCGTCCTTCTCGCTTCGCTCTAGCTGCATGGAGTACAGCACAGCGAAGGAGTGAAGACGGGCACTGCCCCAGCTTTTGCCCTGGCGTGCAACGGCTGTGTGCTGCTTTTCCAAGCAGCAAGAGCACTGAGAAGTGAAAGCGATTGTGAAGGAGCTCTTTGGCTGCTCGTGTGCTCTTCGCTGCACTGCGCCGCTCGCAAGCGGCTGCGTTCTTCGGCGTCTGCCGTCCGGAGAGAGCTGAACTGCAGCGGTCAGTTTCAGCTCTGCCCAACAGCGTGCTCTCAGTTCTGCGGACAAGCACGCCCTGTTGCCTTGGCTCCGAGTGCAAAGTCCCTAGCGAGCACTCACTCAGTGCAATGCACCCAGAAAGACGCTCTCGCTCGTCTTTCAAGCAGCGATTCCTAACAGCAGAAGCAGCAGAGGCACAAACTGGATGACGAGAAGGGACAATGTAGAACACGTCTCTGTCCTGGCACATTGTCGTGTGCGATATGTCCCTCCGGGTCTTCGGTCCTTGCGAAGCTCTATGTACTGCGAGCGCTGCTACTTGCAGCTGAGAAGGACCGCGGAGCTAGCAGCGAATTCGGAGAGCGCTAAGCACGAAGTCAAGAAGCGAGACGTGTCCCTGCAACGCGGTGCTAAGAGCAGCTTCCTCGCGGCGGGGGCGAGCTCCGGCCACAAGACATTCTCGTCGCAGCAACGGATCTCCGTGAAGGGCGTAGGCGAAAAGCTTTCGTTTTCCATTCGAACTGCGAGAGACGCAGACTGTTACACGGAGCTCTGAGAACAAAGGTGCACGCCCTAGGCGGGCTTGGGCAGAAGAAGCGTTCTCGAGCTCTTGGCTGCCCGCACACTGCTGGGTATGTGGCGCCCCTGCAGCGGCTTCTGGCCGCCGGCAAGTGAAAGCGGAGCAAGGCGTGGGCGAGGGCGGTGAACGAAGCGGCTATGTGCCGTGCTTGTGTGCACCACGTTAGAGGCTACTAGGAGAGGAAGGTGGTTGACTCTCGCTTGCCTTCCCAAGTGCCCTTAGCAGTCGGAAGGAGCAAGCTGAAGCACTGCTGCTTGTGCTGCTCCTTGGTTCCCTTGCAGCCCGCTCTGAAAGCATTGGCGGTCACTTCTAGGCGCCGAGTTGCACACACACAGCACCGCGTTAAGTGTCGCGGAGAAGGGAAATCCAGAGTGCAGCGAGGAGCTGGACGTGGCTTACGTGCAGTAAGGAAAAGGTGAACCTAAGCAGTGCCTCTTCAATCTGGCCGCCTCTGCTCTGGTAGCAACTTTTGCAAGTCGGCAAAGGGAGCCGCGAGTATGTAGAACGGAGGGCGGCGAGACGCCGTGTGTTATGCGCCCTTTCAGGGCTGCTGACAAGGGGCTACTTTAAGAACGCCTTCTTCGTCCTCGCGTCCTTCTCGCTTCGCTCTAGCTGCATGGAGTACAGCACAGCGAAGGAGTGAAGACGGGCACTGCCCCAGCTTTTGCCCTGGCGTGCAACGGCTGTGTGCTGCTTTTCCAAGCAGCAAGAGCACTGAGAAGTGAAAGCGATTGTGAAGGAGCTCTTTGGCTGCTCGTGTGCTCTTCGCTGCACTGCGCCGCTCGCAAGCGGCTGCGTTCGTCGGCGTCTGCCGTCCGGAGAGAGCTGAACTGCAGCGGTCAGTTTCAGCTCTGCCCAACAGCGTGCTCTCAGTTCTGCGGACAAGCACGCCCTGTTGCCTTGGCTCCGAGTGCAAAGTCCCTAGCGAGCACTCACTCAGTGCAATGCACCCAGAAAGACGCTCTCGCTCGTCTTTCAAGCAGCGATTCCTAACAGCAGAAGCAGCAGAGGCACAAACTGGATGACGAGAAGGGACAATGTAGAACACGTCTCTGTCCTGGCACATTGTCGTGTGCGATATGTCCCTCCGGGTCTTCGGTCCTTGCGAAGCTCTATGTACTGCGAGCGCTGCTACTTGCAGCTGAGAAGGACCGCGGAGCTAGCAGCGAATTCGGAGAGCGCTAAGCACGAAGTCAAGAAGCGAGACGTGTCCCTGCAACGCGGTGCTAAGAGCAGCTTCCTCGCGGCGGGGGCGAGCTCCGGCCACAAGATATTCTCGTCGTAGCAACGGATCTCCGTGAAGGGCGTAGGCGAAAAGCTTTCGTTTTCCATTCGAACTGCGAGAGAGGCAGACTGTTACACGGAGCTCTGAGAACAAAGGTGCACGCCCTAGGCGGGCTTGGGCAGAAGAAGCGTTCTCGAGCTCTTGGCTGCCCGCACACTGCTGGGTATGTGGCGCCCCTGCAGCGGCTTCTGGCCGCCGGCAAGTGAAAGCGGAGCAAGGCGTGGGCGAGGGCGGTGAACGAAGCGGCAAGAGCGCCGTGCTTGTGTGCACCACGTTAGAGGCTACTAGGAGAGGAAGGTGGTTGACTCTCGCTTGCCTTCCCAAGTGCCCTTAGCAGTCGGAAGGAGCAAGCTGAAGCACTGCTGCTTGTGCTGCTCCTTGGTTCCCTTGCAGCCCGCTCTGAAAGCATTGGCGGTCACTTCTAGGCGCCGAGTTGCACACACGCAGCACCACGCTAAGTGCCGCGGAGAAGGGAAATCCAGAGTGCAGCGAGGAGCTGGACGTGGCTTACGTGCAGTAAGGAAAAGGTGAACCTAAGCAGTGCCTCTTCAATCTGGCCGCCTCTGCTCTGGTAGCAACTTTTGCAAGTCGGCAAAGGGAGCCGCGAGTATGTAGAACGGAGGGCAGCGAGACGCCGTGTGTTATGCGCCCTTTCAGGGCTGCTGACAAGGGGCTACTTTAAGAACGCCTTCTTCGTCCTCGCGTCCTTCTCGCTTCGTTCTAGCTGCATGGAGTACAGCACAGCGAAGGAGTGAAGACGGGCACTGCCCCAGCTTTTGCCCTGGCGTGCAACGGCTGTGTGCTGCTTTTCCAAGCAGCAAGAGCACTGAGAAGTGAAAGCGATTGTGAAGGAGCTCTTTGGCTGCTCGTGTGCTCTTCGCTGCACTGCGCCGCTCGCAAGCGGCTGCGTTCTTCAGCGTCTGCCGTCCGGAGAGAGCTGAACTGCAGCGGTCAGTTTCAGCTCTGCCCAACAGCGTGCTCTCAGTTCTGCGGACAAGCACGCCCTGTTGCCTTGGCTCCGAGTGCAAAGTCCCTAGCGAGCACTCACTCAGTGCAATGCACCCAGAAAGACGCTCTCGCTCGTCTTTCAAGGAGCGATTCCTAACAGCAGAAGCAGCAGAGGCACAAACTGGATGACGAGAAGGGACAATGTAGAACACGTCTCTGTCCTGGCACATTGTCGTGTGCGATATGTCCCTCCGGGTCTTCGGTCCTTGCGAAGCTCTATGTACTGCGAGCGCTGCTACTTGCAGCTGAGAAGGACCGCGGAGCTAGCAGCGAATTCGGAGAGCGCTAAGCACGAAGTCAAGAAGCGAGACGTGTCCCTGCAACGCGGTGCTAAGAGCAGCTTCCTCGCGGCGGGGGCGAGCTCCGGCCACAAGACATTCTCGTCGTAACAACGGATCTCCGTGAAGGGCGTAGGCGAAAAGCTTTCGTTTTCCATTCGAACTGCGAGAGACGCAGACTGTTACACGGAGCTCTGAGAACAAAGGTGCACGCCCTAGGCGGGCTTGGGCAGAAGAAGCGTTCTCGAGCTCTTGGCTGCCCGCACACTGCTGGGTATGTGGCGCCCCTGCAGCGGCTTCTGGCCGCCGGCAAGTGAAAGCGGAGCAAGGCGTGGGCGAGGGCGGTGAACGAAGCGGCTATGTGCCGTGCTTGTGTGCACCACGTTAGAGGCTACTAGGAGAGGAAGGTGGTTGACTCTCGCTTGCCTTCCCAAGTGCCCTTAGCAGTCGGAAGGAGCAAGCTGAAGCACTGCTGCTTGTGCTGCTCCTTGGTTCCCTTGCAGCCCGCTCTGAAAGCATTGGCGGTCACTTCTAGGCGCCGAGTTGCACACACGCAGCACCACGCTAAGTGCCGCGGAGAAGGGAAATCCAGAGTGCAGCGAGGAGCTGGACGTGGCTTACGTGCAGTAAGGAAAAGGTGAACCTAAGCAGTGCCTCTTCAATCTGGCCGCCTCTGCTCTGGTAGCAACTTTTGCAAGTCGGCAAAGGGAGCCGCGAGTATGTAGAACGGAGGGCGGCGAGACGCCGTGTGTTATGCGCCCTTTCAGGGCTGCTGACAAGGGGCTACTTTAAGAACGCCTTCTTCGTCCTCGCGTCCTTCTCGCTTCGCTCTAGCTGCATGGAGTACAGCACAGCGAAGGAGTGAAGACGGGCACTGCCCCAGCTTTTGCCCTGGCGTGCAACGGCTGTGTGCTGCTTTTCCAAGCAGCAAGAGCACTGAGAAGTGAAAGCGATTGTGAAGGAGCTCTTTGGCTGCTCGTGTGCTCTTCGCTGCACTGCGCCGCTCGCAAGCGGCTGCGTTCTTCGGCGTCTGCCGTCCGGAGAGAGCTGAACTGCAGCGGTCAGTTTCAGCTCTGCCCAACAGCGTGCTCTCAGTTCTGCGGACAAGCACGCCCTGTTGCCTTGGCTCCGAGTGCAAAGTCCCTAGCGAGCACTCACTCAGTGCAATGCACCCAGAAAGACGCTCTCGCTCGTCTTTCAAGGAGCGATTCCTAACAGCAGAAGCAGCAGAGGCACAAACTGGATGACGAGAAGGGACAATGTAGAACACGTCTCTGTCCTGGCACATTGTCGTGTGCGATATGTCCCTCCGGGTCTTCGGTCCTTGCGAAGCTCTATGTACTGCGAGCGCTGCTACTTGCAGCTGAGAAGGACCGCGGAGCTAGCAGCGAATTCGGAGAGCGCTAAGCACGAAGTCAAGAAGCGAGACGTGTCCCTGCAACGCGGTGCTAAGAGCAGCTTCCTCGCGGCGGGGGCGAGCTCCGGCCACAAGACATTCTCGTCGCAGCAACGGATCTCCGTGAAGGGCGTAGGCGAAAAGCTTTCGTTTTCCATTCGAACTGCGAGAGACGCAGACTGTTACACGGAGCTCTGAGAACAAAGGTGCACGCCCTAGGCGGGCTTGGGCAGAAGAAGCGTTCTCGAGCTCTTGGCTGCCCGCACACTGCTGGGTATGTGGCGCCCCTGCAGCGGCTTCTGGCCGCCGGCAAGTGAAAGCGGAGCAAGGCGTGGGCGAGGGCGGTGAACGAAGCGGCTATGTGCCGTGCTTGTGTGCACCACGTTAGAGGCTACTAGGAGAGGAAGGTGGTTGACTCTCGCTTGCCTTCCCAAGTGCCCTTAGCAGTCGGAAGGAGCAAGCTGAAGCACTGCTGCTTGTGCTGCTCCTTGGTTCCCTTGCAGCCCGCTCTGAAAGCATTGGCGGTCACTTCTAGGCGCCGAGTTGCACACACACAGCACCGCGTTAAGTGTCGCGGAGAAGGGAAATCCAGAGTGCAGCGAGGAGCTGGACGTGGCTTACGTGCAGTAAGGAAAAGGTGAACCTAAGCAGTGCCTCTTCAATCTGGCCGCCTCTGCTCTGGTAGCAACTTTTGCAAGTCGGCAAAGGGAGCCGCGAGTATGTAGAACGGAGGGCGGCGAGACGCCGTGTGTTATGCGCCCTTTCAGGGCTGCTGACAAGGGGCTACTTTAAGAACGCCTTCTTCGTCCTCGCGTCCTTCTCGCTTCGCTCTAGCTGCATGGAGTACAGCACAGCGAAGGAGTGAAGACGGGCACTGCCCCAGCTTTTGCCCTGGCGTGCAACGGCTGTGTGCTGCTTTTCCAAGCAGCAAGAGCACTGAGAAGTGAAAGCGATTGTGAAGGAGCTCTTTGGCTGCTCGTGTGCTCTTCGCTGCACTGCGCCGCTCGCAAGCGGCTGCGTTCGTCGGCGTCTGCCGTCCGGAGAGAGCTGAACTGCAGCGGTCAGTTTCAGCTCTGCCCAACAGCGTGCTCTCAGTTCTGCGGACAAGCACGCCCTGTTGCCTTGGCTCCGAGTGCAAAGTCCCTAGCGAGCACTCACTCAGTGCAATGCACCCAGAAAGACGCTCTCGCTCGTCTTTCAAGCAGCGATTCCTAACAGCAGAAGCAGCAGAGGCACAAACTGGATGACGAGAAGGGACAATGTAGAACACGTCTCTGTCCTGGCACATTGTCGTGTGCGATATGTCCCTCCGGGTCTTCGGTCCTTGCGAAGCTCTATGTACTGCGAGCGCTGCTACTTGCAGCTGAGAAGGACCGCGGAGCTAGCAGCGAATTCGGAGAGCGCTAAGCACGAAGTCAAGAAGCGAGACGTGTCCCTGCAACGCGGTGCTAAGAGCAGCTTCCTCGCGGCGGGGGCGAGCTCCGGCCACAAGATATTCTCGTCGTAGCAACGGATCTCCGTGAAGGGCGTAGGCGAAAAGCTTTCGTTTTCCATTCGAACTGCGAGAGAGGCAGACTGTTACACGGAGCTCTGAGAACAAAGGTGCACGCCCTAGGCGGGCTTGGGCAGAAGAAGCGTTCTCGAGCTCTTGGCTGCCCGCACACTGCTGGGTATGTGGCGCCCCTGCAGCGGCTTCTGGCCGCCGGCAAGTGAAAGCGGAGCAAGGCGTGGGCGAGGGCGAGGGCGGTGAACGAAGCGGCTATGTGCCGTGCTTGTGTGCACCACGTTAGAGGCTACTAGGAGAGGAAGGTGGTTGACTCTCGCTTGCCTTCCCAAGTGCCCTTAGCAGTCGGAAGGAGCAAGCTGAAGCACTGCTGCTTGTGCTGCTCCTTGGTTCCCTTGCAGCCCGCTCTGAAAGCATTGGCGGTCACTTCTAGGCGCCGAGTTGCACACACGCAGCACCACGCTAAGTGCCGCGGAGAAGGGAAATCCAGAGTGCAGCGAGGAGCTGGACGTGGCTTACGTGCAGTAAGGAAAAGGTGAACCTAAGCAGTGCCTCTTCAATCTGGCCGCCTCTGCTCTGGTAGCAACTTTTGCAAGTCGGCAAAGGGAGCCGCGAGTATGTAGAACGGAGGGCAGCGAGACGCCGTGTGTTATGCGCCCTTTCAGGGCTGCTGACAAGGGGCTACTTTAAGAAGGCCTTCTTCGTCCTCGCGTCCTTCTCGCTTCGCTCTAGCTGCATGGAGTACAGCACAGCGAAGGAGTGAAGACGGGCACTGCCCCAGCTTTTGCCCTGGCGTGCAACGGCTGTGTGCTGCTTTTCCAAGCAGCAAGAGCACTGAGAAGTGAAAGCGATTGTGAAGGAGCTCTTTGGCTGCTCGTGTGCTCTTCGCTGCACTGCGCCGCTCGCAAGCGGCTGCGTTCGTCGGCGTCTGCCGTCCGGAGAGAGCTGAACTGCAGCGGTCAGTTTCAGCTCTGCCCAACAGCGTGCTCTCAGTTCTGCGGACAAGCACGCCCTGTTGCCTTGGCTCCGAGTGCAAAGTCCCTAGCGAGCACTCACTCAGTGCAATGCACCCAGAAAGACGCTCTCGCTCGTCTTTCAAGCAGCGATTCCTAACAGCAGAAGCAGCAGAGGCACAAACTGGATGACGAGAAGGGACAATGTAGAACACGTCTCTGTCCTGGCACATTGTCGTGTGCGATATGTCCCTCCGGGTCTTCGGTCCTTGCGAAGCTCTATGTACTGCGAGCGCTGCTACTTGCAGCTGAGAAGGACCGCGGAGCTAGCAGCGAATTCGGAGAGCGCTAAGCACGAAGTCAAGAAGCGAGACGTGTCCCTGCAACGCGGTGCTAAGAGCAGCTTCCTCGCGGCGGGGGCGAGCTCCGGCCACAAGATATTCTCGTCGTAGCAACGGATCTCCGTGAAGGGCGTAGGCGAAAAGCTTTCGTTTTCCATTCGAACTGCGAGAGAGGCAGACTGTTACACGGAGCTCTGAGAACAAAGGTGCACGCCCTAGGCGGGCTTGGGCAGAAGAAGCGTTCTCGAGCTCTTGGCTGCCCGCACACTGCTGGGTATGTGGCGCCCCTGCAGCGGCTTCTGGCCGCCGGCAAGTGAAAGCGGAGCAAGGCGTGGGCGAGGGCGGTGAACGAAGCGGCAAGAGCGCCGTGCTTGTGTGCACCACGTTAGAGGCTACTAGGAGAGGAAGGTGGTTGACTCTCGCTTGCCTTCCCAAGTGCCCTTAGCAGTCGGAAGGAGCAAGCTGAAGCACTGCTGCTTGTGCTGCTCCTTGGTTCCCTTGCAGCCCGCTCTGAAAGCATTGGCGGTCACTTCTAGGCGCCGAGTTGCACACACGCAGCACCACGCTAAGTGCCGCGGAGAAGGGAAATCCAGAGTGCAGCGAGGAGCTGGACGTGGCTTACGTGCAGTAAGGAAAAGGTGAACCTAAGCAGTGCCTCTTCAATCTGGCCGCCTCTGCTCTGGTAGCAACTTTTGCAAGTCGGCAAAGGGAGCCGCGAGTATGTAGAACGGAGGGCAGCGAGACGCCGTGTGTTATGCGCCCTTTCAGGGCTGCTGACAAGGGGCTACTTTAAGAACGCCTTCTTCGTCCTCGCGTCCTTCTCGCTTCGTTCTAGCTGCATGGAGTACAGCACAGCGAAGGAGTGAAGACGGGCACTGCCCCAGCTTTTGCCCTGGCGTGCAACGGCTGTGTGCTGCTTTTCCAAGCAGCAAGAGCACTGAGAAGTGAAAGCGATTGTGAAGGAGCTCTTTGGCTGCTCGTGTGCTCTTCGCTGCACTGCGCCGCTCGCAAGCGGCTGCGTTCTTCAGCGTCTGCCGTCCGGAGAGAGCTGAACTGCAGCGGTCAGTTTCAGCTCTGCCCAACAGCGTGCTCTCAGTTCTGCGGACAAGCACGCCCTGTTGCCTTGGCTCCGAGTGCAAAGTCCCTAGCGAGCACTCACTCAGTGCAATGCACCCAGAAAGACGCTCTCGCTCGTCTTTCAAGGAGCGATTCCTAACAGCAGAAGCAGCAGAGGCACAAACTGGATGACGAGAAGGGACAATGTAGAACACGTCTCTGTCCTGGCACATTGTCGTGTGCGATATGTCCCTCCGGGTCTTCGGTCCTTGCGAAGCTCTATGTACTGCGAGCGCTGCTACTTGCAGCTGAGAAGGACCGCGGAGCTAGCAGCGAATTCGGAGAGCGCTAAGCACGAAGTCAAGAAGCGAGACGTGTCCCTGCAACGCGGTGCTAAGAGCAGCTTCCTCGCGGCGGGGGCGAGCTCCGGCCACAAGACATTCTCGTCGTAACAACGGATCTCCGTGAAGGGCGTAGGCGAAAAGCTTTCGTTTTCCATTCGAACTGCGAGAGACGCAGACTGTTACACGGAGCTCTGAGAACAAAGGTGCACGCCCTAGGCGGGCTTGGGCAGAAGAAGCGTTCTCGAGCTCTTGGCTGCCCGCACACTGCTGGGTATGTGGCGCCCCTGCAGCGGCTTCTGGCCGCCGGCAAGTGAAAGCGGAGCAAGGCGTGGGCGAGGGCGGTGAACGAAGCGGCTATGTGCCGTGCTTGTGTGCACCACGTTAGAGGCTACTAGGAGAGGAAGGTGGTTGACTCTCGCTTGCCTTCCCAAGTGCCCTTAGCAGTCGGAAGGAGCAAGCTGAAGCACTGCTGCTTGTGCTGCTCCTTGGTTCCCTTGCAGCCCGCTCTGAAAGCATTGGCGGTCACTTCTAGGCGCCGAGTTGCACACACGCAGCACCACGCTAAGTGCCGCGGAGAAGGGAAATCCAGAGTGCAGCGAGGAGCTGGACGTGGCTTACGTGCAGTAAGGAAAAGGTGAACCTAAGCAGTGCCTCTTCAATCTGGCCGCCTCTGCTCTGGTAGCAACTTTTGCAAGTCGGCAAAGGGAGCCGCGAGTATGTAGAACGGAGGGCGGCGAGACGCCGTGTGTTATGCGCCCTTTCAGGGCTGCTGACAAGGGGCTACTTTAAGAACGCCTTCTTCGTCCTCGCGTCCTTCTCGCTTCGCTCTAGCTGCATGGAGTACAGCACAGCGAAGGAGTGAAGACGGGCACTGCCCCAGCTTTTGCCCTGGCGTGCAACGGCTGTGTGCTGCTTTTCCAAGCAGCAAGAGCACTGAGAAGTGAAAGCGATTGTGAAGGAGCTCTTTGGCTGCTCGTGTGCTCTTCGCTGCACTGCGCCGCTCGCAAGCGGCTGCGTTCTTCGGCGTCTGCCGTCCGGAGAGAGCTGAACTGCAGCGGTCAGTTTCAGCTCTGCCCAACAGCGTGCTCTCAGTTCTGCGGACAAGCACGCCCTGTTGCCTTGGCTCCGAGTGCAAAGTCCCTAGCGAGCACTCACTCAGTGCAATGCACCCAGAAAGACGCTCTCGCTCGTCTTTCAAGCAGCGATTCCTAACAGCAGAAGCAGCAGAGGCACAAACTGGATGACGAGAAGGGACAATGTAGAACACGTCTCTGTCCTGGCACATTGTCGTGTGCGATATGTCCCTCCGGGTCTTCGGTCCTTGCGAAGCTCTATGTACTGCGAGCGCTGCTACTTGCAGCTGAGAAGGACCGCGGAGCTAGCAGCGAATTCGGAGAGCGCTAAGCACGAAGTCAAGAAGCGAGACGTGTCCCTGCAACGCGGTGCTAAGAGCAGCTTCCTCGCGGCGGGGGCGAGCTCCGGCCACAAGACATTCTCGTCGCAGCAACGGATCTCCGTGAAGGGCGTAGGCGAAAAGCTTTCGTTTTCCATTCGAACTGCGAGAGACGCAGACTGTTACACGGAGCTCTGAGAACAAAGGTGCACGCCCTAGGCGGGCTTGGGCAGAAGAAGCGTTCTCGAGCTCTTGGCTGCCCGCA
Organism: Sturnus vulgaris; assembly: GCF_052056855.1. Classification (NCBI taxonomy): domain Eukaryota; kingdom Metazoa; phylum Chordata; class Aves; order Passeriformes; family Sturnidae; genus Sturnus; species Sturnus vulgaris. The sequence goes on along the minus strand of NW_028275908.1, from coordinate 234,453 downwards.
CACTGCTGGGTATGTGGCGCCCCTGCAGCGGCTTCTGGCCGCCGGCAAGTGAAAGCGGAGCAAGGCGTGGGCGAGGGCGGTGAACGAAGCGGCTATGTGCCGTGCTTGTGTGCACCACGTTAGAGGCTACTAGGAGAGGAAGGTGGTTGACTCTCGCTTGCCTTCCCAAGTGCCCTTAGCAGTCGGAAGGAGCAAGCTGAAGCACTGCTGCTTGTGCTGCTCCTTGGTTCCCTTGCAGCCCGCTCTGAAAGCATTGGCGGTCACTTCTAGGCGCCGAGTTGCACACACACAGCACCACGTTAAGTGTCGCGGAGAAGGGAAATCCAGAGTGCAGCGAGGAGCTGGACGTGGCTTACGTGCAGTAAGGAAAAGGTGAACCTAAGCAGTGCCTCTTCAATCTGGCCGCCTCTGCTCTGGTAGCAACTTTTGCAAGTCGGCAAAGGGAGCCGCGAGTATGTAGAACGGAGGGCGGCGAGACGCCGTGTGTTATGCGCCCTTTCAGGGCTGCTGACAAGGGGCTACTTTAAGAACGCCTTCTTCGTCCTCGCGTCCTTCTCGCTTCGCTCTAGCTGCATGGAGTACAGCACAGCGAAGGAGTGAAGACGGGCACTGCCCCAGCTTTTGCCCTGGCGTGCAACGGCTGTGTGCTGCTTTTCCAAGCAGCAAGAGCACTGAGAAGTGAAAGCGATTGTGAAGGAGCTCTTTGGCTGCTCGTGTGCTCTTCGCTGCACTGCGCCGCTCGCAAGCGGCTGCGTTCGTCGGCGTCTGCCGTCCGGAGAGAGCTGAACTGCAGCGGTCAGTTTCAGCTCTGCCCAACAGCGTGCTCTCAGTTCTGCGGACAAGCACGCCCTGTTGCCTTGGCTCCGAGTGCAAAGTCCCTAGCGAGCACTCACTCAGTGCAATGCACCCAGAAAGACGCTCTCGCTCGTCTTTCAAGCAGCGATTCCTAACAGCAGAAGCAGCAGAGGCACAAACTGGATGACGAGAAGGGACAATGTAGAACACGTCTCTGTCCTGGCACATTGTCGTGTGCGATATGTCCCTCCGGGTCTTCGGTCCTTGCGAAGCTCTATGTACTGCGAGCGCTGCTACTTGCAGCTGAGAAGGACCGCGGAGCTAGCAGCGAATTCGGAGAGCGCTAAGCACGAAGTCAAGAAGCGAGACGTGTCCCTGCAACGCGGTGCTAAGAGCAGCTTCCTCGCGGCGGGGGCGAGCTCCGGCCACAAGATATTCTCGTCGTAGCAACGGATCTCCGTGAAGGGCGTAGGCGAAAAGCTTTCGTTTTCCATTCGAACTGCGAGAGAGGCAGACTGTTACACGGAGCTCTGAGAACAAAGGTGCACGCCCTAGGCGGGCTTGGGCAGAAGAAGCGTTCTCGAGCTCTTGGCTGCCCGCACACTGCTGGGTATGTGGCGCCCCTGCAGCGGCTTCTGGCCGCCGGCAAGTGAAAGCGGAGCAAGGCGTGGGCGAGGGCGAGGGCGGTGAACGAAGCGGCTATGTGCCGTGCTTGTGTGCACCACGTTAGAGGCTACTAGGAGAGGAAGGTGGTTGACTCTCGCTTGCCTTCCCAAGTGCCCTTAGCAGTCGGAAGGAGCAAGCTGAAGCACTGCTGCTTGTGCTGCTCCTTGGTTCCCTTGCAGCCCGCTCTGAAAGCATTGGCGGTCACTTCTAGGCGCCGAGTTGCACACACGCAGCACCACGCTAAGTGCCGCGGAGAAGGGAAATCCAGAGTGCAGCGAGGAGCTGGACGTGGCTTACGTGCAGTAAGGAAAAGGTGAACCTAAGCAGTGCCTCTTCAATCTGGCCGCCTCTGCTCTGGTAGCAACTTTTGCAAGTCGGCAAAGGGAGCCGCGAGTATGTAGAACGGAGGGCAGCGAGACGCCGTGTGTTATGCGCCCTTTCAGGGCTGCTGACAAGGGGCTACTTTAAGAACGCCTTCTTCGTCCTCGCGTCCTTCTCGCTTCGCTCTAGCTGCATGGAGTACAGCACAGCGAAGGAGTGAAGACGGGCACTGCCCCAGCTTTTGCCCTGGCGTGCAACGGCTGTGTGCTGCTTTTCCAAGCAGCAAGAGCACTGAGAAGTGAAAGCGATTGTGAAGGAGCTCTTTGGCTGCTCGTGTGCTCTTCGCTGCACTGCGCCGCTCGCAAGCGGCTGCGTTCTTCGGCGTCTGCCGTCCGGAGAGAGCTGAACTGCAGCGGTCAGTTTCAGCTCTGCCCAACAGCGTGCTCTCAGTTCTGCGGACAAGCACGCCCTGTTGCCTTGGCTCCGAGTGCAAAGTCCCTAGCGAGCACTCACTCAGTGCAATGCACCCAGAAAGACGCTCTCGCTCGTCTTTCAAGCAGCGATTCCTAACAGCAGAAGCAGCAGAGGCACAAACTGGATGACGAGAAGGGACAATGTAGAACACGTCTCTGTCCTGGCACATTGTCGTGTGCGATATGTCCCTCCGGGTCTTCGGTCCTTGCGAAGCTCTATGTACTGCGAGCGCTGCTACTTGCAGCTGAGAAGGACCGCGGAGCTAGCAGCGAATTCGGAGAGCGCTAAGCACGAAGTCAAGAAGCGAGACGTGTCCCTGCAACGCGGTGCTAAGAGCAGCTTCCTCGCGGCGGGGGCGAGCTCCGGCCACAAGACATTCTCGTCGCAGCAACGGATCTCCGTGAAGGGCGTAGGCGAAAAGCTTTCGTTTTCCATTCGAACTGCGAGAGACGCAGACTGTTACACGGAGCTCTGAGAACAAAGGTGCACGCCCTAGGCGGGCTTGGGCAGAAGAAGCGTTCTCGAGCTCTTGGCTGCCCGCACACTGCTGGGTATGTGGCGCCCCTGCAGCGGCTTCTGGCCGCCGGCAAGTGAAAGCGGAGCAAGGCGTGGGCGAGGGCGGTGAACGAAGCGGCTATGTGCCGTGCTTGTGTGCACCACGTTAGAGGCTACTAGGAGAGGAAGGTGGTTGACTCTCGCTTGCCTTCCCAAGTGCCCTTAGCAGTCGGAAGGAGCAAGCTGAAGCACTGCTGCTTGTGCTGCTCCTTGGTTCCCTTGCAGCCCGCTCTGAAAGCATTGGCGGTCACTTCTAGGCGCCGAGTTGCACACACACAGCACCGCGTTAAGTGTCGCGGAGAAGGGAAATCCAGAGTGCAGCGAGGAGCTGGACGTGGCTTACGTGCAGTAAGGAAAAGGTGAACCTAAGCAGTGCCTCTTCAATCTGGCCGCCTCTGCTCTGGTAGCAACTTTTGCAAGTCGGCAAAGGGAGCCGCGAGTATGTAGAACGGAGGGCGGCGAGACGCCGTGTGTTATGCGCCCTTTCAGGGCTGCTGACAAGGGGCTACTTTAAGAACGCCTTCTTCGTCCTCGCGTCCTTCTCGCTTCGCTCTAGCTGCATGGAGTACAGCACAGCGAAGGAGTGAAGACGGGCACTGCCCCAGCTTTTGCCCTGGCGTGCAACGGCTGTGTGCTGCTTTTCCAAGCAGCAAGAGCACTGAGAAGTGAAAGCGATTGTGAAGGAGCTCTTTGGCTGCTCGTGTGCTCTTCGCTGCACTGCGCCGCTCGCAAGCGGCTGCGTTCGTCGGCGTCTGCCGTCCGGAGAGAGCTGAACTGCAGCGGTCAGTTTCAGCTCTGCCCAACAGCGTGCTCTCAGTTCTGCGGACAAGCACGCCCTGTTGCCTTGGCTCCGAGTGCAAAGTCCCTAGCGAGCACTCACTCAGTGCAATGCACCCAGAAAGACGCTCTCGCTCGTCTTTCAAGCAGCGATTCCTAACAGCAGAAGCAGCAGAGGCACAAACTGGATGACGAGAAGGGACAATGTAGAACACGTCTCTGTCCTGGCACATTGTCGTGTGCGATATGTCCCTCCGGGTCTTCGGTCCTTGCGAAGCTCTATGTACTGCGAGCGCTGCTACTTGCAGCTGAGAAGGACCGCGGAGCTAGCAGCGAATTCGGAGAGCGCTAAGCACGAAGTCAAGAAGCGAGACGTGTCCCTGCAACGCGGTGCTAAGAGCAGCTTCCTCGCGGCGGGGGCGAGCTCCGGCCACAAGATATTCTCGTCGTAGCAACGGATCTCCGTGAAGGGCGTAGGCGAAAAGCTTTCGTTTTCCATTCGAACTGCGAGAGAGGCAGACTGTTACACGGAGCTCTGAGAACAAAGGTGCACGCCCTAGGCGGGCTTGGGCAGAAGAAGCGTTCTCGAGCTCTTGGCTGCCCGCACACTGCTGGGTATGTGGCGCCCCTGCAGCGGCTTCTGGCCGCCGGCAAGTGAAAGCGGAGCAAGGCGTGGGCGAGGGCGGTGAACGAAGCGGCAAGAGCGCCGTGCTTGTGTGCACCACGTTAGAGGCTACTAGGAGAGGAAGGTGGTTGACTCTCGCTTGCCTTCCCAAGTGCCCTTAGCAGTCGGAAGGAGCAAGCTGAAGCACTGCTGCTTGTGCTGCTCCTTGGTTCCCTTGCAGCCCGCTCTGAAAGCATTGGCGGTCACTTCTAGGCGCCGAGTTGCACACACGCAGCACCACGCTAAGTGCCGCGGAGAAGGGAAATCCAGAGTGCAGCGAGGAGCTGGACGTGGCTTACGTGCAGTAAGGAAAAGGTGAACCTAAGCAGTGCCTCTTCAATCTGGCCGCCTCTGCTCTGGTAGCAACTTTTGCAAGTCGGCAAAGGGAGCCGCGAGTATGTAGAACGGAGGGCAGCGAGACGCCGTGTGTTATGCGCCCTTTCAGGGCTGCTGACAAGGGGCTACTTTAAGAACGCCTTCTTCGTCCTCGCGTCCTTCTCGCTTCGTTCTAGCTGCATGGAGTACAGCACAGCGAAGGAGTGAAGACGGGCACTGCCCCAGCTTTTGCCCTGGCGTGCAACGGCTGTGTGCTGCTTTTCCAAGCAGCAAGAGCACTGAGAAGTGAAAGCGATTGTGAAGGAGCTCTTTGGCTGCTCGTGTGCTCTTCGCTGCACTGCGCCGCTCGCAAGCGGCTGCGTTCTTCAGCGTCTGCCGTCCGGAGAGAGCTGAACTGCAGCGGTCAGTTTCAGCTCTGCCCAACAGCGTGCTCTCAGTTCTGCGGACAAGCACGCCCTGTTGCCTTGGCTCCGAGTGCAAAGTCCCTAGCGAGCACTCACTCAGTGCAATGCACCCAGAAAGACGCTCTCGCTCGTCTTTCAAGGAGCGATTCCTAACAGCAGAAGCAGCAGAGGCACAAACTGGATGACGAGAAGGGACAATGTAGAACACGTCTCTGTCCTGGCACATTGTCGTGTGCGATATGTCCCTCCGGGTCTTCGGTCCTTGCGAAGCTCTATGTACTGCGAGCGCTGCTACTTGCAGCTGAGAAGGACCGCGGAGCTAGCAGCGAATTCGGAGAGCGCTAAGCACGAAGTCAAGAAGCGAGACGTGTCCCTGCAACGCGGTGCTAAGAGCAGCTTCCTCGCGGCGGGGGCGAGCTCCGGCCACAAGACATTCTCGTCGTAACAACGGATCTCCGTGAAGGGCGTAGGCGAAAAGCTTTCGTTTTCCATTCGAACTGCGAGAGACGCAGACTGTTACACGGAGCTCTGAGAACAAAGGTGCACGCCCTAGGCGGGCTTGGGCAGAAGAAGCGTTCTCGAGCTCTTGGCTGCCCGCACACTGCTGGGTATGTGGCGCCCCTGCAGCGGCTTCTGGCCGCCGGCAAGTGAAAGCGGAGCAAGGCGTGGGCGAGGGCGGTGAACGAAGCGGCTATGTGCCGTGCTTGTGTGCACCACGTTAGAGGCTACTAGGAGAGGAAGGTGGTTGACTCTCGCTTGCCTTCCCAAGTGCCCTTAGCAGTCGGAAGGAGCAAGCTGAAGCACTGCTGCTTGTGCTGCTCCTTGGTTCCCTTGCAGCCCGCTCTGAAAGCATTGGCGGTCACTTCTAGGCGCCGAGTTGCACACACACAGCACCACGTTAAGTGTCGCGGAGAAGGGAAATCCAGAGTGCAGCGAGGAGCTGGACGTGGCTTACGTGCAGTAAGGAAAAGGTGAACCTAAGCAGTGCCTCTTCAATCTGGCCGCCTCTGCTCTGGTAGCAACTTTTGCAAGTCGGCAAAGGGAGCCGCGAGTATGTAGAACGGAGGGCGGCGAGACGCCGTGTGTTATGCGCCCTTTCAGGGCTGCTGACAAGGGGCTACTTTAAGAACGCCTTCTTCGTCCTCGCGTCCTTCTCGCTTCGCTCTAGCTGCATGGAGTACAGCACAGCGAAGGAGTGAAGACGGGCACTGCCCCAGCTTTTGCCCTGGCGTGCAACGGCTGTGTGCTGCTTTTCCAAGCAGCAAGAGCACTGAGAAGTGAAAGCGATTGTGAAGGAGCTCTTTGGCTGCTCGTGTGCTCTTCGCTGCACTGCGCCGCTCGCAAGCGGCTGCGTTCTTCGGCGTCTGCCGTCCGGAGAGAGCTGAACTGCAGCGGTCAGTTTCAGCTCTGCCCAACAGCGTGCTCTCAGTTCTGCGGACAAGCACGCCCTGTTGCCTTGGCTCCGAGTGCAAAGTCCCTAGCGAGCACTCACTCAGTGCAATGCACCCAGAAAGACGCTCTCGCTCGTCTTTCAAGCAGCGATTCCTAACAGCAGAAGCAGCAGAGGCACAAACTGGATGACGAGAAGGGACAATGTAGAACACGTCTCTGTCCTGGCACATTGTCGTGTGCGATATGTCCCTCCGGGTCTTCGGTCCTTGCGAAGCTCTATGTACTGCGAGCGCTGCTACTTGCAGCTGAGAAGGACCGCGGAGCTAGCAGCGAATTCGGAGAGCGCTAAGCACGAAGTCAAGAAGCGAGACGTGTCCCTGCAACGCGGTGCTAAGAGCAGCTTCCTCGCGGCGGGGGCGAGCTCCGGCCACAAGACATTCTCGTCGCAGCAACGGATCTCCGTGAAGGGCGTAGGCGAAAAGCTTTCGTTTTCCATTCGAACTGCGAGAGAGGCAGACTGTTACACGGAGCTCTGAGAACAAAGGTGCACGCCCTAGGCGGGCTTGGGCAGAAGAAGCGTTCTCGAGCTCTTGGCTGCCCGCACACTGCTGGGTATGTGGCGCCCCTGCAGCGGCTCCTGGCCGCCGGCAAGTGAAAGCGGAGCAAGGCGTGTGCGAGGGCGAGGGCGGTGAACGAAGCGGCAAGAGCGCCGTGCTTGTGTGCACCACGTTAGAGGCTACTAGGAGAGGAAGGTGGTTGACTCTCGCTTGCCTTCCCAAGTGCCCTTAGCAGTCGGAAGGAGCAAGCTGAAGCACTGCTGCTTGTGCTGCTCCTTGGTTCCCTTGCAGCCCGCTCTGAAAGCATTGGCGGTCACTTCTAGGCGCCGAGTTGCACACACACAGCACCACGTTAAGTGTCGCGGAGAAGGGAAATCCAGAGTGCAGCGAGGAGCTGGACGTGGCTTACGTGCAGTAAGGAAAAGGTGAACCTAAGCAGTGCCTCTTCAATCTGGCCGCCTCTGCTCTGGTAGCAACTTTTGCAAGTCGGCAAAGGGAGCCGCGAGTATGTAGAACGGAGGGCGGCGAGACGCCGTGTGTTATGCGCCCTTTCAGGGCTGCTGACAAGGGGCTACTTTAAGAAGGCCTTCTTCGTCCTCGCGTCCTTCTCGCTTCGCTCTAGCTGCATGGAGTACAGCACAGCGAAGGAGTGAAGACGGGCACTGCCCCAGCTTTTGCCCTGGCGTGCAACGGCTGTGTGCTGCTTTTCCAAGCAGCAAGAGCACTGAGAAGTGAAAGCGATTGTGAAGGAGCTCTTTGGCTGCTCGTGTGCTCTTCGCTGCACTGCGCCGCTCGCAAGCGGCTGCGTTCTTCGGCGTCTGCCGTCCGGAGAGAGCTGAACTGCAGCGGTCAGTTTCAGCTCTGCCCAACAGCGTGCTCTCAGTTCTGCGGACAAGCACGCCCTGTTGCCTTGGCTCCGAGTGCAAAGTCCCTAGCGAGCACTCACTCAGTGCAATGCACCCAGAAAGACGCTCTCGCTCGTCTTTCAAGGAGCGATTCCTAACAGCAGAAGCAGCAGAGGCACAAACTGAATGACGAGAAGGGACAATGTAGAACACGTCTCTGTCCTGGCACATTGTCGTGTGCGATATGTCCCTCCGGGTCTTCGGTCCTTGCGAAGCTCTATGTACTGCGAGCGCTGCTACTTGCAGCTGAGAAGGACCGCGGAGCTAGCAGCGAATTCGGAGAGCGCTAAGCACGAAGTCAAGAAGCGAGACGTGTCCCTGCAACGCGGTGCTAAGAGCAGCTTCCTCGCGGCGGGGGCGAGCTCCGGCCACAAGACATTCTCGTCCTGGCAACGGATCTCTGTGAAGGGCGTAGGCGAAAAGCTTTCGTTTTCCATTCGAACTGCGAGAGAGGCAGACTGTTGAACGGGGCTCTGAGAACAAAGGTGCACGCCCTAGGCGGGCTTGGGTTGAAGCAGCGTTCTCGAGCTCTTGGCTGCCCGCACACTGCTGGGTATGTGGCGCCTCTGCAGCGGCTTCTGGCCGCCGGCAAGTGAAAGCGGCGCCAGGCGTGGGCGAGGGCGGTGAACGAAGCGGCAAAAGCGCCGTGCTTGTGTGCACCACGTTAGAGGCTACTAGGAGAGGAAGGTGGTTGACTCTCGCTTGCCTTCCCAAGTGCCCTTAGCAGTCGGAAGGAGCAAGCTGAAGCACTGCTGCTTGTGCTGCTCCTTGGTTCCCTTGCAGCCCGCTCTGAAAGCATTGGCGGTCACTTCTAGGCGCCGAGTTGCACACACACAGCACCACGTTAAGTGCCGCGGAGAAGGGAAATCCAGAGTGCAGCGAGGAGCTGGACGTGGCTTACGTGCAGTAAGGAAAAGGTGAACCTAAGCAGTGCCTCTTCAATCTGGCCGCCTCTGCTCTGGTAGCAACTTTTGCAAGTCGGCAAAGGGAGCCGCGAGTATGTAGAACGGAGGGCGGCGAGACGCCGTGTGTTATGCGCCCTTTCAGGGCTGCTGACAAGGGGCTACTTTAAGAAGGCCTTCTTCGTCCTCGCGTCCTTCTCGCTTCGCTCTAGCTGCATGGAGTACAGCACAGCGAAGGAGTGAAGACGGGCACTGCCCCAGCTTTTGCCCTGGCGTGCAACGGCTGTGTGCTGCTTTTCCAAGCAGCAAGAGCACTGAGAAGTGAAAGCGATTGTGAAGGAGCTCTTTGGCTGCTCGTGTGCTCTTCGCTGCACTGCGCCGCTCGCAAGCGGCTGCGTTCTTCGGCGTCTGCCGTCCGGAGAGAGCTGAACTGCAGCGGTCAGTTTCACCTCTGCCCAACAGCGTGCTCTCAGTTCTGCGGACAAGCACGCCCTGTTGCCTTGGCTCCGAGTGCAAAGTCCCTAGCGAGCACTCACTCAGTGCAATGCACCCAGAAAGACGCTCTCGCTCGTCTTTCAAGCAGCGATTCCTAACAGCAGAAGCAGCAGAGGCACAAACTGGATGACGAGAAGGGACAATGTAGAACACGTCTCTGTCCTGGCACATTGTCGTGTGCGATATGTCCCTCCGGGTCTTCGGTCCTTGCGAAGCTCTATGTACTGCGAGCGCTGCTACTTGCAGCTGAGAAGGACCGCGGAGCTAGCAGCGAATTCGGAGAGCGCTAAGCACGAAGTCAAGAAGCGAGACGTGTCCCTGCAACGCGGTGCTAAGAGCAGCTTCCTCGCGGCGGGGGCGAGCTCCGGCCACAAGACATTCTCGTCGCAGCAACGGATCTCCGTGAAGGGCGTAGGCGAAAAGCTTTCGTTTTCCATTCGAACTGCGAGAGACGCAGACTGTTACACGGAGCTCTGAGAACAAAGGTGCACGCCCTAGGCGGGCTTGGGCAGAAGAAGCGTTCTCGAGCTCTTGGCTGCCCGCACACTGCTGGGTATGTGGCGCCCCTGCAGCGGCTTCTGGCCGCCGGCAAGTGAAAGCGGAGCAAGGCGTGGGCGAGGGCGGTGAACGAAGCGGCTATGTGCCGTGCTTGTGTGCACCACGTTAGAGGCTACTAGGAGAGGAAGGTGGTTGACTCTCGCTTGCCTTCCCAAGTGCCCTTAGCAGTCGGAAGGAGCAAGCTGAAGCACTGCTGCTTGTGCTGCTCCTTGGTTCCCTTGCAGCCCGCTCTGAAAGCATTGGCGGTCACTTCTAGGCGCCGAGTTGCACACACACAGCACCACGCTAAGTGCCGCGGAGAAGGGAAATCCAGAGTGCAGCGAGGAGCTGGACGTGGCTTACGTGCAGTAAGGAAAAGGTGAACCTAAGCAGTGCCTCTTCAATCTGGCCGCCTCTGCTCTGGTAGCAACTTTTGCAAGTCGGCAAAGGGAGCCGCGAGTATGTAGAACGGAGGGCGGCGAGACGCCGTGTGTTATGCGCCCTTTCAGGGCTGCTGACAAGGGGCTACTTTAAGAACGCCTTCTTCGTCCTCGCGTCCTTCTCGCTTCGTTCTAGCTGCATGGAGTACAGCACAGCGAAGGAGTGAAGACGGGCACTGCCCCAGCTTTTGCCCTGGCGTGCAACGGCTGTGTGCTGCTTTTCCAAGCAGCAAGAGCACTGAGAAGTGAAAGCGATTGTGAAGGAGCTCTTTGGCTGCTCGTGTGCTCTTCGCTGCACTGCGCCGCTCGCAAGCGGCTGCGTTCTTCGGCGTCTGCCGTCCGGAGAGAGCTGAACTGCAGCGGTCAGTTTCAGCTCTGCCCAACAGCGTGCTCTCAGTTCTGCGGACAAGCACGCCCTGTTGCCTTGGCTCCGAGTGCAAAGTCCCTAGCGAGCACTCACTCAGTGCAATGCACCCAGAAAGACGCTCTCGCTCGTCTTTCAAGGAGCGATTCCTAACAGCAGAAGCAGCAGAGGCACAAACTGGATGACGAGAAGGGACAATGTAGAACACGTCTCTGTCCTGGCACATTGTCGTGTGCGATATGTCCCTCCGGGTCTTCGGTCCTTGCGAAGCTCTATGTACTGCGAGCGCTGCTACTTGCAGCTGAGAAGGACCGCGGAGCTAGCAGCGAATTCGGAGAGCGCTAAGCACGAAGTCAAGAAGCGAGACGTGTCCCTGCAACGCGGTGCTAAGAGCAGCTTCCTCGCGGCGGGGGCGAGCTCCGGCCACAAGACATTCTCGTCCTGGCAACGGATCTCTGTGAAGGGCGTAGGCGAAAAGCTTTCGTTTTCCATTCGAACTGCGAGAGAGGCAGACTGTTACACGGAGCTCTGAGAACAAAGGTGCACGCCCTAGGCTGGCTTGGGCAGAAGAAGCGTTCTCGAGCTCTTGGCTGCCCGCACACTGCTGGGTATGTGGCGCCCCTGCAGCGGCTTCTGGCCGCCGGCAAGTGAAAGCGGAGCAAGGCGTGGGCGAGGGCGAGGGCGGTGAACGAAGCGGCTATGTGCCGTGCTTGTGTGCACCACGTTAGAGGCTACTAGGAGAGGAAGGTGGTTGACTCTCGCTTGCCTTCCCAAGTGCCCTTAGCAGTCGGAAGGAGCAAGCTGAAGCACTGCTGCTTGTGCTGCTCCTTGGTTCCCTTGCAGCCCGCTCTGAAAGCATTGGCGGTCACTTCTAGGCGCCGAGTTGCACACACGCAGCACCACGCTAAGTGCCGCGGAGAAGGGAAATCCAGAGTGCAGCGAAGAGCTGGACGTGGCTTACGTGCAGTAAGGAAAAGGTGAACCTAAGCAGTGCCTCTTCAATCTGGCCGCCTCTGCTCTGGTAGCAACTTTTGCAAGTCGGCAAAGGGAGCCGCGAGTATGTAGAACGGAGGGCAGCGAGACGCCGTGTGTTATGCGCCCTTTCAGGGCTGCTGACAAGGGGCTACTTTAAGAACGCCTTCTTCGTCCTCGCGTCCTTCTCGCTTCGCTCTAGCTGCATGGAGTACAGCACAGCGAAGGAGTGAAGACGGGCACTGCCCCAGCTTTTGCCCTGGCGTGCAACGGCTGTGTGCTGCTTTTCCAAGCAGCAAGAGCACTGAGAAGTGAAAGCGATTGTGAAGGAGCTCTTTGGCTGCTCGTGTGCTCTTCGCTGCACTGCGCCGCTCGCAAGCGGCTGCGTTCTTCGGCGTCTGCCGTCCGGAGAGAGCTGAACTGCAGCGGTCAGTTTCAGCTCTGCCCAACAGCGTGCTCTCAGTTCTGCGGACAAGCACGCCCTGTTGCCTTGGCTCCGAGTGCAAAGTCCCTAGCGAGCACTCACTCAGTGCAATGCACCCAGAAAGACGCTCTCGCTCGTCTTTCAAGGAGCGATTCCTAACAGCAGAAGCAGCAGAGGCACAAACTGGATGACGAGAAGGGACAATGTAGAACACGTCTCTGTCCTGGCACATTGTCGTGTGCGATATGTCCCTCCGGGTCTTCGGTCCTTGCGAAGCTCTATGTACTGCGAGCGCTGCTACTTGCAGCTGAGAAGGACCGCGGAGCTAGCAGCGAATTCGGAGAGCGCTAAGCACGAAGTCAAGAAGCGAGACGTGTCCCTGCAACGCGGTGCTAAGAGCAGCTTCCTCGCGGCGGGGGCGAGATCCGGCCACAAGACATTCTCGTCGTAGCAACGGATCTCCGTGAAGGGCGTAGGCGAAAAGCTTTCGTTTTCCATTCGAACTGCGAGAGACGCAGACTGTTACACGGAGCTCTGAGAACAAAGGTGCACGCCCTAGGCGGGCTTGGGCAGAAGAAGCGTTCTCGAGCTCTTGGCTGCCCGCACACTGCTGGGTATGTGGCGCCCCTGCAGCGGCTTCTGGCCGCCGGCAAGTGAAAGCGGAGCAAGGCGTGGGCGAGGGCGAGGGCGGTGAACGAAGCGGCTATGTGCCGTGCTTGTGTGCACCACGTTAGAGGCTACTAGGAGAGGAAGGTGGTTGACTCTCGCTTGCCTTCCCAAGTGCCCTTAGCAGTCGGATGGAGTAAGCTGAAGCACTGCTGCTTGTGCTGCTCCTTGGTTCCCTTGCAGCCCGCTCTGAAAGCATTGGCGGTCACTTCTAGGCGCCGAGTTGCACACACGCAGCACCACGCTAAGTGCCGCGGAGAAGGGAAATCCAGAGTGCAGCGAGGAGCTGGACGTGGCTTACGTGCAGTAAGGAAAAGGTGAACCTAAGCAGTGCCTCTTCAATCTGGCCGCCTCTGCTCTGGTAGCAACTTTTGCAAGTCGGCAAAGGGAGCCGCGAGTATGTAGAACGGAGGGCGGCGAGACGCCGTGTGTTATGCGCCCTTTCAGGGCTGCTGACAAGGGGCTACTTTAAGAACGCCTTCTTCGTCCTCGCGTCCTTCTCGCTTCGTTCTAGCTGCATGGAGTACAGCACAGCGAAGGAGTGAAGACGGGCACTGCCCCAGCTTTTGCCCTGGCGTGCAACGGCTGTGTGCTGCTTTTCCAAGCAGCAAGAGCACTGAGAAGTGAAAGCGATTGTGAAGGAGCTCTTTGGCTGCTCGTGTGCTCTTCGCTGCACTGCGCCGCTCGCAAGCGGCTGCGTTCTTCGGCGTCTGCCGTCCGGAGAGAGCTGAACTGCAGCGGTCAGTTTCAGCTCTGCCCAACAGCGTGCTCTCAGTTCTGCGGACAAGCACGCCCTGTTGCCTTGGCTCCGAGTGCAAAGTCCCTAGCGAGCACTCACTCAGTGCAATGCACCCAGAAAGACGCTCTCGCTCGTCTTTCAAGCAGCGATTCCTAACAGCAGAAGCAGCAGAGGCACAAACTGGATGACGAGAAGGGACAATGTAGAACACGTCTCTGTCCTGGCACATTGTCGTGTGCGATATGTCCCTCCGGGTCTTCGGTCCTTGCGAAGCTCTATGTACTGCGAGCGCTGCTACTTGCAGCTGAGAAGGACCGCGGAGCTAGCAGCGAATTCGGAGAGCGCTAAGCACGAAGTCAAGAAGCGAGACGTGTCCCTGCAACGCGGTGCTAAGAGCAGCTTCCTCGCGGCGGGGGCGAGCTCCGGCCACAAGACATTCTCGTCGTAGCAACGGATCTCCGTGAAGGGCGTAGGCGAAAAGCTTTCGTTTTCCATTCGAACTGCGAGAGAGGCAGACTGTTACACGGAGCTCTGAGAACAAAGGTGCACGCCCTAGGCGGGCTTGGGCAGAAGAAGCGTTCTCGAGCTCTTGGCTGCCCGCACACTGCTGGGTATGTGGCGCCCCTGCAGCGGCTTCTGGCCGCCGGCAAGTGAAAGCGGAGCAAGGCGTGGGCGAGGGCGGTGAACGAAGCGGCAAGAGCGCCGTGCTTGTGTGCACCACGTTAGAGGCTACTAGGAGAGGAAGGTGGTTGACTCTCGCTTGCCTTCCCAAGTGCCCTTAGCAGTCGGAAGGAGCAAGCTGAAGCACTGCTGCTTGTGCTGCTCCTTGGTTCCCTTGCAGCCCGCTCTGAAAGCATTGGCGGTCACTTCTAGGCGCCGAGTTGCACACACGCAGCACCACGCTAAGTGCCGCGGAGAAGGGAAATCCAGAGTGCAGCGAGGAGCTGGACGTGGCTTACGTGCAGTAAGGAAAAGGTGAACCTAAGCAGTGCCTCTTCAATCTGGCCGCCTCTGCTCTGGTAGCAACTTTTGCAAGTCGGCAAAGGGAGCCGCGAGTATGTAGAACGGAGGGCAGCGAGACGCCGTGTGTTATGCGCCCTTTCAGGGCTGCTGACAAGGGGCTACTTTAAGAACGCCTTCTTCGTCCTCGCGTCCTTCTCGCTTCGTTCTAGCTGCATGGAGTACAGCACAGCGAAGGAGTGAAGACGGGCACTGCCCCAGCTTTTGCCCTGGCGTGCAACGGCTGTGTGCTGCTTTTCCAAGCAGCAAGAGCACTGAGAAGTGAAAGCGATTGTGAAGGAGCTCTTTGGCTGCTCGTGTGCTCTTCGCTGCACTGCGCCGCTCGCAAGCGGCTGCGTTCTTCGGCGTCTGCCGTCCGGAGAGAGCTGAACTGCAGCGGTCAGTTTCAGCTCTGCCCAACAGCGTGCTCTCAGTTCTGCGGACAAGCACGCCCTGTTGCCTTGGCTCCGAGTGCAAAGTCCCTAGCGAGCACTCACTCAGTGCAATGCACCCAGAAAGACGCTCTCGCTCGTCTTTCAAGGAGCGATTCCTAACAGCAGAAGCAGCAGAGGCACAAACTGGATGACGAGAAGGGACAATGTAGAACACGTCTCTGTCCTGGCACATTGTCGTGTGCGATATGTCCCTCCGGGTCTTCGGTCCTTGCGAAGCTCTATGTACTGCGAGCGCTGCTACTTGCAGCTGAGAAGGACCGCGGAGCTAGCAGCGAATTCGGAGAGCGCTAAGCACGAAGTCAAGAAGCGAGACGTGTCCCTGCAACGCGGTGCTAAGAGCAGCTTCCTCGCGGCGGGGGCGAGC
Source organism: Sturnus vulgaris (assembly GCF_052056855.1). NCBI lineage: Eukaryota > Metazoa > Chordata > Aves > Passeriformes > Sturnidae > Sturnus > Sturnus vulgaris. The sequence goes on along the minus strand of NW_028275908.1, from coordinate 219,250 downwards.
TCCGGCCACAAGACATTCTCGTCGTAACAACGGATCTCCGTGAAGGGCGTAGGCGAAAAGCTTTCGTTTTCCATTCGAACTGCGAGAGACGCAGACTGTTACACGGAGCTCTGAGAACAAAGGTGCACGCCCTAGGCTGGCTTGGGCAGAAGAAGCGTTCTCGAGCTCTTGGCTGCCCGCACACTGCTGGGTATGTGGCGCCCCTGCAGCGGCTTCTGGCCGCCGGCAAGTGAAAGCGGAGCAAGGCGTGGGCGAGGGCGGTGAACGAAGCGGCTATGTGCCGTGCTTGTGTGCACCACGTTAGAGGCTACTAGGAGAGGAAGGTGGTTGACTCTCGCTTGCCTTCCCAAGTGCCCTTAGCAGTCGGAAGGAGCAAGCTGAAGCACTGCTGCTTGTGCTGCTCCTTGGTTCCCTTGCAGCCCGCTCTGAAAGCATTGGCGGTCACTTCTAGGCGCCGAGTTGCACACACGCAGCACCACGCTAAGTGCCGCGGAGAAGGGAAATCCAGAGTGCAGCGAAGAGCTGGACGTGGCTTACGTGCAGTAAGGAAAAGGTGAACCTAAGCAGTGCCTCTTCAATCTGGCCGCCTCTGCTCTGGTAGCAACTTTTGCAAGTCGGCAAAGGGAGCCGCGAGTATGTAGAACGGAGGGAAGCGAGACGCCGTGTGTTATGCGCCCTTTCAGGGCTGCTGACAAGGGGCTACTTTAAGAACGCCTTCTTCGTCCTCGCGTCCTTCTCGCTTCGCTCTAGCTGCATGGAGTACAGCACAGCGAAGGAGTGAAGACGGGCACTGCCCCAGCTTTTGCCCTGGCGTGCAACGGCTGTGTGCTGCTTTTCCAAGCAGCAAGAGCACTGAGAAGTGAAAGCGATTGTGAAGGAGCTCTTTGGCTGCTCGTGTGCTCTTCGCTGCACTGCGCCGCTCGCAAGCGGCTGCGTTCTTCGGCGTCTGCCGTCCGGAGAGAGCTGAACTGCAGCGGTCAGTTTCAGCTCTGCCCAACAGCGTGCTCTCAGTTCTGCGGACAAGCACGCCCTGTTGCCTTGGCTCCGAGTGCAAAGTCCCTAGCGAGCACTCACTCAGTGCAATGCACCAAGAAAGACGCTCTCGATCGTCTTTCAAGCAGCGATTCCTAACAGCAGAAGCAGCAGAGGCACAAACTGGATGACGAGAAGGGACAATGTAGAACACGTCTCTGTCCTGGCACATTGTCGTGTGCGATATGTCCCTCCGGGTCTTCGGTCCTTGCGAAGCTCTATGTACTGCGAGCGCTGCTACTTGCAGCTGAGAAGGACCGCGGAGCTAGCAGCGAATTCGGAGAGCGCTAAGCACGAAGTCAAGAAGCGAGACGTGTCCCTGCAACGCGGTGCTAAGAGCAGCTTCCTCGCGGCGGGGGCGAGCTCCGGCCACAAGACATTCTCGTCGTAGCAACGGATCTCCGTGAAGGGCGTAGGCGAAAAGCTTTCGTTTTCCATTCGAACTGCGAGAGAGGCAGACTGTTACACGGAGCTCTGAGAACAAAGGTGCACGCCCTAGGCGGGCTTGGGCAGAAGAAGCGTTCTCGAGCTCTTGGCTGCCCGCACACTGCTGGGTATGTGGCGCCCCTGCAGCGGCTTCTGGCCGCCGGCAAGTGAAAGCGGAGCAAGGCGTGGGCGAGGGCGAGGGCGGTGAACGAAGCGGCAAGAGCGCCGTGCTTGTGTGCACCACGTTAGAGGCTACTAGGAGAGGAAGGTGGTTGACTCTCGCTTGCCTTCCCAAGTGCCCTTAGCAGTCGGAAGGAGCAAGCTGAAGCACTGCTGCTTGTGCTGCTCCTTGGTTCCCTTGCAGCCCGCTCTGAAAGCATTGGCGGTCACTTCTAGGCGCCGAGTTGCACACACGCAGCACCACGCTAAGTGCCGCGGAGAAGGGAAATCCAGAGTGCAGCGAGGAGCTGGACGTGGCTTACGTGCAGTAAGGAAAAGGTGAACCTAAGCAGTGCCTCTTCAATCTGGCCGCCTCTGCTCTGGTAGCAACTTTTGCAAGTCGGCAAAGGGAGCCGCGAGTATGTAGAACGGAGGGCAGCGAGACGCCGTGTGTTATGCGCCCTTTCAGGGCTGCTGACAAGGGGCTACTTTAAGAACGCCTTCTTCGTCCTCGCGTCCTTCTCGCTTCGTTCTAGCTGCATGGAGTACAGCACAGCGAAGGAGTGAAGACGGGCACTGCCCCAGCTTTTGCCCTGGCGTGCAACGGCTGTGTGCTGCTTTTCCAAGCAGCAAGAGCACTGAGAAGTGAAAGCGATTGTGAAGGAGCTCTTTGGCTGCTCGTGTGCTCTTCGCTGCACTGCGCCGCTCGCAAGCGGCTGCGTTCTTCGGCGTCTGCCGTCCGGAGAGAGCTGAACTGCAGCGGTCAGTTTCAGCTCTGCCCAACAGCGTGCTCTCAGTTCTGCGGACAAGCACGCCCTGTTGCCTTGGCTCCGAGTGCAAAGTCCCTAGCGAGCACTCACTCAGTGCAATGCACCCAGAAAGACGCTCTCGCTCGTCTTTCAAGGAGCGATTCCTAACAGCAGAAGCAGCAGAGGCACAAACTGGATGACGAGAAGGGACAATGTAGAACACGTCTCTGTCCTGGCACATTGTCGTGTGCGATATGTCCCTCCGGGTCTTCGGTCCTTGCGAAGCTCTATGTACTGCGAGCGCTGCTACTTGCAGCTGAGAAGGACCGCGGAGCTAGCAGCGAATTCGGAGAGCGCTAAGCACGAAGTCAAGAAGCGAGACGTGTCCCTGCAACGCGGTGCTAAGAGCAGCTTCCTCGCGGCGGGGGCGAGCTCCGGCCACAAGACATTCTCGTCGTAACAACGGATCTCCGTGAAGGGCGTAGGCGAAAAGCTTGCGTTTTCCATTCGAACTGCGAGAGACGCAGACTGTTACACGGAGCTCTGAGAACAAAGGTGCACGCCCTAGGCGGGCTTGGGCAGAAGAAGCGTTCTCGAGCTCTTGGCTGCCCGCACACTGCTGGGTATGTGGCGCCCCTGCAGCGGCTTCTGGCCGCCGGCAAGTGAAAGCGGAGCAAGGCGTGGGCGAGGGCGAGGGCGGTGAACGAAGCGGCAAGAGCGCCGTGCTTGTGTGCACCACGTTAGAGGCTACTAGGAGAGGAAGGTGGTTGACTCTCGCTTGCCTTCCCAAGTGCCCTTAGCAGTCGGAAGGAGCAAGCTGAAGCACTGCTGCTTGTGCTGCTCCTTGGTTCCCTTGCAGCCCGCTCTGAAAGCATTGGCGGTCACTTCTAGGCGCCGAGTTGCACACACACAGCACCGCGTTAAGTGTCGCGGAGAAGGGAAATCCAGAGTGCAGCGAGGAGCTGGACGTGGCTTACGTGCAGTAAGGAAAAGGTGAACCTAAGCAGTGCCTCTTCAATCTGGCCGCCTCTGCTCTGGTAGCAACTTTTGCAAGTCGGCAAAGGGAGCCGCGAGTATGTAGAACGGAGGGCGGCGAGACGCCGTGTGTTATGCGCCCTTTCAGGGCTGCTGACAAGGGGCTACTTTAAGAAGGCCTTCTTCGTCCTCGCGTCCTTCTCGCTTCGCTCTAGCTGCATGGAGTACAGCACAGCGAAGGAGTGAAGACGGGCACTGCCCCAGCTTTTGCCCTGGCGTGCAACGGCTGTGTGCTGCTTTTCCAAGCAGCAAGAGCACTGAGAAGTGAAAGCGATTGTGAAGGAGCTCTTTGGCTGCTCGTGTGCTCTTCGCTGCACTGCGCCGCTCGCAAGCGGCTGCGTTCTTCGGCGTCTGCCGTCCGGAGAGAGCTGAACTGCAGCGGTCAGTTTCAGCTCTGCCCAACAGCGTGCTCTCAGTTCTGCGGACAAGCACGCCCTGTTGCCTTGGCTCCGAGTGCAAAGTCCCTAGCGAGCACTCACTCAGTGCAATGCACCCAGAAAGACGCTCTCGCTCGTCTTTCAAGGAGCGATTCCTAACAGCAGAAGCAGCAGAGGCACAAACTGGATGACGAGAAGGGACAATGTAGAACACGTCTCTGTCCTGGCACATTGTCGTGTGCGATATGTCCCTCCGGGTCTTCGGTCCTTGCGAAGCTCTATGTACTGCGAGCGCTGCTACTTGCAGCTGAGAAGGACCGCGGAGCTAGCAGCGAATTCGGAGAGCGCTAAGCACGAAGTCAAGAAGCGAGACGTGTCCCTGCAACGCGGTGCTAAGAGCAGCTTCCTCGCGGCGGGGGCGAGCTCCGGCCACAAGACATTCTCGTCCTGGCAACGGATCTCTGTGAAGGGCGTAGGCGAAAAGCTTTCGTTTTCCATTCGAACTGCGAGAGAGGCAGACTGTTGAACGGGGCTCTGAGAACAAAGGTGCACGCCCTAGGCGGGCTTGGGTTGAAGCAGCGTTCTCGAGCTCTTGGCTGCCCGCACACTGCTGGGTATGTGGCGCCTCTGCAGCGGCTTCTGGCCGCCGGCAAGTGAAAGCGGCGCCAGGCGTGGGCGAGGGCGGTGAACGAAGCGGCAAAAGCGCCGTGCTTGTGTGCACCACGTTAGAGGCTACTAGGAGAGGAAGGTGGTTGACTCTCGCTTGCCTTCCCAAGTGCCCTTAGCAGTCGGAAGGAGCAAGCTGAAGCACTGCTGCTTGTGCTGCTCCTTGGTTCCCTTGCAGCCCGCTCTGAAAGCATTGGCGGTCACTTCTAGGCGCCGAGTTGCACACACACAGCACCACGTTAAGTGTCGCGGAGAAGGGAAATCCAGAGTGCAGCGAGGAGCTGGACGTGGCTTACGTGCAGTAAGGAAAAGGTGAACCTAAGCAGTGCCTCTTCAATCTGGCCGCCTCTGCTCTGGTAGCAACTTTTGCAAGTCGGCAAAGGGAGCCGCGAGTATGTAGAACGGAGGGCGGCGAGACGCCGTGTGTTATGCGCCCTTTCAGGGCTGCTGACAAGGGGCTACTTTAAGAAGGCCTTCTTCGTCCTCGCGTCCTTCTCGCTTCGCTCTAGCTGCATGGAGTACAGCACAGCGAAGGAGTGAAGACGGGCACTGCCCCAGCTTTTGCCCTGGCGTGCAACGGCTGTGTGCTGCTTTTCCAAGCAGCAAGAGCACTGAGAAGTGAAAGCGATTGTGAAGGAGCTCTTTGGCTGCTCGTGTGCTCTTCGCTGCACTGCGCCGCTCGCAAGCGGCTGCGTTCTTCGGCGTCTGCCGTCCGGAGAGAGCTGAACTGCAGCGGTCAGTTTCAGCTCTGCCCAACAGCGTGCTCTCAGTTCTGCGGACAAGCACGCCCTGTTGCCTTGGCTCCGAGTGCAAAGTCCCTAGCGAGCACTCACTCAGTGCAATGCACCCAGAAAGACGCTCTCGCTCGTCTTTCAAGCAGCGATTCCTAACAGCAGAAGCAGCAGAGGCACAAACTGGATGACGAGAAGGGACAATGTAGAACACGTCTCTGTCCTGGCACATTGTCGTGTGCGATATGTCCCTCCGGGTCTTCGGTCCTTGCGAAGCTCTATGTCCTGCGAGCGCTGCTACTTGCAGCTGAGAAGGACCGCGGAGCTAGCAGCGAATTCGGAGAGCGCTAAGCACGAAGTCAAGAAGCGAGACGTGTCCCTGCAACGCGGTGCTAAGAGCAGCTTCCTCGCGGCGGGGGCGAGCTCCGGCCACAAGACATTCTCGTCGCAGCAACGGATCTCCGTGAAGGGCGTAGGCGAAAAGCTTTCGTTTTCCATTCGAACTGCGAGAGACGCAGACTGTTACACGGAGCTCTGAGAACAAAGGTGCACGCCCTAGGCGGGCTTGGGCAGAAGAAGCGTTCTCGAGCTCTTGGCTGCCCGCACACTGCTGGGTATGTGGCGCCCCTGCAGCGGCTTCTGGCCGCCGGCAAGTGAAAGCGGAGCAAGGCGTGGGCGAGGGCGGTGAACGAAGCGGCAAGAGCGCCGTGCTTGTGTGCACCACGTTAGAGGCTACTAGGAGAGGAAGGTGGTTGACTCTCGCTTGCCTTCCCAAGTGCCCTTAGCAGTCGGAAGGAGCAAGCTGAAGCACTGCTGCTTGTGCTGCTCCTTGGTTCCCTTGCAGCCCGCTCTGAAAGCATTGGCGGTCACTTCTAGGCGCCGAGTTGCACACACGCAGCACCACGTTAAGTGTCGCGGAGAAGGGAAATCCAGAGTGCAGCGAGGAGCTGGACGTGGCTTACGTGCAGTAAGGAAAAGGTGAACCTAAGCAGTGCCTCTTCAATCTGGCCGCCTCTGCTCTGGTAGCAACTTTTGCAAGTCGGCAAAGGGAGCCGCGAGTATGTAGAACGGAGGGCGGCGAGACGCCGTGTGTTATGCGCCCTTTCAGGGCTGCTGACAAGGGGCTACTTTAAGAAGGCCTTCTTCGTCCTCGCGTCCTTCTCGCTTCGCTCTAGCTGCATGGAGTACAGCACAGCGAAGGAGTGAAGACGGGCACTGCCCCAGCTTTTGCCCTGGCGTGCAACGGCTGTGTGCTGCTTTTCCAAGCAGCAAGAGCACTGAGAAGTGAAAGCGATTGTGAAGGAGCTCTTTGGCTGCTCGTGTGCTCTTCGCTGCACTGCGCCGCTCGCAAGCGGCTGCGTTCTTCGGCGTCTGCCGTCCGGAGAGAGCTGAACTGCAGCGGTCAGTTTCAGCTCTGCCCAACAGCGTGCTCTCAGTTCTGCGGACAAGCACGCCCTGTTGCCTTGGCTCCGAGTGCAAAGTCCCTAGCGAGCACTCACTCAGTGCAATGCACCCAGAAAGACGCTCTCGCTCGTCTTTCAAGCAGCGATTCCTAACAGCAGAAGCAGCAGAGGCACAAACTGGATGACGAGAAGGGACAATGTAGAACACGTCTCTGTCCTGGCACATTGTCGTGTGCGATATGTCCCTCCGGGTCTTCGGTCCTTGCGAAGCTCTATGTACTGCGAGCGCTGCTACTTGCAGCTGAGAAGGACCGCGGAGCTAGCAGCGAATTCGGAGAGCGCTAAGCACGAAGTCAAGAAGCGAGACGTGTCCCTGCAACGCGGTGCTAAGAGCAGCTTCCTCGCGGCGGGGGCGAGCTCCGGCCACAAGATATTCTCGTCGTAGCAACGGATCTCCGTGAAGGGCGTAGGCGAAAAGCTTTCGTTTTCCATTCGAACTGCGAGAGAGGCAGACTGTTACACGGAGCTCTGAGAACAAAGGTGCACGCCCTAGGCGGGCTTGGGCAGAAGAAGCGTTCTCGAGCTCTTGGCTGCCCGCACACTGCTGGGTATGTGGCGCCCCTGCAGCGGCTTCTGGCCGCCGGCAAGTGAAAGCGGAGCAAGGCGTGGGCGAGGGCGGTGAACGAAGCGGCAAGAGCGCCGTGCTTGTGTGCACCACGTTAGAGGCTACTAGGAGAGGAAGGTGGTTGACTCTCGCTTGCCTTCCCAAGTGCCCTTAGCAGTCGGAAGGAGCAAGCTGAAGCACTGCTGCTTGTGCTGCTCCTTGGTTCCCTTGCAGCCCGCTCTGAAAGCATTGGCGGTCACTTCTAGGCGCCGAGTTGCACACACGCAGCACCACGCTAAGTGCCGCGGAGAAGGGAAATCCAGAGTGCAGCGAGGAGCTGGACGTGGCTTACGTGCAGTAAGGAAAAGGTGAACCTAAGCAGTGCCTCTTCAATCTGGCCGCCTCTGCTCTGGTAGCAACTTTTGCAAGTCGGCAAAGGGAGCCGCGAGTATGTAGAACGGAGGGCGGCGAGACGCCGTGTGTTATGCGCCCTTTCAGGGCTGCTGACAAGGGGCTACTTTAAGAACGCCTTCTTCGTCCTCGCGTCCTTCTCGCTTCGTTCTAGCTGCATGGAGTACAGCACAGCGAAGGAGTGAAGACGGGCACTGCCCCAGCTTTTGCCCTGGCGTGCAACGGCTGTGTGCTGCTTTTCCAAGCAGCAAGAGCACTGAGAAGTGAAAGCGATTGTGAAGGAGCTCTTTGGCTGCTCGTGTGCTCTTCGCTGCACTGCGCCGCTCGCAAGCGGCTGCGTTCTTCGGCGTCTGCCGTCCGGAGAGAGCTGAACTGCAGCGGTCAGTTTCAGCTCTGCCCAACAGCGTGCTCTCAGTTCTGCGGACAAGCACGCCCTGTTGCCTTGGCTCCGAGTGCAAAGTCCCTAGCGAGCACTCACTCAGTGCAATGCACCCAGAAAGACGCTCTCGCTCGTCTTTCAAGGAGCGATTCCTAACAGCAGAAGCAGCAGAGGCACAAACTGGATGACGAGAAGGGACAATGTAGAACACGTCTCTGTCCTGGCACATTGTCGTGTGCGATATGTCCCTCCGGGTCTTCGGTCCTTGCGAAGCTCTATGTACTGCGAGCGCTGCTACTTGCAGCTGAGAAGGACCGCGGAGCTAGCAGCGAATTCGGAGAGCGCTAAGCACGAAGTCAAGAAGCGAGACGTGTCCCTGCAACGCGGTGCTAAGAGCAGCTTCCTCGCGGCGGGGGCGAGCTCCGGCCACAAGACATTCTCGTCGTAGCAACGGATCTCCGTGAAGGGCGTAGGCGAAAAGCTTTCGTTTTCCATTCGAACTGCGAGAGACGCAGACTGTTACACGGAGCTCTGAGAACAAAGGTGCACGCCCTAGGCTGGCTTGGGCAGAAGAAGCGTTCTCGAGCTCTTGGCTGCCCGCACACTGCTGGGTATGTGGCGCCCCTGCAGCGGCTTCTGGCCGCCGGCAAGTGAAAGCGGAGCAAGGCGTGGGCGAGGGCGAGGGCGGTGAACGAAGCGGCTATGTGCCGTGCTTGTGTGCACCACGTTAGAGGCTACTAGGAGAGGAAGGTGGTTGACTCTCGCTTGCCTTCCCAAGTGCCCTTAGCAGTCGGAAGGAGCAAGCTGAAGCACTGCTGCTTGTGCTGCTCCTTGGTTCCCTTGCAGCCCGCTCTGAAAGCATTGGCGGTCACTTCTAGGCGCCGAGTTGCACACACGCAGCACCACGCTAAGTGCCGCGGAGAAGGGAAATCCAGAGTGCAGCGAGGAGCTGGACGTGGCTTACGTGCAGTAAGGAAAAGGTGAACCTAAGCAGTGCCTCTTCAATCTGGCCGCCTCTGCTCTGGTAGCAACTTTTGCAAGTCGGCAAAGGGAGCCGCGAGTATGTAGAACGGAGGGCGGCGAGACGCCGTGTGTTATGCGCCCTTTCAGGGCTGCTGACAAGGGGCTACTTTAAGAACGCCTTCTTCGTCCTCGCGTCCTTCTCGCTTCGTTCTAGCTGCATGGAGTACAGCACAGCGAAGGAGTGAAGACGGGCACTGCCCCAGCTTTTGCCCTGGCGTGCAACGGCTGTGTGCTGCTTTTCCAAGCAGCAAGAGCACTGAGAAGTGAAAGCGATTGTGAAGGAGCTCTTTGGCTGCTCGTGTGCTCTTCGCTGCACTGCGCCGCTCGCAAGCGGCTGCGTTCTTCGGCGTCTGCCGTCCGGAGAGAGCTGAACTGCAGCGGTCAGTTTCAGCTCTGCCCAACAGCGTGCTCTCAGTTCTGCGGACAAGCACGCCCTGTTGCCTTGGCTCCGAGTGCAAAGTCCCTAGCGAGCACTCACTCAGTGCAATGCACCCAGAAAGACGCTCTCGCTCGTCTTTCAAGCAGCGATTCCTAACAGCAGAAGCAGCAGAGGCACAAACTGGATGACGAGAAGGGACAATGTAGAACACGTCTCTGTCCTGGCACATTGTCGTGTGCGATATGTCCCTCCGGGTCTTCGGTCCTTGCGAAGCTCTATGTACTGCGAGCGCTGCTACTTGCAGCTGAGAAGGACCGCGGAGCTAGCAGCGAATTCGGAGAGCGCTAAGCACGAAGTCAAGAAGCGAGACGTGTCCCTGCAACGCGGTGCTAAGAGCAGCTTCCTCGCGGCGGGGGCGAGCTCCGGCCACAAGACATTCTCGTCGTAGCAACGGATCTCCGTGAAGGGCGTAGGCGAAAAGCTTTCGTTTTCCATTCGAACTGCGAGAGAGGCAGACTGTTACACGGAGCTCTGAGAACAAAGGTGCACGCCCTAGGCGGGCTTGGGCAGAAGAAGCGTTCTCGAGCTCTTGGCTGCCCGCACACTGCTGGGTATGTGGCGCCCCTGCAGCGGCTTCTGGCCGCCGGCAAGTGAAAGCGGAGCAAGGCGTGGGCGAGGGCGAGGGCGGTGAACGAAGCGGCTATGTGCCGTGCTTGTGTGCACCACGTTAGAGGCTACTAGGAGAGGAAGGTGGTTGACTCTCGCTTGCCTTCCCAAGTGCCCTTAGCAGTCGGAAGGAGCAAGCTGAAGCACTGCTGCTTGTGCTGCTCCTTGGTTCCCTTGCAGCCCGCTCTGAAAGCATTGGCGGTCACTTCTAGGCGCCGAGTTGCACACACGCAGCACCACGCTAAGTGCCGCGGAGAAGGGAAATCCAGAGTGCAGCGAGGAGCTGGACGTGGCTTACGTGCAGTAAGGAAAAGGTGAACCTAAGCAGTGCCTCTTCAATCTGGCCGCCTCTGCTCTGGTAGCAACTTTTGCAAGTCGGCAAAGGGAGCCGCGAGTATGTAGAACGGAGGGCAGCGAGACGCCGTGTGTTATGCGCCCTTTCAGGGCTGCTGACAAGGGGCTACTTTAAGAACGCCTTCTTCGTCCTCGCGTCCTTCTCGCTTCGTTCTAGCTGCATGGAGTACAGCACAGCGAAGGAGTGAAGACGGGCACTGCCCCAGCTTTTGCCCTGGCGTGCAACGGCTGTGTGCTGCTTTTCCAAGCAGCAAGAGCACTGAGAAGTGAAAGCGATTGTGAAGGAGCTCTTTGGCTGCTCGTGTGCTCTTCGCTGCACTGCGCCGCTCGCAAGCGGCTGCGTTCTTCGGCGTCTGCCGTCCGGAGAGAGCTGAACTGCAGCGGTCAGTTTCAGCTCTGCCCAACAGCGTGCTCTCAGTTCTGCGGACAAGCACGCCCTGTTGCCTTGGCTCCGAGTGCAAAGTCCCTAGCGAGCACTCACTCAGTGCAATGCACCCAGAAAGACGCTCTCGCTCGTCTTTCACGGAGCGATTCCTAACAGCAGAAGCAGCAGAGGCACAAACTGGATGACGAGAAGGGACAATGTAGAACACGTCTCTGTCCTGGCACATTGTCGTGTGCGATATGTCCCTCCGGGTCTTCGGTCCTTGCGAAGCTCTATGTACTGCGAGCGCTGCTACTTGCAGCTGAGAAGGACCGCGGAGCTAGCAGCGAATTCGGAGAGCGCTAAGCACGAAGTCAAGAAGCGAGACGTGTCCCTGCAACGCGGTGCTAAGAGCAGCTTCCTCGCGGCGGGGGCGAGCTCCGGCCACAAGACATTCTCGTCGCAGCAACGGATCTCTGTGAAGGGCGTAGGCGAAAAGCTTTCGTTTTCCATTCGAACTGCGAGAGAGGCAGACTGTTACACGGAGCTCTGAGAACAAAGGTGCACGCCCTAGGCTGGCTTGGGCAGAAGAAGCGTTCTCGAGCTCTTGGCTGCCCGCACACTGCTGGGTATGTGGCGCCCCTGCAGCGGCTTCTGGCCGCCGGCAAGTGAAAGCGGAGCAAGGCGTGGGCGAGGGCGAGGGCGGTGAACGAAGCGGCTATGTGCCGTGCTTGTGTGCACCACGTTAGAGGCTACTAGGAGAGGAAGGTGGTTGACTCTCGCTTGCCTTCCCAAGTGCCCTTAGCAGTCGGAAGGAGCAAGCTGAAGCACTGCTGCTTGTGCTGCTCCTTGGTTCCCTTGCAGCCCGCTCTGAAAGCATTGGCGGTCACTTCTAGGCGCCGAGTTGCACACACGCAGCACCACGCTAAGTGCCGCGGAGAAGGGAAATCCAGAGTGCAGCGAAGAGCTGGACGTGGCTTACGTGCAGTAAGGAAAAGGTGAACCTAAGCAGTGCCTCTTCAATCTGGCCGCCTCTGCTCTGGTAGCAACTTTTGCAAGTCGGCAAAGGGAGCCGCGAGTATGTAGAACGGAGGGCAGCGAGACGCCGTGTGTTATGCGCCCTTTCAGGGCTGCTGACAAGGGGCTACTTTAAGAACGCCTTCTTCGTCCTCGCGTCCTTCTCGCTTCGTTCTAGCTGCATGGAGTACAGCACAGCGAAGGAGTGAAGACGGGCACTGCCCCAGCTTTTGCCCTGGCGTGCAACGGCTGTGTGCTGCTTTTCCAAGCAGCAAGAGCACTGAGAAGTGAAAGCGATTGTGAAGGAGCTCTTTGGCTGCTCGTGTGCTCTTCGCTGCACTGCGCCGCTCGCAAGCGGCTGCGTTCTTCGGCGTCTGCCGTCCGGAGAGAGCTGAACTGCAGCGGTCAGTTTCAGCTCTGCCCAACAGCGTGCTCTCAGTTCTGCGGACAAGCACGCCCTGTTGCCTTGGCTCCGAGTGCAAAGTCCCTAGCGAGCACTCACTCAGTGCAATGCACCCAGAAAGACGCTCTCGCTCGTCTTTCAAGCAGCGATTCCTAACAGCAGAAGCAGCAGAGGCACAAACTGGATGACGAGAAGGGACAATGTAGAACACGTCTCTGTCCTGGCACATTGTCGTGTGCGATATGTCCCTCCGGGTCTTCGGTCCTTGCGAAGCTCTATGTACTGCGAGCGCTGCTACTTGCAGCTGAGAAGGACCGCGGAGCTAGCAGCGAATTCGGAGAGCGCTAAGCACGAAGTCAAGAAGCGAGACGTGTCCCTGCAACGCGGTGCTAAGAGCAGCTTCCTCGCGGCGGGGGCGAGCTCCGGCCACAAGACATTCTCGTCGTAACAACGGATCTCCGTGAAGGGCGTAGGCGAAAAGCTTTCGTTTTCCATTCGAACTGCGAGAGACGCAGACTGTTACACGGAGCTCTGAGAACAAAGGTGCACGCCCTAGGCGGGCTTGGGCAGAAGAAGCGTTCTCGAGCTCTTGGCTGCCCGCACACTGCTGGGTATGTGGCGCCCCTGCAGCGGCTTCTGGCCGCCGGCAAGTGAAAGCGGAGCAAGGCGTGGGCGAGGGCGGTGAACGAAGCGGCTATGTGCCGTGCTTGTGTGCACCACGTTAGAGGCTACTAGGAGAGGAAGGTGGTTGACTCTCGCTTGCCTTCCCAAGTGCCCTTAGCAGTCGGAAGGAGCAAGCTGAAGCACTGCTGCTTGTGCTGCTCCTTGGTTCCCTTGCAGCCCGCTCTGAAAGCATTGGCGGTCACTTCTAGGCGCCGAGTTGCACACACGCAGCACCACGTTAAGTGTCGCGGAGAAGGGAAATCCAGAGTGCAGCGAGGAGCTGGACGTGGCTTACGTGCAGTAAGGAAAAGGTGAACCTAAGCAGTGCCTCTTCAATCTGGCCGCCTCTGCTCTGGTAGCAACTTTTGCAAGTCGGCAAAGGGAGCCGCGAGTATGTAGAACGGAGGGCGGCGAGACGCCGTGTGTTATGCGCCCTTTCAGGGCTGCTGACAAGGGGCTACTTTAAGAACGCCTTCTTCGTCCTCGCGTCCTTCTCGCTTCGCTCTAGCTGCATGGAGTACAGCACAGCGAAGGAGTGAAGACGGGCACTGCCCCAGCTTTTGCCCTGGCGTGCAACGGCTGTGTGCTGCTTTTCCAAGCAGCAAGAGCACTGAGAAGTGAAAGCGATTGTGAAGGAGCTCTTTGGCTGCTCGTGTGCTCTTCGCTGCACTGCGCCGCTCGCAAGCGGCTGCGTTCTTCGGCGTCTGCCGTCCGGAGAGAGCTGAACTGCAGCGGTCAGTTTCAGCTCTGCCCAACAGCGTGCTCTCAGTTCTGCGGACAAGCACGCCCTGTTGCCTTGGCTCCGAGTGCAAAGTCCCTAGCGAGCACTCACTCAGTGCAATGCACCCAGAAAGACGCTCTCGCTCGTCTTTCACGGAGCGATTCCTAACAGCAGAAGCAGCAGAGGCACAAACTGGATGACGAGAAGGGACAATGTAGAACACGTCTCTGTCCTGGCACATTGTCGTGTGCGATATGTCCCTCCGGGTCTTCGGTCCTTGCGAAGCTCTATGTACTGCGAGCGCTGCTACTTGCAGCTGAGAAGGACCGCGGAGCTAGCAGCGAATTCGGAGAGCGCTAAGCACGAAGTCAAGAAGCGAGACGTGTCCCTGCAACGCGGTGCTAAGAGCAGCTTCCTCGCGGCGGGGGCGAGCTCCGGCCACAAGACATTCTCGTCGCAGCAACGGATCTCCGTGAAGGGCGTAGGCGAAAAGCTTTCGTTTTCCATTCGAACTGCGAGAGACGCAGACTGTTACACGGAGCTCTGAGAACAAAGGTGCACGCCCTAGGCGGGCTTGGGCAGAAGAAGCGTTCTCGAGCTCTTGGCTGCCCGCACACTGCTGGGTATGTGGCGCCCCTGCAGCGGCTTCTGGCCGCCGGCAAGTGAAAGCGGAGCAAGGCGTGGGCGAGGGCGGTGAACGAAGCGGCTATGTGCCGTGCTTGTGTGCACCACGTTAGAGGCTACTAGGAGAGGAAGGTGGTTGACTCTCGCTTGCCTTCCCAAGTGCCCTTAGCAGTCGGAAGGAGCAAGCTGAAGCACTGCTGCTTGTGCTGCTCCTTGGTTCCCTTGCAGCCCGCTCTGAAAGCATTGGCGGTCACTTCTAGGCGCCGAGTTGCACACACACAGCACCACGTTAAGTGTCGCGGAGAAGGGAAATCCAGAGTGCAGCGAGGAGCTGGACGTGGCTTACGTGCAGTAAGGAAAAGGTGAACCTAAGCAGTGCCTCTTCAATCTGGCCGCCTCTGCTCTGGTAGCAACTTTTGCAAGTCGGCAAAGGGAGCCGCGAGTATGTAGAACGGAGGGCGGCGAGACGCCGTGTGTTATGCGCCCTTTCAGGGCTGCTGACAAGGGGCTACTTTAAGAACGCCTTCTTCGTCCTCGCGTCCTTCTCGCTTCGCTCTAGCTGCATGGAGTACAGCACAGCGAAGGAGTGAAGACGGGCACTGCCCCAGCTTTTGCCCTGGCGTGCAACGGCTGTGTGCTGCTTTTCCAAGCAGCAAGAGCACTGAGAAGTGAAAGCGATTGTGAAGGAGCTCTTTGGCTGCTCGTGTGCTCTTCGCTGCACTGCGCCGCTCGCAAGCGGCTGCGTTCTTCGGCGTCTGCCGTCCGGAGAGAGCTGAACTGCAGCGGTCAGTTTCAGCTCTGCCCAACAGCGTGCTCTCAGTTCTGCGGACAAGCACGCCCTGTTGCCTTGGCTCCGAGTGCAAAGTCCCTAGCGAGCACTCACTCAGTGCAATGCACCCAGAAAGACGCTCTCGCTCGTCTTTCAAGCAGCGATTCCTAACAGCAGAAGCAGCAGAGGCACAAACTGGATGACGAGAAGGGACAATGTAGAACACGTCTCTGTCCTGGCACATTGTCGTGTGCGATATGTCCCTCCGGGTCTTCGGTCCTTGCGAAGCTCTATGTACTGCGAGCGCTGCTACTTGCAGCTGAGAAGGACCGCGGAGCTAGCAGCGAATTCGGAGAGCGCTAAGCACGAAGTCAAGAAGCGAGACGTGTCCCTGCAACGCGGTGCTAAGAGCAGCTTCCTCGCGGCGGGGGCGAGCTCCGGCCACAAGACATTCTCGTCGTAGCAACGGATCTCCGTGAAGGGCGTAGGCGAAAAGCTTTCGTTTTCCATTCGAACTGCGAGAGACGCAGACTGTTACACGGAGCTCTGAGAACAAAGGTGCACGCCCTAGGCTGGCTTGGGCAGAAGAAGCGTTCTCGAGCTCTTGGCTGCCCGCACACTGCTGGGTATGTGGCGCCCCTGCAGCGGCTTCTGGCCGCCGGCAAGTGAAAGCGGAGCAAGGCGTGGGCGAGGGCGAGGGCGGTGAACGAAGCGGCTATGTGCCGTGCTTGTGTGCACCACGTTAGAGGCTACTAGGAGAGGAAGGTGGTTGACTCTCGCTTGCCTTCCCAAGTGCCCTTAGCAGTCGGAAGGAGCAAGCTGAAGCACTGCTGCTTGTGCTGCTCCTTGGTTCCCTTGCAGCCCGCTCTGAAAGCATTGGCGGTCACTTCTAGGCGCCGAGTTGCACACACGCAGCACCACGCTAAGTGCCGCGGAGAAGGGAAATCCAGAGTGCAGCGAAGAGCTGGACGTGGCTTACGTGCAGTAAGGAAAAGGTGAACCTAAGCAGTGCCTCTTCAATCTGGCCGCCTCTGCTCTGGTAGCAACTTTTGCAAGTCGGCAAAGGGAGCCGCGAGTATGTAGAACGGAGGGCGGCGAGACGCCGTGTGTTATGCGCCCTTTCAGGGCTGCTGACAAGGGGCTACTTTAAGAACGCCTTCTTCGTCCTCGCGTCCTTCTCGCTTCGTTCTAGCTGCATGGAGTACAGCACAGCGAAGGAGTGAAGACGGGCACTGCCCCAGCTTTTGCCCTGGCGTGCAACGGCTGTGTGCTGCTTTTCCAAGCAGCAAGAGCACTGAGAAGTGAAAGCGATTGTGAAGGAGCTCTTTGGCTGCTCGTGTGCTCTTCGCTGCACTGCGCCGCTCGCAAGCGGCTGCGTTCTTCGGCGTCTGCCGTCCGGAGAGAGCTGAACTGCAGCGGTCAGTTTCAGCTCTGCCCAACAGCGTGCTCTCAGTTCTGCGGACAAGCACGCCCTGTTGCCTTGGCTCCGAGTGCAAAGTCCCTAGCGAGCACTCACTCAGTGCAATGCACCCAGAAAGACGCTCTCGCTCGTCTTTCAAGGAGCGATTCCTAACAGCAGAAGCAGCAGAGGCACAAACTGGATGACGAGAAGGGACAATGTAGAACACGTCTCTGTCCTGGCACATTGTCGTGTGCGATATGTCCCTCCGGGTCTTCGGTCCTTGCGAAGCTCTATGTACTGCGAGCGCTGCTACTTGCAGCTGAGAAGGACCGCGGAGCTAGCAGCGAATTCGGAGAGCGCTAAGCACGAAGTCAAGAAGCGAGACGTGTCCCTGCAACGCGGTGCTAAGAGCAGCTTCCTCGCGGCGGGGGCGAGCTCCGGCCACAAGACATTCTCGTCGTAGCAACGGATCTCCGTGAAGGGCGTAGGCGAAAAGCTTTCGTTTTCCATTCGAACTGCGAGAGACGCAGACTGTTACACGGAGCTCTGAGAACAAAGGTGCACGCCCTAGGCGGGCTTGGGCAGAAGAAGCGTTCTCGAGCTCTTGGCTGCCCGCACACTGCTGGGTATGTGGCGCCCCTGCAGCGGCTTCTGGCCGCCGGCAAGTGAAAGCGGAGCAAGGCGTGGGCGAGGGCGGTGAACGAAGCGGCAAGAGCGCCGTGCTTGTGTGCACCACGTTAGAGGCTACTAGGAGAGGAAGGTGGTTGACTCTCGCTTGCCTTCCCAAGTGCCCTTAGCAGTCGGAAGGAGCAAGCTGAAGCACTGCTGCTTGTGCTGCTCCTTGGTTCCCTTGCAGCCCGCTCTGAAAGCATTGGCGGTCACTTCTAGGCGCCGAGTTGCACACACGCAGCACCACGCTAAGTGCCGCGGAGAAGGGAAATCCAGAGTGCAGCGAGGAGCTGGACGTGGCTTACGTGCAGTAAGGAAAAGGTGAACCTAAGCAGTGCCTCTTCAATCTGGCCGCCTCTGCTCTGGTAGCAACTTTTGCAAGTCGGCAAAGGGAGCCGCGAGTATGTAGAACGGAGGGCGGCGAGACGCCGTGTGTTATGCGCCCTTTCAGGGCTGCTGACAAGGGGCTACTTTAAGAACGCCTTCTTCGTCCTCGCGTCCTTCTCGCTTCGTTCTAGCTGCATGGAGTACAGCACAGCGAAGGAGTGAAGACGGGCACTGCCCCAGCTTTTGCCCTGGCGTGCAACGGCTGTGTGCTGCTTTTCCAAGCAGCAAGAGCACTGAGAAGTGAAAGCGATTGTGAAGGAGCTCTTTGGCTGCTCGTGTGCTCTTCGCTGCACTGCGCCGCTCGCAAGCGGCTGCGTTCTTCGGCGTCTGCCGTCCGGAGAGAGCTGAACTGCAGCGGTCAGTTTCAGCTCTGCCCAACAGCGTGCTCTCAGTTCTGCGGATAAGCACGCCCTGTTGCCTTGGCTCCGAGTGCAAAGTCCCTAGCGAGCACTCACTCAGTGCAATGCACCCAGAAAGACGCTCTCGCTCGTCTTTCAAGGAGCGATTCCTAACAGCAGAAGCAGCAGAGGCACAAACTGGATGACGAGAAGGGACAATGTAGAACACGTCTCTGTCCTGGCACATTGTCGTGTGCGATATGTCCCTCCGGGTCTTCGGTCCTTGCGAAGCTCTATGTACTGCGAGCGCTGCTACTTGCAGCTGAGAAGGACCGCGGAGCTAGCAGCGAATTCGGAGAGCGCTAAGCACGAAGTCAAGAAGCGAGACGTGTCCCTGCAACGCGGTGCTAAGAGCAGCTTCCTCGCGGCGGGGGCGAGCTCCGGCCACAAGACATTCTCGTCGTAGCAACGGATCTCCGTGAAGGGCGTAGGCGAAAAGCTTTCGTTTTCCATTCGAACTGCGAGAGACGCAGACTGTTACACGGAGCTCTGAGAACAAAGGTGCACGCCCTAGGCTGGCTTGGGCAGAAGAAGCGTTCTCGAGCTCTTGGCTGCCCGCACACTGCTGGGTATGTGGCGCCCCTGCAGCGGCTTCTGGCCGCCGGCAAGTGAAAGCGGAGCAAGGCGTGGGCGAGGGCGAGGGCGGTGAACGAAGCGGCTATGTGCCGTGCTTGTGTGCACCACGTTAGAGGCTACTAGGAGAGGAAGGTGGTTGACTCTCGCTTGCCTTCCCAAGTGCCCTTAGCAGTCGGAAGGAGCAAGCTGAAGCACTGCTGCTTGTGCTGCTCCTTGGTTCCCTTGCAGCCCGCTCTGAAAGCATTGGCGGTCACTTCTAGGCGCCGAGTTGCACACACGCAGCACCACGCTAAGTGCCGCGGAGAAGGGAAATCCAGAGTGCAGCGAAGAGCTGGACGTGGCTTACGTGCAGTAAGGAAAAGGTGAACCTAAGCAGTGCCTCTTCAATCTGGCCGCCTCTGCTCTGGTAGCAACTTTTGCAAGTCGGCAAAGGGAGCCGCGAGTATGTAGAACGGAGGGCGGCGAGACGCCGTGTGTTATGCGCCCTTTCAGGGCTGCTGACAAGGGGCTACTTTAAGAACGCCTTCTTCGTCCTCGCGTCCTTCTCGCTTCGCTCTAGCTGCATGGAGTACAGCACAGCGAAGGAGTGAAGACGGGCACTGCCCCAGCTTTTGCCCTGGCGTGCAACGGCTGTGTGCTGCTTTTCCAAGCAGCAAGAGCACTGAGAAGTGAAAGCGATTGTGAAGGAGCTCTTTGGCTGCTCGTGTGCTCTTCGCTGCACTGCGCCGCTCGCAAGCGGCTGCGTTCTTCGGCGTCTGCCGTCCGGAGAGAGCTGAACTGCAGCGGTCAGTTTCAGCTCTGCCCAACAGCGTGCTCTCAGTTCTGCGGACAAGCACGCCCTGTTGCCTTGGCTCCGAGTGCAAAGTCCCTAGCGAGCACTCACTCAGTGCAATGCACCCAGAAAGACGCTCTCGCTCGTCTTTCAAGCAGCGATTCCTAACAGCAGAAGCAGCAGAGGCACAAACTGGATGACGAGAAGGGACAATGTAGAACACGTCTCTGTCCTGGCACATTGTCGTGTGCGATATGTCCCTCCGGGTCTTCGGTCCTTGCGAAGCTCTATGTACTGCGAGCGCTGCTACTTGCAGCTGAGAAGGACCGCGGAGCTAGCAGCGAATTCGGAGAGCGCTAAGCACGAAGTCAAGAAGCGAGACGTGTCCCTGCAACGCGGTGCTAAGAGCAGCTTCCTCGCGGCGGGGGCGAGCTCCGGCCACAAGACATTCTCGTCGTAGCAACGGATCTCCGTGAAGGGCGTAGGCGAAAAGCTTTCGTTTTCCATTCGAACTGCGAGAGAGGCAGACTGTTACACGGAGCTCTGAGAACAAAGGTGCACGCCCTAGGCGGGCTTGGGCAGAAGAAGCGTTCTCGAGCTCTTGGCTGCCCGCACACTGCTGGGTATGTGGCGCCCCTGCAGCGGCTTCTGGCCGCCGGCAAGTGAAAGCGGAGCAAGGCGTGGGCGAGGGCGGTGAACGAAGCGGCAAGAGCGCCGTGCTTGTGTGCACCACGTTAGAGGCTACTAGGAGAGGAAGGTGGTTGACTCTCGCTTGCCTTCCCAAGTGCCCTTAGCAGTCGGAAGGAGCAAGCTGAAGCACTGCTGCTTGTGCTGCTCCTTGGTTCCCTTGCAGCCCGCTCTGAAAGCATTGGCGGTCACTTCTAGGCGCCGAGTTGCACACACGCAGCACCACGCTAAGTGCCGCGGAGAAGGGAAATCCAGAGTGCAGCGAGGAGCTGGACGTGGCTTACGTGCAGTAAGGAAAAGGTGAACCTAAGCAGTGCCTCTTCAATCTGGCCGCCTCTGCTCTGGTAGCAACTTTTGCAAGTCGGCAAAGGGAGCCGCGAGTATGTAGAACGGAGGGCAGCGAGACGCCGTGTGTTATGCGCCCTTTCAGGGCTGCTGACAAGGGGCTACTTTAAGAACGCCTTCTTCGTCCTCGCGTCCTTCTCGCTTCGTTCTAGCTGCATGGAGTACAGCACAGCGAAGGAGTGAAGACGGGCACTGCCCCAGCTTTTGCCCTGGCGTGCAACGGCTGTGTGCTGCTTTTCCAAGCAGCAAGAGCACTGAGAAGTGAAAGCGATTGTGAAGGAGCTCTTTGGCTGCTCGTGTGCTCTTCGCTGCACTGCGCCGCTCGCAAGCGGCTGCGTTCTTCGGCGTCTGCCGTCCGGAGAGAGCTGAACTGCAGCGGTCAGTTTCAGCTCTGCCCAACAGCGTGCTCTCAGTTCTGCGGACAAGCACGCCCTGTTGCCTTGGCTCCGAGTGCAAAGTCCCTAGCGAGCACTCACTCAGTGCAATGCACCCAGAAAGACGCTCTCGCTCGTCTTTCACGGAGCGATTCCTAACAGCAGAAGCAGCAGAGGCACAAACTGGATGACGAGAAGGGACAATGTAGAACACGTCTCTGTCCTGGCACATTGTCGTGTGCGATATGTCCCTCCGGGTCTTCGGTCCTTGCGAAGCTCTATGTACTGCGAGCGCTGCTACTTGCAGCTGAGAAGGACCGCGGAGCTAGCAGCGAATTCGGAGAGCGCTAAGCACGAAGTCAAGAAGCGAGACGTGTCCCTGCAACGCGGTGCTAAGAGCAGCTTCCTCGCGGCGGGGGCGAGCTCCGGCCACAAGACATTCTCGTCCTGGCAACGGATCTCTGTGAAGGGCGTAGGCGAAAAGCTTTCGTTTTCCATTCGAACTGCGAGAGAGGCAGACTGTTACACGGAGCTCTGAGAACAAAGGTGCACGCCCTAGGCTGGCTTGGGCAGAAGAAGCGTTCTCGAGCTCTTGGCTGCCCGCACACTGCTGGGTATGTGGCGCCCCTGCAGCGGCTTCTGGCCGCCGGCAAGTGAAAGCGGAGCAAGGCGTGGGCGAGGGCGAGGGCGGTGAACGAAGCGGCAAGAGCGCCGTGCTTGTGTGCACCACGTTAGAGGCTACTAGGAGAGGAAGGTGGTTGACTCTCGCTTGCCTTCCCAAGTGCCCTTAGCAGTCGGAAGGAGCAAGCTGAAGCACTGCTGCTTGTGCTGCTCCTTGGTTCCCTTGCAGCCCGCTCTGAAAGCATTGGCGGTCACTTCTAGGCGCCGAGTTGCACACACACAGCACCGCGTTAAGTGTCGCGGAGAAGGGAAATCCAGAGTGCAGCGAGGAGCTGGACGTGGCTTACGTGCAGTAAGGAAAAGGTGAACCTAAGCAGTGCCTCTTCAATCTGGCCGCCTCTGCTCTGGTAGCAACTTTTGCAAGTCGGCAAAGGGAGCCGCGAGTATGTAGAACGGAGGGCGGCGAGACGCCGTGTGTTATGCGCCCTTTCAGGGCTGCTGACAAGGGGCTACTTTAAGAAGGCCTTCTTCGTCCTCGCGTCCTTCTCGCTTCGCTCTAGCTGCATGGAGTACAGCACAGCGAAGGAGTGAAGACGGGCACTGCCCCAGCTTTTGCCCTGGCGTGCAACGGCTGTGTGCTGCTTTTCCAAGCAGCAAGAGCACTGAGAAGTGAAAGCGATTGTGAAGGAGCTCTTTGGCTGCTCGTGTGCTCTTCGCTGCACTGCGCCGCTCGCAAGCGGCTGCGTTCTTCGGCGTCTGCCGTCCGGAGAGAGCTGAACTGCAGCGGTCAGTTTCAGCTCTGCCCAACAGCGTGCTCTCAGTTCTGCGGACAAGCACGCCCTGTTGCCTTGGCTCCGAGTGCAAAGTCCCTAGCGAGCACTCACTCAGTGCAATGCACCCAGAAAGACGCTCTCGCTCGTCTTTCAAGGAGCGATTCCTAACAGCAGAAGCAGCAGAGGCACAAACTGGATGACGAGAAGGGACAATGTAGAACACGTCTCTGTCCTGGCACATTGTCGTGTGCGATATGTCCCTCCGGGTCTTCGGTCCTTGCGAAGCTCTATGTACTGCGAGCGCTGCTACTTGCAGCTGAGAAGGACCGCGGAGCTAGCAGCGAATTCGGAGAGCGCTAAGCACGAAGTCAAGAAGCGAGACGTGTCCCTGCAACGCGGTGCTAAGAGCAGCTTCCTCGCGGCGGGGGCGAGCTCCGGCCACAAGACATTCTCGTCCTGGCAACGGATCTCTGTGAAGGGCGTAGGCGAAAAGCTTTCGTTTTCCATTCGAACTGCGAGAGAGGCAGACTGTTGAACGGGGCTCTGAGAACAAAGGTGCACGCCCTAGGCGGGCTTGGGTTGAAGCAGCGTTCTCGAGCTCTTGGCTGCCCGCACACTGCTGGGTATGTGGCGCCTCTGCAGCGGCTTCTGGCCGCCGGCAAGTGAAAGCGGCGCCAGGCGTGGGCGAGGGCGGTGAACGAAGCGGCAAAAGCGCCGTGCTTGTGTGCACCACGTTAGAGGCTACTAGGAGAGGAAGGTGGTTGACTCTCGCTTGCCTTCCCAAGTGCCCTTAGCAGTCGGAAGGAGCAAGCTGAAGCACTGCTGCTTGTGCTGCTCCTTGGTTCCCTTGCAGCCCGCTCTGAAAGCATTGGCGGTCACTTCTAGGCGCCGAGTTGCACACACACAGCACCACGTTAAGTGTCGCGGAGAAGGGAAATCCAGAGTGCAGCGAGGAGCTGGACGTGGCTTACGTGCAGTAAGGAAAAGGTGAACCTAAGCAGTGCCTCTTCAATCTGGCCGCCTCTGCTCTGGTAGCAACTTTTGCAAGTCGGCAAAGGGAGCCGCGAGTATGTAGAACGGAGGGCGGCGAGACGCCGTGTGTTATGCGCCCTTTCAGGGCTGCTGACAAGGGGCTACTTTAAGAACGCCTTCTTCGTCCTCGCGTCCTTCTCGCTTCGCTCTAGCTGCATGGAGTACAGCACAGCGAAGGAGTGAAGACGGGCACTGCCCCAGCTTTTGCCCTGGCGTGCAACGGCTGTGTGCTGCTTTTCCAAGCAGCAAGAGCACTGAGAAGTGAAAGCGATTGTGAAGGAGCTCTTTGGCTGCTCGTGTGCTCTTCGCTGCACTGCGCCGCTCGCAAGCGGCTGCGTTCTTCGGCGTCTGCCGTCCGGAGAGAGCTGAACTGCAGCGGTCAGTTTCAGCTCTGCCCAACAGCGTGCTCTCAGTTCTGCGGACAAGCACGCCCTGTTGCCTTGGCTCCGAGTGCAAAGTCCCTAGCGAGCACTCACTCAGTGCAATGCACCCAGAAAGACGCTCTCGCTCGTCTTTCAAGCAGCGATTCCTAACAGCAGAAGCAGCAGAGGCACAAACTGGATGACGAGAAGGGACAATGTAGAACACGTCTCTGTCCTGGCACATTGTCGTGTGCGATATGTCCCTCCGGGTCTTCGGTCCTTGCGAAGCTCTATGTCCTGCGAGCGCTGCTACTTGCAGCTGAGAAGGACCGCGGAGCTAGCAGCGAATTCGGAGAGCGCTAAGCACGAAGTCAAGAAGCGAGACGTGTCCCTGCAACGCGGTGCTAAGAGCAGCTTCCTCGCGGCGGGGGCGAGCTCCGGCCACAAGACATTCTCGTCGCAGCAACGGATCTCCGTGAAGGGCGTAGGCGAAAAGCTTTCGTTTTCCATTCGAACTGCGAGAGACGCAGACTGTTACACGGAGCTCTGAGAACAAAGGTGCACGCCCTAGGCGGGCTTGGGCAGAAGAAGCGTTCTCGAGCTCTTGGCTGCCCGCACACTGCTGGGTATGTGGCGCCCCTGCAGCGGCTTCTGGCCGCCGGCAAGTGAAAGCGGAGCAAGGCGTGGGCGAGGGCGGTGAACGAAGCGGCAAGAGCGCCGTGCTTGTGTGCACCACGTTAGAGGCTACTAGGAGAGGAAGGTGGTTGACTCTCGCTTGCCTTCCCAAGTGCCCTTAGCAGTCGGAAGGAGCAAGCTGAAGCACTGCTGCTTGTGCTGCTCCTTGGTTCCCTTGCAGCCCGCTCTGAAAGCATTGGCGGTCACTTCTAGGCGCCGAGTTGCACACACGCAGCACCACGTTAAGTGTCGCGGAGAAGGGAAATCCAGAGTGCAGCGAGGAGCTGGACGTGGCTTACGTGCAGTAAGGAAAAGGTGAACCTAAGCAGTGCCTCTTCAATCTGGCCGCCTCTGCTCTGGTAGCAACTTTTGCAAGTCGGCAAAGGGAGCCGCGAGTATGTAGAACGGAGGGCGGCGAGACGCCGTGTGTTATGCGCCCTTTCAGGGCTGCTGACAAGGGGCTACTTTAAGAAGGCCTTCTTCGTCCTCGCGTCCTTCTCGCTTCGCTCTAGCTGCATGGAGTACAGCACAGCGAAGGAGTGAAGACGGGCACTGCCCCAGCTTTTGCCCTGGCGTGCAACGGCTGTGTGCTGCTTTTCCAAGCAGCAAGAGCACTGAGAAGTGAAAGCGATTGTGAAGGAGCTCTTTGGCTGCTCGTGTGCTCTTCGCTGCACTGCGCCGCTCGCAAGCGGCTGCGTTCTTCGGCGTCTGCCGTCCGGAGAGAGCTGAACTGCAGCGGTCAGTTTCAGCTCTGCCCAACAGCGTGCTCTCAGTTCTGCGGACAAGCACGCCCTGTTGCCTTGGCTCCGAGTGCAAAGTCCCTAGCGAGCACTCACTCAGTGCAATGCACCCAGAAAGACGCTCTCGCTCGTCTTTCAAGCAGCGATTCCTAACAGCAGAAGCAGCAGAGGCACAAACTGGATGACGAGAAGGGACAATGTAGAACACGTCTCTGTCCTGGCACATTGTCGTGTGCGATATGTCCCTCCGGGTCTTCGGTCCTTGCGAAGCTCTATGTACTGCGAGCGCTGCTACTTGCAGCTGAGAAGGACCGCGGAGCTAGCAGCGAATTCGGAGAGCGCTAAGCACGAAGTCAAGAAGCGAGACGTGTCCCTGCAACGCGGTGCTAAGAGCAGCTTCCTCGCGGCGGGGGCGAGCTCCGGCCACAAGATATTCTCGTCGTAGCAACGGATCTCCGTGAAGGGCGTAGGCGAAAAGCTTTCGTTTTCCATTCGAACTGCGAGAGAGGCAGACTGTTACACGGAGCTCTGAGAACAAAGGTGCACGCCCTAGGCGGGCTTGGGCAGAAGAAGCGTTCTCGAGCTCTTGGCTGCCCGCACACTGCTGGGTATGTGGCGCCCCTGCAGCGGCTTCTGGCCGCCGGCAAGTGAAAGCGGAGCAAGGCGTGGGCGAGGGCGGTGAACGAAGCGGCAAGAGCGCCGTGCTTGTGTGCACCACGTTAGAGGCTACTAGGAGAGGAAGGTGGTTGACTCTCGCTTGCCTTCCCAAGTGCCCTTAGCAGTCGGAAGGAGCAAGCTGAAGCACTGCTGCTTGTGCTGCTCCTTGGTTCCCTTGCAGCCCGCTCTGAAAGCATTGGCGGTCACTTCTAGGCGCCGAGTTGCACACACGCAGCACCACGCTAAGTGCCGCGGAGAAGGGAAATCCAGAGTGCAGCGAGGAGCTGGACGTGGCTTACGTGCAGTAAGGAAAAGGTGAACCTAAGCAGTGCCTCTTCAATCTGGCCGCCTCTGCTCTGGTAGCAACTTTTGCAAGTCGGCAAAGGGAGCCGCGAGTATGTAGAACGGAGGGCGGCGAGACGCCGTGTGTTATGCGCCCTTTCAGGGCTGCTGACAAGGGGCTACTTTAAGAACGCCTTCTTCGTCCTCGCGTCCTTCTCGCTTCGTTCTAGCTGCATGGAGTACAGCACAGCGAAGGAGTGAAGACGGGCACTGCCCCAGCTTTTGCCCTGGCGTGCAACGGCTGTGTGCTGCTTTTCCAAGCAGCAAGAGCACTGAGAAGTGAAAGCGATTGTGAAGGAGCTCTTTGGCTGCTCGTGTGCTCTTCGCTGCACTGCGCCGCTCGCAAGCGGCTGCGTTCTTCGGCGTCTGCCGTCCGGAGAGAGCTGAACTGCAGCGGTCAGTTTCAGCTCTGCCCAACAGCGTGCTCTCAGTTCTGCGGACAAGCACGCCCTGTTGCCTTGGCTCCGAGTGCAAAGTCCCTAGCGAGCACTCACTCAGTGCAATGCACCCAGAAAGACGCTCTCGCTCGTCTTTCAAGGAGCGATTCCTAACAGCAGAAGCAGCAGAGGCACAAACTGGATGACGAGAAGGGACAATGTAGAACACGTCTCTGTCCTGGCACATTGTCGTGTGCGATATGTCCCTCCGGGTCTTCGGTCCTTGCGAAGCTCTATGTACTGCGAGCGCTGCTACTTGCAGCTGAGAA
The DNA here is from genome assembly GCF_052056855.1 of Sturnus vulgaris. Taxonomy (NCBI): domain Eukaryota; kingdom Metazoa; phylum Chordata; class Aves; order Passeriformes; family Sturnidae; genus Sturnus; species Sturnus vulgaris. The sequence continues at coordinate 192,777 of NW_028275908.1, read as the reverse complement.
GGACCGCGGAGCTAGCAGCGAATTCGGAGAGCGCTAAGCACGAAGTCAAGAAGCGAGACGTGTCCCTGCAACGCGGTGCTAAGAGCAGCTTCCTCGCGGCGGGGGCGAGCTCCGGCCACAAGACATTCTCGTCGTAGCAACGGATCTCCGTGAAGGGCGTAGGCGAAAAGCTTTCGTTTTCCATTCGAACTGCGAGAGACGCAGACTGTTACACGGAGCTCTGAGAACAAAGGTGCACGCCCTAGGCTGGCTTGGGCAGAAGAAGCGTTCTCGAGCTCTTGGCTGCCCGCACACTGCTGGGTATGTGGCGCCCCTGCAGCGGCTTCTGGCCGCCGGCAAGTGAAAGCGGAGCAAGGCGTGGGCGAGGGCGAGGGCGGTGAACGAAGCGGCTATGTGCCGTGCTTGTGTGCACCACGTTAGAGGCTACTAGGAGAGGAAGGTGGTTGACTCTCGCTTGCCTTCCCAAGTGCCCTTAGCAGTCGGAAGGAGCAAGCTGAAGCACTGCTGCTTGTGCTGCTCCTTGGTTCCCTTGCAGCCCGCTCTGAAAGCATTGGCGGTCACTTCTAGGCGCCGAGTTGCACACACGCAGCACCACGCTAAGTGCCGCGGAGAAGGGAAATCCAGAGTGCAGCGAGGAGCTGGACGTGGCTTACGTGCAGTAAGGAAAAGGTGAACCTAAGCAGTGCCTCTTCAATCTGGCCGCCTCTGCTCTGGTAGCAACTTTTGCAAGTCGGCAAAGGGAGCCGCGAGTATGTAGAACGGAGGGCGGCGAGACGCCGTGTGTTATGCGCCCTTTCAGGGCTGCTGACAAGGGGCTACTTTAAGAACGCCTTCTTCGTCCTCGCGTCCTTCTCGCTTCGTTCTAGCTGCATGGAGTACAGCACAGCGAAGGAGTGAAGACGGGCACTGCCCCAGCTTTTGCCCTGGCGTGCAACGGCTGTGTGCTGCTTTTCCAAGCAGCAAGAGCACTGAGAAGTGAAAGCGATTGTGAAGGAGCTCTTTGGCTGCTCGTGTGCTCTTCGCTGCACTGCGCCGCTCGCAAGCGGCTGCGTTCTTCGGCGTCTGCCGTCCGGAGAGAGCTGAACTGCAGCGGTCAGTTTCAGCTCTGCCCAACAGCGTGCTCTCAGTTCTGCGGACAAGCACGCCCTGTTGCCTTGGCTCCGAGTGCAAAGTCCCTAGCGAGCACTCACTCAGTGCAATGCACCCAGAAAGACGCTCTCGCTCGTCTTTCAAGCAGCGATTCCTAACAGCAGAAGCAGCAGAGGCACAAACTGGATGACGAGAAGGGACAATGTAGAACACGTCTCTGTCCTGGCACATTGTCGTGTGCGATATGTCCCTCCGGGTCTTCGGTCCTTGCGAAGCTCTATGTACTGCGAGCGCTGCTACTTGCAGCTGAGAAGGACCGCGGAGCTAGCAGCGAATTCGGAGAGCGCTAAGCACGAAGTCAAGAAGCGAGACGTGTCCCTGCAACGCGGTGCTAAGAGCAGCTTCCTCGCGGCGGGGGCGAGCTCCGGCCACAAGACATTCTCGTCGTAGCAACGGATCTCCGTGAAGGGCGTAGGCGAAAAGCTTTCGTTTTCCATTCGAACTGCGAGAGAGGCAGACTGTTACACGGAGCTCTGAGAACAAAGGTGCACGCCCTAGGCGGGCTTGGGCAGAAGAAGCGTTCTCGAGCTCTTGGCTGCCCGCACACTGCTGGGTATGTGGCGCCCCTGCAGCGGCTTCTGGCCGCCGGCAAGTGAAAGCGGAGCAAGGCGTGGGCGAGGGCGAGGGCGGTGAACGAAGCGGCTATGTGCCGTGCTTGTGTGCACCACGTTAGAGGCTACTAGGAGAGGAAGGTGGTTGACTCTCGCTTGCCTTCCCAAGTGCCCTTAGCAGTCGGAAGGAGCAAGCTGAAGCACTGCTGCTTGTGCTGCTCCTTGGTTCCCTTGCAGCCCGCTCTGAAAGCATTGGCGGTCACTTCTAGGCGCCGAGTTGCACACACGCAGCACCACGCTAAGTGCCGCGGAGAAGGGAAATCCAGAGTGCAGCGAGGAGCTGGACGTGGCTTACGTGCAGTAAGGAAAAGGTGAACCTAAGCAGTGCCTCTTCAATCTGGCCGCCTCTGCTCTGGTAGCAACTTTTGCAAGTCGGCAAAGGGAGCCGCGAGTATGTAGAACGGAGGGCAGCGAGACGCCGTGTGTTATGCGCCCTTTCAGGGCTGCTGACAAGGGGCTACTTTAAGAACGCCTTCTTCGTCCTCGCGTCCTTCTCGCTTCGTTCTAGCTGCATGGAGTACAGCACAGCGAAGGAGTGAAGACGGGCACTGCCCCAGCTTTTGCCCTGGCGTGCAACGGCTGTGTGCTGCTTTTCCAAGCAGCAAGAGCACTGAGAAGTGAAAGCGATTGTGAAGGAGCTCTTTGGCTGCTCGTGTGCTCTTCGCTGCACTGCGCCGCTCGCAAGCGGCTGCGTTCTTCGGCGTCTGCCGTCCGGAGAGAGCTGAACTGCAGCGGTCAGTTTCAGCTCTGCCCAACAGCGTGCTCTCAGTTCTGCGGACAAGCACGCCCTGTTGCCTTGGCTCCGAGTGCAAAGTCCCTAGCGAGCACTCACTCAGTGCAATGCACCCAGAAAGACGCTCTCGCTCGTCTTTCACGGAGCGATTCCTAACAGCAGAAGCAGCAGAGGCACAAACTGGATGACGAGAAGGGACAATGTAGAACACGTCTCTGTCCTGGCACATTGTCGTGTGCGATATGTCCCTCCGGGTCTTCGGTCCTTGCGAAGCTCTATGTACTGCGAGCGCTGCTACTTGCAGCTGAGAAGGACCGCGGAGCTAGCAGCGAATTCGGAGAGCGCTAAGCACGAAGTCAAGAAGCGAGACGTGTCCCTGCAACGCGGTGCTAAGAGCAGCTTCCTCGCGGCGGGGGCGAGCTCCGGCCACAAGACATTCTCGTCGCAGCAACGGATCTCTGTGAAGGGCGTAGGCGAAAAGCTTTCGTTTTCCATTCGAACTGCGAGAGAGGCAGACTGTTACACGGAGCTCTGAGAACAAAGGTGCACGCCCTAGGCTGGCTTGGGCAGAAGAAGCGTTCTCGAGCTCTTGGCTGCCCGCACACTGCTGGGTATGTGGCGCCCCTGCAGCGGCTTCTGGCCGCCGGCAAGTGAAAGCGGAGCAAGGCGTGGGCGAGGGCGAGGGCGGTGAACGAAGCGGCTATGTGCCGTGCTTGTGTGCACCACGTTAGAGGCTACTAGGAGAGGAAGGTGGTTGACTCTCGCTTGCCTTCCCAAGTGCCCTTAGCAGTCGGAAGGAGCAAGCTGAAGCACTGCTGCTTGTGCTGCTCCTTGGTTCCCTTGCAGCCCGCTCTGAAAGCATTGGCGGTCACTTCTAGGCGCCGAGTTGCACACACGCAGCACCACGCTAAGTGCCGCGGAGAAGGGAAATCCAGAGTGCAGCGAAGAGCTGGACGTGGCTTACGTGCAGTAAGGAAAAGGTGAACCTAAGCAGTGCCTCTTCAATCTGGCCGCCTCTGCTCTGGTAGCAACTTTTGCAAGTCGGCAAAGGGAGCCGCGAGTATGTAGAACGGAGGGCAGCGAGACGCCGTGTGTTATGCGCCCTTTCAGGGCTGCTGACAAGGGGCTACTTTAAGAACGCCTTCTTCGTCCTCGCGTCCTTCTCGCTTCGTTCTAGCTGCATGGAGTACAGCACAGCGAAGGAGTGAAGACGGGCACTGCCCCAGCTTTTGCCCTGGCGTGCAACGGCTGTGTGCTGCTTTTCCAAGCAGCAAGAGCACTGAGAAGTGAAAGCGATTGTGAAGGAGCTCTTTGGCTGCTCGTGTGCTCTTCGCTGCACTGCGCCGCTCGCAAGCGGCTGCGTTCTTCGGCGTCTGCCGTCCGGAGAGAGCTGAACTGCAGCGGTCAGTTTCAGCTCTGCCCAACAGCGTGCTCTCAGTTCTGCGGACAAGCACGCCCTGTTGCCTTGGCTCCGAGTGCAAAGTCCCTAGCGAGCACTCACTCAGTGCAATGCACCCAGAAAGACGCTCTCGCTCGTCTTTCAAGCAGCGATTCCTAACAGCAGAAGCAGCAGAGGCACAAACTGGATGACGAGAAGGGACAATGTAGAACACGTCTCTGTCCTGGCACATTGTCGTGTGCGATATGTCCCTCCGGGTCTTCGGTCCTTGCGAAGCTCTATGTACTGCGAGCGCTGCTACTTGCAGCTGAGAAGGACCGCGGAGCTAGCAGCGAATTCGGAGAGCGCTAAGCACGAAGTCAAGAAGCGAGACGTGTCCCTGCAACGCGGTGCTAAGAGCAGCTTCCTCGCGGCGGGGGCGAGCTCCGGCCACAAGACATTCTCGTCGTAACAACGGATCTCCGTGAAGGGCGTAGGCGAAAAGCTTTCGTTTTCCATTCGAACTGCGAGAGACGCAGACTGTTACACGGAGCTCTGAGAACAAAGGTGCACGCCCTAGGCGGGCTTGGGCAGAAGAAGCGTTCTCGAGCTCTTGGCTGCCCGCACACTGCTGGGTATGTGGCGCCCCTGCAGCGGCTTCTGGCCGCCGGCAAGTGAAAGCGGAGCAAGGCGTGGGCGAGGGCGGTGAACGAAGCGGCTATGTGCCGTGCTTGTGTGCACCACGTTAGAGGCTACTAGGAGAGGAAGGTGGTTGACTCTCGCTTGCCTTCCCAAGTGCCCTTAGCAGTCGGAAGGAGCAAGCTGAAGCACTGCTGCTTGTGCTGCTCCTTGGTTCCCTTGCAGCCCGCTCTGAAAGCATTGGCGGTCACTTCTAGGCGCCGAGTTGCACACACGCAGCACCACGTTAAGTGTCGCGGAGAAGGGAAATCCAGAGTGCAGCGAGGAGCTGGACGTGGCTTACGTGCAGTAAGGAAAAGGTGAACCTAAGCAGTGCCTCTTCAATCTGGCCGCCTCTGCTCTGGTAGCAACTTTTGCAAGTCGGCAAAGGGAGCCGCGAGTATGTAGAACGGAGGGCGGCGAGACGCCGTGTGTTATGCGCCCTTTCAGGGCTGCTGACAAGGGGCTACTTTAAGAACGCCTTCTTCGTCCTCGCGTCCTTCTCGCTTCGCTCTAGCTGCATGGAGTACAGCACAGCGAAGGAGTGAAGACGGGCACTGCCCCAGCTTTTGCCCTGGCGTGCAACGGCTGTGTGCTGCTTTTCCAAGCAGCAAGAGCACTGAGAAGTGAAAGCGATTGTGAAGGAGCTCTTTGGCTGCTCGTGTGCTCTTCGCTGCACTGCGCCGCTCGCAAGCGGCTGCGTTCTTCGGCGTCTGCCGTCCGGAGAGAGCTGAACTGCAGCGGTCAGTTTCAGCTCTGCCCAACAGCGTGCTCTCAGTTCTGCGGACAAGCACGCCCTGTTGCCTTGGCTCCGAGTGCAAAGTCCCTAGCGAGCACTCACTCAGTGCAATGCACCCAGAAAGACGCTCTCGCTCGTCTTTCACGGAGCGATTCCTAACAGCAGAAGCAGCAGAGGCACAAACTGGATGACGAGAAGGGACAATGTAGAACACGTCTCTGTCCTGGCACATTGTCGTGTGCGATATGTCCCTCCGGGTCTTCGGTCCTTGCGAAGCTCTATGTACTGCGAGCGCTGCTACTTGCAGCTGAGAAGGACCGCGGAGCTAGCAGCGAATTCGGAGAGCGCTAAGCACGAAGTCAAGAAGCGAGACGTGTCCCTGCAACGCGGTGCTAAGAGCAGCTTCCTCGCGGCGGGGGCGAGCTCCGGCCACAAGACATTCTCGTCGCAGCAACGGATCTCCGTGAAGGGCGTAGGCGAAAAGCTTTCGTTTTCCATTCGAACTGCGAGAGACGCAGACTGTTACACGGAGCTCTGAGAACAAAGGTGCACGCCCTAGGCGGGCTTGGGCAGAAGAAGCGTTCTCGAGCTCTTGGCTGCCCGCACACTGCTGGGTATGTGGCGCCCCTGCAGCGGCTTCTGGCCGCCGGCAAGTGAAAGCGGAGCAAGGCGTGGGCGAGGGCGGTGAACGAAGCGGCTATGTGCCGTGCTTGTGTGCACCACGTTAGAGGCTACTAGGAGAGGAAGGTGGTTGACTCTCGCTTGCCTTCCCAAGTGCCCTTAGCAGTCGGAAGGAGCAAGCTGAAGCACTGCTGCTTGTGCTGCTCCTTGGTTCCCTTGCAGCCCGCTCTGAAAGCATTGGCGGTCACTTCTAGGCGCCGAGTTGCACACACACAGCACCACGTTAAGTGTCGCGGAGAAGGGAAATCCAGAGTGCAGCGAGGAGCTGGACGTGGCTTACGTGCAGTAAGGAAAAGGTGAACCTAAGCAGTGCCTCTTCAATCTGGCCGCCTCTGCTCTGGTAGCAACTTTTGCAAGTCGGCAAAGGGAGCCGCGAGTATGTAGAACGGAGGGCGGCGAGACGCCGTGTGTTATGCGCCCTTTCAGGGCTGCTGACAAGGGGCTACTTTAAGAACGCCTTCTTCGTCCTCGCGTCCTTCTCGCTTCGCTCTAGCTGCATGGAGTACAGCACAGCGAAGGAGTGAAGACGGGCACTGCCCCAGCTTTTGCCCTGGCGTGCAACGGCTGTGTGCTGCTTTTCCAAGCAGCAAGAGCACTGAGAAGTGAAAGCGATTGTGAAGGAGCTCTTTGGCTGCTCGTGTGCTCTTCGCTGCACTGCGCCGCTCGCAAGCGGCTGCGTTCTTCGGCGTCTGCCGTCCGGAGAGAGCTGAACTGCAGCGGTCAGTTTCAGCTCTGCCCAACAGCGTGCTCTCAGTTCTGCGGACAAGCACGCCCTGTTGCCTTGGCTCCGAGTGCAAAGTCCCTAGCGAGCACTCACTCAGTGCAATGCACCCAGAAAGACGCTCTCGCTCGTCTTTCAAGCAGCGATTCCTAACAGCAGAAGCAGCAGAGGCACAAACTGGATGACGAGAAGGGACAATGTAGAACACGTCTCTGTCCTGGCACATTGTCGTGTGCGATATGTCCCTCCGGGTCTTCGGTCCTTGCGAAGCTCTATGTACTGCGAGCGCTGCTACTTGCAGCTGAGAAGGACCGCGGAGCTAGCAGCGAATTCGGAGAGCGCTAAGCACGAAGTCAAGAAGCGAGACGTGTCCCTGCAACGCGGTGCTAAGAGCAGCTTCCTCGCGGCGGGGGCGAGCTCCGGCCACAAGACATTCTCGTCGTAGCAACGGATCTCCGTGAAGGGCGTAGGCGAAAAGCTTTCGTTTTCCATTCGAACTGCGAGAGACGCAGACTGTTACACGGAGCTCTGAGAACAAAGGTGCACGCCCTAGGCTGGCTTGGGCAGAAGAAGCGTTCTCGAGCTCTTGGCTGCCCGCACACTGCTGGGTATGTGGCGCCCCTGCAGCGGCTTCTGGCCGCCGGCAAGTGAAAGCGGAGCAAGGCGTGGGCGAGGGCGAGGGCGGTGAACGAAGCGGCTATGTGCCGTGCTTGTGTGCACCACGTTAGAGGCTACTAGGAGAGGAAGGTGGTTGACTCTCGCTTGCCTTCCCAAGTGCCCTTAGCAGTCGGAAGGAGCAAGCTGAAGCACTGCTGCTTGTGCTGCTCCTTGGTTCCCTTGCAGCCCGCTCTGAAAGCATTGGCGGTCACTTCTAGGCGCCGAGTTGCACACACGCAGCACCACGCTAAGTGCCGCGGAGAAGGGAAATCCAGAGTGCAGCGAAGAGCTGGACGTGGCTTACGTGCAGTAAGGAAAAGGTGAACCTAAGCAGTGCCTCTTCAATCTGGCCGCCTCTGCTCTGGTAGCAACTTTTGCAAGTCGGCAAAGGGAGCCGCGAGTATGTAGAACGGAGGGCGGCGAGACGCCGTGTGTTATGCGCCCTTTCAGGGCTGCTGACAAGGGGCTACTTTAAGAACGCCTTCTTCGTCCTCGCGTCCTTCTCGCTTCGTTCTAGCTGCATGGAGTACAGCACAGCGAAGGAGTGAAGACGGGCACTGCCCCAGCTTTTGCCCTGGCGTGCAACGGCTGTGTGCTGCTTTTCCAAGCAGCAAGAGCACTGAGAAGTGAAAGCGATTGTGAAGGAGCTCTTTGGCTGCTCGTGTGCTCTTCGCTGCACTGCGCCGCTCGCAAGCGGCTGCGTTCTTCGGCGTCTGCCGTCCGGAGAGAGCTGAACTGCAGCGGTCAGTTTCAGCTCTGCCCAACAGCGTGCTCTCAGTTCTGCGGACAAGCACGCCCTGTTGCCTTGGCTCCGAGTGCAAAGTCCCTAGCGAGCACTCACTCAGTGCAATGCACCCAGAAAGACGCTCTCGCTCGTCTTTCAAGGAGCGATTCCTAACAGCAGAAGCAGCAGAGGCACAAACTGGATGACGAGAAGGGACAATGTAGAACACGTCTCTGTCCTGGCACATTGTCGTGTGCGATATGTCCCTCCGGGTCTTCGGTCCTTGCGAAGCTCTATGTACTGCGAGCGCTGCTACTTGCAGCTGAGAAGGACCGCGGAGCTAGCAGCGAATTCGGAGAGCGCTAAGCACGAAGTCAAGAAGCGAGACGTGTCCCTGCAACGCGGTGCTAAGAGCAGCTTCCTCGCGGCGGGGGCGAGCTCCGGCCACAAGACATTCTCGTCGTAGCAACGGATCTCCGTGAAGGGCGTAGGCGAAAAGCTTTCGTTTTCCATTCGAACTGCGAGAGACGCAGACTGTTACACGGAGCTCTGAGAACAAAGGTGCACGCCCTAGGCGGGCTTGGGCAGAAGAAGCGTTCTCGAGCTCTTGGCTGCCCGCACACTGCTGGGTATGTGGCGCCCCTGCAGCGGCTTCTGGCCGCCGGCAAGTGAAAGCGGAGCAAGGCGTGGGCGAGGGCGGTGAACGAAGCGGCAAGAGCGCCGTGCTTGTGTGCACCACGTTAGAGGCTACTAGGAGAGGAAGGTGGTTGACTCTCGCTTGCCTTCCCAAGTGCCCTTAGCAGTCGGAAGGAGCAAGCTGAAGCACTGCTGCTTGTGCTGCTCCTTGGTTCCCTTGCAGCCCGCTCTGAAAGCATTGGCGGTCACTTCTAGGCGCCGAGTTGCACACACGCAGCACCACGCTAAGTGCCGCGGAGAAGGGAAATCCAGAGTGCAGCGAGGAGCTGGACGTGGCTTACGTGCAGTAAGGAAAAGGTGAACCTAAGCAGTGCCTCTTCAATCTGGCCGCCTCTGCTCTGGTAGCAACTTTTGCAAGTCGGCAAAGGGAGCCGCGAGTATGTAGAACGGAGGGCGGCGAGACGCCGTGTGTTATGCGCCCTTTCAGGGCTGCTGACAAGGGGCTACTTTAAGAACGCCTTCTTCGTCCTCGCGTCCTTCTCGCTTCGTTCTAGCTGCATGGAGTACAGCACAGCGAAGGAGTGAAGACGGGCACTGCCCCAGCTTTTGCCCTGGCGTGCAACGGCTGTGTGCTGCTTTTCCAAGCAGCAAGAGCACTGAGAAGTGAAAGCGATTGTGAAGGAGCTCTTTGGCTGCTCGTGTGCTCTTCGCTGCACTGCGCCGCTCGCAAGCGGCTGCGTTCTTCGGCGTCTGCCGTCCGGAGAGAGCTGAACTGCAGCGGTCAGTTTCAGCTCTGCCCAACAGCGTGCTCTCAGTTCTGCGGATAAGCACGCCCTGTTGCCTTGGCTCCGAGTGCAAAGTCCCTAGCGAGCACTCACTCAGTGCAATGCACCCAGAAAGACGCTCTCGCTCGTCTTTCAAGGAGCGATTCCTAACAGCAGAAGCAGCAGAGGCACAAACTGGATGACGAGAAGGGACAATGTAGAACACGTCTCTGTCCTGGCACATTGTCGTGTGCGATATGTCCCTCCGGGTCTTCGGTCCTTGCGAAGCTCTATGTACTGCGAGCGCTGCTACTTGCAGCTGAGAAGGACCGCGGAGCTAGCAGCGAATTCGGAGAGCGCTAAGCACGAAGTCAAGAAGCGAGACGTGTCCCTGCAACGCGGTGCTAAGAGCAGCTTCCTCGCGGCGGGGGCGAGCTCCGGCCACAAGACATTCTCGTCGTAGCAACGGATCTCCGTGAAGGGCGTAGGCGAAAAGCTTTCGTTTTCCATTCGAACTGCGAGAGACGCAGACTGTTACACGGAGCTCTGAGAACAAAGGTGCACGCCCTAGGCTGGCTTGGGCAGAAGAAGCGTTCTCGAGCTCTTGGCTGCCCGCACACTGCTGGGTATGTGGCGCCCCTGCAGCGGCTTCTGGCCGCCGGCAAGTGAAAGCGGAGCAAGGCGTGGGCGAGGGCGAGGGCGGTGAACGAAGCGGCTATGTGCCGTGCTTGTGTGCACCACGTTAGAGGCTACTAGGAGAGGAAGGTGGTTGACTCTCGCTTGCCTTCCCAAGTGCCCTTAGCAGTCGGAAGGAGCAAGCTGAAGCACTGCTGCTTGTGCTGCTCCTTGGTTCCCTTGCAGCCCGCTCTGAAAGCATTGGCGGTCACTTCTAGGCGCCGAGTTGCACACACGCAGCACCACGCTAAGTGCCGCGGAGAAGGGAAATCCAGAGTGCAGCGAAGAGCTGGACGTGGCTTACGTGCAGTAAGGAAAAGGTGAACCTAAGCAGTGCCTCTTCAATCTGGCCGCCTCTGCTCTGGTAGCAACTTTTGCAAGTCGGCAAAGGGAGCCGCGAGTATGTAGAACGGAGGGCGGCGAGACGCCGTGTGTTATGCGCCCTTTCAGGGCTGCTGACAAGGGGCTACTTTAAGAACGCCTTCTTCGTCCTCGCGTCCTTCTCGCTTCGCTCTAGCTGCATGGAGTACAGCACAGCGAAGGAGTGAAGACGGGCACTGCCCCAGCTTTTGCCCTGGCGTGCAACGGCTGTGTGCTGCTTTTCCAAGCAGCAAGAGCACTGAGAAGTGAAAGCGATTGTGAAGGAGCTCTTTGGCTGCTCGTGTGCTCTTCGCTGCACTGCGCCGCTCGCAAGCGGCTGCGTTCTTCGGCGTCTGCCGTCCGGAGAGAGCTGAACTGCAGCGGTCAGTTTCAGCTCTGCCCAACAGCGTGCTCTCAGTTCTGCGGACAAGCACGCCCTGTTGCCTTGGCTCCGAGTGCAAAGTCCCTAGCGAGCACTCACTCAGTGCAATGCACCCAGAAAGACGCTCTCGCTCGTCTTTCAAGCAGCGATTCCTAACAGCAGAAGCAGCAGAGGCACAAACTGGATGACGAGAAGGGACAATGTAGAACACGTCTCTGTCCTGGCACATTGTCGTGTGCGATATGTCCCTCCGGGTCTTCGGTCCTTGCGAAGCTCTATGTACTGCGAGCGCTGCTACTTGCAGCTGAGAAGGACCGCGGAGCTAGCAGCGAATTCGGAGAGCGCTAAGCACGAAGTCAAGAAGCGAGACGTGTCCCTGCAACGCGGTGCTAAGAGCAGCTTCCTCGCGGCGGGGGCGAGCTCCGGCCACAAGACATTCTCGTCGTAGCAACGGATCTCCGTGAAGGGCGTAGGCGAAAAGCTTTCGTTTTCCATTCGAACTGCGAGAGAGGCAGACTGTTACACGGAGCTCTGAGAACAAAGGTGCACGCCCTAGGCGGGCTTGGGCAGAAGAAGCGTTCTCGAGCTCTTGGCTGCCCGCACACTGCTGGGTATGTGGCGCCCCTGCAGCGGCTTCTGGCCGCCGGCAAGTGAAAGCGGAGCAAGGCGTGGGCGAGGGCGGTGAACGAAGCGGCAAGAGCGCCGTGCTTGTGTGCACCACGTTAGAGGCTACTAGGAGAGGAAGGTGGTTGACTCTCGCTTGCCTTCCCAAGTGCCCTTAGCAGTCGGAAGGAGCAAGCTGAAGCACTGCTGCTTGTGCTGCTCCTTGGTTCCCTTGCAGCCCGCTCTGAAAGCATTGGCGGTCACTTCTAGGCGCCGAGTTGCACACACGCAGCACCACGCTAAGTGCCGCGGAGAAGGGAAATCCAGAGTGCAGCGAGGAGCTGGACGTGGCTTACGTGCAGTAAGGAAAAGGTGAACCTAAGCAGTGCCTCTTCAATCTGGCCGCCTCTGCTCTGGTAGCAACTTTTGCAAGTCGGCAAAGGGAGCCGCGAGTATGTAGAACGGAGGGCAGCGAGACGCCGTGTGTTATGCGCCCTTTCAGGGCTGCTGACAAGGGGCTACTTTAAGAACGCCTTCTTCGTCCTCGCGTCCTTCTCGCTTCGTTCTAGCTGCATGGAGTACAGCACAGCGAAGGAGTGAAGACGGGCACTGCCCCAGCTTTTGCCCTGGCGTGCAACGGCTGTGTGCTGCTTTTCCAAGCAGCAAGAGCACTGAGAAGTGAAAGCGATTGTGAAGGAGCTCTTTGGCTGCTCGTGTGCTCTTCGCTGCACTGCGCCGCTCGCAAGCGGCTGCGTTCTTCGGCGTCTGCCGTCCGGAGAGAGCTGAACTGCAGCGGTCAGTTTCAGCTCTGCCCAACAGCGTGCTCTCAGTTCTGCGGACAAGCACGCCCTGTTGCCTTGGCTCCGAGTGCAAAGTCCCTAGCGAGCACTCACTCAGTGCAATGCACCCAGAAAGACGCTCTCGCTCGTCTTTCAAGCAGCGATTCCTAACAGCAGAAGCAGCAGAGGCACAAACTGGATGACGAGAAGGGACAATGTAGAACACGTCTCTGTCCTGGCACATTGTCGTGTGCGATATGTCCCTCCGGGTCTTCGGTCCTTGCGAAGCTCTATGTACTGCGAGCGCTGCTACTTGCAGCTGAGAAGGACCGCGGAGCTAGCAGCGAATTCGGAGAGCGCTAAGCACGAAGTCAAGAAGCGAGACGTGTCCCTGCAACGCGGTGCTAAGAGCAGCTTCCTCGCGGCGGGGGCGAGCTCCGGCCACAAGACATTCTCGTCGTAGCAACGGATCTCCGTGAAGGGCGTAGGCGAAAAGCTTTCGTTTTCCATTCGAACTGCGAGAGACGCAGACTGTTACACGGAGCTCTGAGAACAAAGGTGCACGCCCTAGGCTGGCTTGGGCAGAAGAAGCGTTCTCGAGCTCTTGGCTGCCCGCACACTGCTGGGTATGTGGCGCCCCTGCAGCGGCTTCTGGCCGCCGGCAAGTGAAAGCGGAGCAAGGCGTGGGCGAGGGCGAGGGCGAGGGCGGTGAACGAAGCGGCTATGTGCCGTGCTTGTGTGCACCACGTTAGAGGCTACTAGGAGAGGAAGGTGGTTGACTCTCGCTTGCCTTCCCAAGTGCCCTTAGCAGTCGGAAGGAGCAAGCTGAAGCACTGCTGCTTGTGCTGCTCCTTGGTTCCCTTGCAGCCCGCTCTGAAAGCATTGGCGGTCACTTCTAGGCGCCGAGTTGCACACACGCAGCACCACGCTAAGTGCCGCGGAGAAGGGAAATCCAGAGTGCAGCGAGGAGCTGGACGTGGCTTACGTGCAGTAAGGAAAAGGTGAACCTAAGCAGTGCCTCTTCAATCTGGCCGCCTCTGCTCTGGTAGCAACTTTTGCAAGTCGGCAAAGGGAGCCGCGAGTATGTAGAACGGAGGGCGGCGAGACGCCGTGTGTTATGCGCCCTTTCAGGGCTGCTGACAAGGGGCTACTTTAAGAACGCCTTCTTCGTCCTCGCGTCCTTCTCGCTTCGCTCTAGCTGCATGGAGTACAGCACAGCGAAGGAGTGAAGACGGGCACTGCCCCAGCTTTTGCCCTGGCGTGCAACGGCTGTGTGCTGCTTTTCCAAGCAGCAAGAGCACTGAGAAGTGAAAGCGATTGTGAAGGAGCTCTTTGGCTGCTCGTGTGCTCTTCGCTGCACTGCGCCGCTCGCAAGCGGCTGCGTTCTTCGGCGTCTGCCGTCCGGAGAGAGCTGAACTGCAGCGGTCAGTTTCAGCTCTGCCCAACAGCGTGCTCTCAGTTCTGCGGACAAGCACGCCCTGTTGCCTTGGCTCCGAGTGCAAAGTCCCTAGCGAGCACTCACTCAGTGCAATGCACCCAGAAAGACGCTCTCGCTCGTCTTTCAAGCAGCGATTCCTAACAGCAGAAGCAGCAGAGGCACAAACTGGATGACGAGAAGGGACAATGTAGAACACGTCTCTGTCCTGGCACATTGTCGTGTGCGATATGTCCCTCCGGGTCTTCGGTCCTTGCGAAGCTCTATGTACTGCGAGCGCTGCTACTTGCAGCTGAGAAGGACCGCGGAGCTAGCAGCGAATTCGGAGAGCGCTAAGCACGAAGTCAAGAAGCGAGACGTGTCCCTGCAACGCGGTGCTAAGAGCAGCTTCCTCGCGGCGGGGGCGAGCTCCGGCCACAAGATATTCTCGTCGTAGCAACGGATCTCCGTGAAGGGCGTAGGCGAAAAGCTTTCGTTTTCCATTCGAACTGCGAGAGAGGCAGACTGTTACACGGAGCTCTGAGAGCAAAGGTGCACGCCCTAGGCGGGCTTGGGCAGAAGAAGCGTTCTCGAGCTCTTGGCTGCCCGCACACTGCTGGGTATGTGGCGCCCCTGCAGCGGCTTCTGGCCGCCGGCAAGTGAAAGCGGAGCAAGGCGTGGGCGAGGGCGGTGAACGAAGCGGCAAGAGCGCCGTGCTTGTGTGCACCACGTTAGAGGCTACTAGGAGAGGAAGGTGGTTGACTCTCGCTTGCCTTCCCAAGTGCCCTTAGCAGTCGGAAGGAGCAAGCTGAAGCACTGCTGCTTGTGCTGCTCCTTGGTTCCCTTGCAGCCCGCTCTGAAAGCATTGGCGGTCACTTCTAGGCGCCGAGTTGCACACACGCAGCACCACGCTAAGTGCCGCGGAGAAGGGAAATCCAGAGTGCAGCGAGGAGCTGGACGTGGCTTACGTGCAGTAAGGAAAAGGTGAACCTAAGCAGTGCCTCTTCAATCTGGCCGCCTCTGCTCTGGTAGCAACTTTTGCAAGTCGGCAAAGGGAGCCGCGAGTATGTAGAACGGAGGGCAGCGAGACGCCGTGTGTTATGCGCCCTTTCAGGGCTGCTGACAAGGGGCTACTTTAAGAACGCCTTCTTCGTCCTCGCGTCCTTCTCGCTTCGTTCTAGCTGCATGGAGTACAGCACAGCGAAGGAGTGAAGACGGGCACTGCCCCAGCTTTTGCCCTGGCGTGCAACGGCTGTGTGCTGCTTTTCCAAGCAGCAAGAGCACTGAGAAGTGAAAGCGATTGTGAAGGAGCTCTTTGGCTGCTCGTGTGCTCTTCGCTGCACTGCGCCGCTCGCAAGCGGCTGCGTTCTTCGGCGTCTGCCGTCCGGAGAGAGCTGAACTGCAGCGGTCAGTTTCAGCTCTGCCCAACAGCGTGCTCTCAGTTCTGCGGACAAGCACGCCCTGTTGCCTTGGCTCCGAGTGCAAAGTCCCTAGCGAGCACTCACTCAGTGCAATGCACCCAGAAAGACGCTCTCGCTCGTCTTTCAAGGAGCGATTCCTAACAGCAGAAGCAGCAGAGGCACAAACTGGATGACGAGAAGGGACAATGTAGAACACGTCTCTGTCCTGGCACATTGTCGTGTGCGATATGTCCCTCCGGGTCTTCGGTCCTTGCGAAGCTCTATGTACTGCGAGCGCTGCTACTTGCAGCTGAGAAGGACCGCGGAGCTAGCAGCGAATTCGGAGAGCGCTAAGCACGAAGTCAAGAAGCGAGACGTGTCCCTGCAACGCGGTGCTAAGAGCAGCTTCCTCGCGGCGGGGGCGAGCTCCGGCCACAAGACATTCTCGTCGTAACAACGGATCTCCGTGAAGGGCGTAGGCGAAAAGCTTTCGTTTTCCATTCGAACTGCGAGAGACGCAGACTGTTACACGGAGCTCTGAGAACAAAGGTGCACGCCCTAGGCTGGCTTGGGCAGAAGAAGCGTTCTCGAGCTCTTGGCTGCCCGCACACTGCTGGGTATGTGGCGCCCCTGCAGCGGCTTCTGGCCGCCGGCAAGTGAAAGCGGAGCAAGGCGTGGGCGAGGGCGAGGGCGGTGAACGAAGCGGCTATGTGCCGTGCTTGTGTGCACCACGTTAGAGGCTACTAGGAGAGGAAGGTGGTTGACTCTCGCTTGCCTTCCCAAGTGCCCTTAGCAGTCGGAAGGAGCAAGCTGAAGCACTGCTGCTTGTGCTGCTCCTTGGTTCCCTTGCAGCCCGCTCTGAAAGCATTGGCGGTCACTTCTAGGCGCCGAGTTGCACACACGCAGCACCACGCTAAGTGCCGCGGAGAAGGGAAATCCAGAGTGCAGCGAGGAGCTGGACGTGGCTTACGTGCAGTAAGGAAAAGGTGAACCTAAGCAGTGCCTCTTCAATCTGGCCGCCTCTGCTCTGGTAGCAACTTTTGCAAGTCGGCAAAGGGAGCCGCGAGTATGTAGAACGGAGGGCGGCGAGACGCCGTGTGTTATGCGCCCTTTCAGGGCTGCTGACAAGGGGCTACTTTAAGAACGCCTTCTTCGTCCTCGCGTCCTTCTCGCTTCGCTCTAGCTGCATGGAGTACAGCACAGCGAAGGAGTGAAGACGGGCACTGCCCCAGCTTTTGCCCTGGCGTGCAACGGCTGTGTGCTGCTTTTCCAAGCAGCAAGAGCACTGAGAAGTGAAAGCGATTGTGAAGGAGCTCTTTGGCTGCTCGTGTGCTCTTCGCTGCACTGCGCCGCTCGCAAGCGGCTGCGTTCTTCGGCGTCTGCCGTCCGGAGAGAGCTGAACTGCAGCGGTCAGTTTCAGCTCTGCCCAACAGCGTGCTCTCAGTTCTGCGGACAAGCACGCCCTGTTGCCTTGGCTCCGAGTGCAAAGTCCCTAGCGAGCACTCACTCAGTGCAATGCACCCAGAAAGACGCTCTCGCTCGTCTTTCAAGCAGCGATTCCTAACAGCAGAAGCAGCAGAGGCACAAACTGGATGACGAGAAGGGACAATGTAGAACACGTCTCTGTCCTGGCACATTGTCGTGTGCGATATGTCCCTCCGGGTCTTCGGTCCTTGCGAAGCTCTATGTACTGCGAGCGCTGCTACTTGCAGCTGAGAAGGACCGCGGAGCTAGCAGCGAATTCGGAGAGCGCTAAGCACGAAGTCAAGAAGCGAGACGTGTCCCTGCAACGCGGTGCTAAGAGCAGCTTCCTCGCGGCGGGGGCGAGCTCCGGCCACAAGACATTCTCGTCGCAGCAACGGATCTCCGTGAAGGGCGTAGGCGAAAAGCTTTCGTTTTCCATTCGAACTGCGAGAGACGCAGACTGTTACACGGAGCTCTGAGAACAAAGGTGCACGCCCTAGGCGGGCTTGGGCAGAAGAAGCGTTCTCGAGCTCTTGGCTGCCCGCACACTGCTGGGTATGTGGCGCCCCTGCAGCGGCTTCTGGCCGCCGGCAAGTGAAAGCGGAGCAAGGCGTGGGCGAGGGCGAGGGCGGTGAACGAAGCGGCTATGTGCCGTGCTTGTGTGCACCACGTTAGAGGCTACTAGGAGAGGAAGGTGGTTGACTCTCGCTTGCCTTCCCAAGTGCCCTTAGCAGTCGGAAGGAGCAAGCTGAAGCACTGCTGCTTGTGCTGCTCCTTGGTTCCCTTGCAGCCCGCTCTGAAAGCATTGGCGGTCACTTCTAGGCGCCGAGTTGCACACACGCAGCACCACGCTAAGTGCCGCGGAGAAGGGAAATCCAGAGTGCAGCGAGGAGCTGGACGTGGCTTACGTGCAGTAAGGAAAAGGTGAACCTAAGCAGTGCCTCTTCAATCTGGCCGCCTCTGCTCTGGTAGCAACTTTTGCAAGTCGGCAAAGGGAGCCGCGAGTATGTAGAACGGAGGGCAGCGAGACGCCGTGTGTTATGCGCCCTTTCAGGGCTGCTGACAAGGGGCTACTTTAAGAACGCCTTCTTCGTCCTCGCGTCCTTCTCGCTTCGCTCTAGCTGCATGGAGTACAGCACAGCGAAGGAGTGAAGACGGGCACTGCCCCAGCTTTTGCCCTGGCGTGCAACGGCTGTGTGCTGCTTTTCCAAGCAGCAAGAGCACTGAGAAGTGAAAGCGATTGTGAAGGAGCTCTTTGGCTGCTCGTGTGCTCTTCGCTGCACTGCGCCGCTCGCAAGCGGCTGCGTTCTTCGGCGTCTGCCGTCCGGAGAGAGCTGAACTGCAGCGGTCAGTTTCAGCTCTGCCCAACAGCGTGCTCTCAGTTCTGCGGACAAGCACGCCCTGTTGCCTTGGCTCCGAGTGCAAAGTCCCTAGCGAGCACTCACTCAGTGCAATGCACCCAGAAAGACGCTCTCGCTCGTCTTTCAAGCAGCGATTCCTAACAGCAGAAGCAGCAGAGGCACAAACTGGATGACGAGAAGGGACAATGTAGAACACGTCTCTGTCCTGGCACATTGTCGTGTGCGATATGTCCCTCCGGGTCTTCGGTCCTTGCGAAGCTCTATGTACTGCGAGCGCTGCTACTTGCAGCTGAGAAGGACCGCGGAGCTAGCAGCGAATTCGGAGAGCGCTAAGCACGAAGTCAAGAAGCGAGACGTGTCCCTGCAACGCGGTGCTAAGAGCAGCTTCCTCGCGGCGGGGGCGAGCTCCGGCCACAAGACATTCTCGTCGCAGCAACGGATCTCCGTGAAGGGCGTAGGCGAAAAGCTTTCGTTTTCCATTCGAACTGCGAGAGACGCAGACTGTTACACGGAGCTCTGAGAACAAAGGTGCACGCCCTAGGCGGGCTTGGGCAGAAGAAGCGTTCTCGAGCTCTTGGCTGCCCGCACACTGCTGGGTATGTGGCGCCCCTGCAGCGGCTTCTGGCCGCCGGCAAGTGAAAGCGGAGCAAGGCGTGGGCGAGGGCGGTGAACGAAGCGGCTATGTGCCGTGCTTGTGTGCACCACGTTAGAGGCTACTAGGAGAGGAAGGTGGTTGACTCTCGCTTGCCTTCCCAAGTGCCCTTAGCAGTCGGAAGGAGCAAGCTGAAGCACTGCTGCTTGTGCTGCTCCTTGGTTCCCTTGCAGCCCGCTCTGAAAGCATTGGCGGTCACTTCTAGGCGCCGAGTTGCACACACGCAGCACCACGCTAAGTGCCGCGGAGAAGGGAAATCCAGAGTGCAGCGAGGAGCTGGACGTGGCTTACGTGCAGTAAGGAAAAGGTGAACCTAAGCAGTGCCTCTTCAATCTGGCCGCCTCTGCTCTGGTAGCAACTTTTGCAAGTCGGCAAAGGGAGCCGCGAGTATGTAGAACGGAGGGCAGCGAGACGCCGTGTGTTATGCGCCCTTTCAGGGCTGCTGACAAGGGGCTACTTTAAGAACGCCTTCTTCGTCCTCGCGTCCTTCTCGCTTCGTTCTAGCTGCATGGAGTACAGCACAGCGAAGGAGTGAAGACGGGCACTGCCCCAGCTTTTGCCCTGGCGTGCAACGGCTGTGTGCTGCTTTTCCAAGCAGCAAGAGCACTGAGAAGTGAAAGCGATTGTGAAGGAGCTCTTTGGCTGCTCGTGTGCTCTTCGCTGCACTGCGCCGCTCGCAAGCGGCTGCGTTCTTCAGCGTCTGCCGTCCGGAGAGAGCTGAACTGCAGCGGTCAGTTTCAGCTCTGCCCAACAGCGTGCTCTCAGTTCTGCGGACAAGCACGCCCTGTTGCCTTGGCTCCGAGTGCAAAGTCCCTAGCGAGCACTCACTCAGTGCAATGCACCCAGAAAGACGCTCTCGCTCGTCTTTCAAGGAGCGATTCCTAACAGCAGAAGCAGCAGAGGCACAAACTGGATGACGAGAAGGGACAATGTAGAACACGTCTCTGTCCTGGCACATTGTCGTGTGCGATATGTCCCTCCGGGTCTTCGGTCCTTGCGAAGCTCTATGTACTGCGAGCGCTGCTACTTGCAGCTGAGAAGGACCGCGGAGCTAGCAGCGAATTCGGAGAGCGCTAAGCACGAAGTCAAGAAGCGAGACGTGTCCCTGCAACGCGGTGCTAAGAGCAGCTTCCTCGCGGCGGGGGCGAGCTCCGGCCACAAGACATTCTCGTCGTAACAACGGATCTCCGTGAAGGGCGTAGGCGAAAAGCTTTCGTTTTCCATTCGAACTGCGAGAGACGCAGACTGTTACACGGAGCTCTGAGAACAAAGGTGCACGCCCTAGGCGGGCTTGGGCAGAAGAAGCGTTCTCGAGCTCTTGGCTGCCCGCACACTGCTGGGTATGTGGCGCCCCTGCAGCGGCTTCTGGCCGCCGGCAAGTGAAAGCGGAGCAAGGCGTGGGCGAGGGCGGTGAACGAAGCGGCTATGTGCCGTGCTTGTGTGCACCACGTTAGAGGCTACTAGGAGAGGAAGGTGGTTGACTCTCGCTTGCCTTCCCAAGTGCCCTTAGCAGTCGGAAGGAGCAAGCTGAAGCACTGCTGCTTGTGCTGCTCCTTGGTTCCCTTGCAGCCCGCTCTGAAAGCATTGGCGGTCACTTCTAGGCGCCGAGTTGCACACACGCAGCACCACGCTAAGTGCCGCGGAGAAGGGAAATCCAGAGTGCAGCGAGGAGCTGGACGTGGCTTACGTGCAGTAAGGAAAAGGTGAACCTAAGCAGTGCCTCTTCAATCTGGCCGCCTCTGCTCTGGTAGCAACTTTTGCAAGTCGGCAAAGGGAGCCGCGAGTATGTAGAACGGAGGGCAGCGAGACGCCGTGTGTTATGCGCCCTTTCAGGGCTGCTGACAAGGGGCTACTTTAAGAACGCCTTCTTCGTCCTCGCGTCCTTCTCGCTTCGTTCTAGCTGCATGGAGTACAGCACAGCGAAGGAGTGAAGACGGGCACTGCCCCAGCTTTTGCCCTGGCGTGCAACGGCTGTGTGCTGCTTTTCCAAGCAGCAAGAGCACTGAGAAGTGAAAGCGATTGTGAAGGAGCTCTTTGGCTGCTCGTGTGCTCTTCGCTGCACTGCGCCGCTCGCAAGCGGCTGCGTTCTTCAGCGTCTGCCGTCCGGAGAGAGCTGAACTGCAGCGGTCAGTTTCAGCTCTGCCCAACAGCGTGCTCTCAGTTCTGCGGACAAGCACGCCCTGTTGCCTTGGCTCCGAGTGCAAAGTCCCTAGCGAGCACTCACTCAGTGCAATGCACCCAGAAAGACGCTCTCGCTCGTCTTTCAAGGAGCGATTCCTAACAGCAGAAGCAGCAGAGGCACAAACTGGATGACGAGAAGGGACAATGTAGAACACGTCTCTGTCCTGGCACATTGTCGTGTGCGATATGTCCCTCCGGGTCTTCGGTCCTTGCGAAGCTCTATGTACTGCGAGCGCTGCTACTTGCAGCTGAGAAGGACCGCGGAGCTAGCAGCGAATTCGGAGAGCGCTAAGCACGAAGTCAAGAAGCGAGACGTGTCCCTGCAACGCGGTGCTAAGAGCAGCTTCCTCGCGGCGGGGGCGAGCTCCGGCCACAAGACATTCTCGTCGTAACAACGGATCTCCGTGAAGGGCGTAGGCGAAAAGCTTTCGTTTTCCATTCGAACTGCGAGAGACGCAGACTGTTACACGGAGCTCTGAGAACAAAGGTGCACGCCCTAGGCGGGCTTGGGCAGAAGAAGCGTTCTCGAGCTCTTGGCTGCCCGCACACTGCTGGGTATGTGGCGCCCCTGCAGCGGCTTCTGGCCGCCGGCAAGTGAAAGCGGAGCAAGGCGTGGGCGAGGGCGGTGAACGAAGCGGCTATGTGCCGTGCTTGTGTGCACCACGTTAGAGGCTACTAGGAGAGGAAGGTGGTTGACTCTCGCTTGCCTTCCCAAGTGCCCTTAGCAGTCGGAAGGAGCAAGCTGAAGCACTGCTGCTTGTGCTGCTCCTTGGTTCCCTTGCAGCCCGCTCTGAAAGCATTGGCGGTCACTTCTAGGCGCCGAGTTGCACACACGCAGCACCACGCTAAGTGCCGCGGAGAAGAGAAATCCAGAGTGCAGCGAGGAGCTGGACGTGGCTTACGTGCAGTAAGGAAAAGGTGAACCTAAGCAGTGCCTCTTCAATCTGGCCGCCTCTGCTCTGGTAGCAACTTTTGCAAGTCGGCAAAGGGAGCCGCGAGTATGTAGAACGGAGGGCGGCGAGACGCCGTGTGTTATGCGCCCTTTCAGGGCTGCTGACAAGGGGCTACTTTAAGAACGCCTTCTTCGTCCTCGCGTCCTTCTCGCTTCGCTCTAGCTGCATGGAGTACAGCACAGCGAAGGAGTGAAGACGGGCACTGCCCCAGCTTTTGCCCTGGCGTGCAACGGCTGTGTGCTGCTTTTCCAAGCAGCAAGAGCACTGAGAAGTGAAAGCGATTGTGAAGGAGCTCTTTGGCTGCTCGTGTGCTCTTCGCTGCACTGCGCCGCTCGCAAGCGGCTGCGTTCTTCGGCGTCTGCCGTCCGGAGAGAGCTGAACTGCAGCGGTCAGTTTCAGCTCTGCCCAACAGCGTGCTCTCAGTTCTGCGGACAAGCACGCCCTGTTGCCTTGGCTCCGAGTGCAAAGTCCCTAGCGAGCACTCACTCAGTGCAATGCACCCAGAAAGACGCTCTCGCTCGTCTTTCAAGCAGCGATTCCTAACAGCAGAAGCAGCAGAGGCACAAACTGGATGACGAGAAGGGACAATGTAGAACACGTCTCTGTCCTGGCACATTGTCGTGTGCGATATGTCCCTCCGGGTCTTCGGTCCTTGCGAAGCTCTATGTACTGCGAGCGCTGCTACTTGCAGCTGAGAAGGACCGCGGAGCTAGCAGCGAATTCGGAGAGCGCTAAGCACGAAGTCAAGAAGCGAGACGTGTCCCTGCAACGCGGTGCTAAGAGCAGCTTCCTCGCGGCGGGGGCGAGCTCCGGCCACAAGACATTCTCGTCGCAGCAACGGATCTCCGTGAAGGGCGTAGGCGAAAAGCTTTCGTTTTCCATTCGAACTGCGAGAGACGCAGACTGTTACACGGAGCTCTGAGAACAAAGGTGCACGCCCTAGGCGGGCTTGGGCAGAAGAAGCGTTCTCGAGCTCTTGGCTGCCCGCACACTGCTGGGTATGTGGCGCCCCTGCAGCGGCTTCTGGCCGCCGGCAAGTGAAAGCGGAGCAAGGCGTGGGCGAGGGCGGTGAACGAAGCGGCTATGTGCCGTGCTTGTGTGCACCACGTTAGAGGCTACTAGGAGAGGAAGGTGGTTGACTCTCGCTTGCCTTCCCAAGTGCCCTTAGCAGTCGGAAGGAGCAAGCTGAAGCACTGCTGCTTGTGCTGCTCCTTGGTTCCCTTGCAGCCCGCTCTGAAAGCATTGGCGGTCACTTCTAGGCGCCGAGTTGCACACACACAGCACCGCGTTAAGTGTCGCGGAGAAGGGAAATCCAGAGTGCAGCGAGGAGCTGGACGTGGCTTACGTGCAGTAAGGAAAAGGTGAACCTAAGCAGTGCCTCTTCAATCTGGCCGCCTCTGCTCTGGTAGCAACTTTTGCAAGTCGGCAAAGGGAGCCGCGAGTATGTAGAACGGAGGGCGGCGAGACGCCGTGTGTTATGCGCCCTTTCAGGGCTGCTGACAAGGGGCTACTTTAAGAACGCCTTCTTCGTCCTCGCGTCCTTCTCGCTTCGCTCTAGCTGCATGGAGTACAGCACAGCGAAGGAGTGAAGACGGGCACTGCCCCAGCTTTTGCCCTGGCGTGCAACGGCTGTGTGCTGCTTTTCCAAGCAGCAAGAGCACTGAGAAGTGAAAGCGATTGTGAAGGAGCTCTTTGGCTGCTCGTGTGCTCTTCGCTGCACTGCGCCGCTCGCAAGCGGCTGCGTTCGTCGGCGTCTGCCGTCCGGAGAGAGCTGAACTGCAGCGGTCAGTTTCAGCTCTGCCCAACAGCGTGCTCTCAGTTCTGCGGACAAGCACGCCCTGTTGCCTTGGCTCCGAGTGCAAAGTCCCTAGCGAGCACTCACTCAGTGCAATGCACCCAGAAAGACGCTCTCGCTCGTCTTTCAAGCAGCGATTCCTAACAGCAGAAGCAGCAGAGGCACAAACTGGATGACGAGAAGGGACAATGTAGAACACGTCTCTGTCCTGGCACATTGTCGTGTGCGATATGTCCCTCCGGGTCTTCGGTCCTTGCGAAGCTCTATGTACTGCGAGCGCTGCTACTTGCAGCTGAGAAGGACCGCGGAGCTAGCAGCGAATTCGGAGAGCGCTAAGCACGAAGTCAAGAAGCGAGACGTGTCCCTGCAACGCGGTGCTAAGAGCAGCTTCCTCGCGGCGGGGGCGAGCTCCGGCCACAAGATATTCTCGTCGTAGCAACGGATCTCCGTGAAGGGCGTAGGCGAAAAGCTTTCGTTTTCCATTCGAACTGCGAGAGAGGCAGACTGTTACACGGAGCTCTGAGAACAAAGGTGCACGCCCTAGGCGGGCTTGGGCAGAAGAAGCGTTCTCGAGCTCTTGGCTGCCCGCACACTGCTGGGTATGTGGCGCCCCTGCAGCGGCTTCTGGCCGCCGGCAAGTGAAAGCGGAGCAAGGCGTGGGCGAGGGCGAGGGCGGTGAACGAAGCGGCTATGTGCCGTGCTTGTGTGCACCACGTTAGAGGCTACTAGGAGAGGAAGGTGGTTGACTCTCGCTTGCCTTCCCAAGTGCCCTTAGCAGTCGGAAGGAGCAAGCTGAAGCACTGCTGCTTGTGCTGCTCCTTGGTTCCCTTGCAGCCCGCTCTGAAAGCATTGGCGGTCACTTCTAGGCGCCGAGTTGCACACACGCAGCACCACGCTAAGTGCCGCGGAGAAGGGAAATCCAGAGTGCAGCGAGGAGCTGGACGTGGCTTACGTGCAGTAAGGAAAAGGTGAACCTAAGCAGTGCCTCTTCAATCTGGCCGCCTCTGCTCTGGTAGCAACTTTTGCAAGTCGGCAAAGGGAGCCGCGAGTATGTAGAACGGAGGGCAGCGAGACGCCGTGTGTTATGCGCCCTTTCAGGGCTGCTGACAAGGGGCTACTTTAAGAACGCCTTCTTCGTCCTCGCGTCCTTCTCGCTTCGCTCTAGCTGCATGGAGTACAGCACAGCGAAGGAGTGAAGACGGGCACTGCCCCAGCTTTTGCCCTGGCGTGCAACGGCTGTGTGCTGCTTTTCCAAGCAGCAAGAGCACTGAGAAGTGAAAGCGATTGTGAAGGAGCTCTTTGGCTGCTCGTGTGCTCTTCGCTGCACTGCGCCGCTCGCAAGCGGCTGCGTTCTTCGGCGTCTGCCGTCCGGAGAGAGCTGAACTGCAGCGGTCAGTTTCAGCTCTGCCCAACAGCGTGCTCTCAGTTCTGCGGACAAGCACGCCCTGTTGCCTTGGCTCCGAGTGCAAAGTCCCTAGCGAGCACTCACTCAGTGCAATGCACCCAGAAAGACGCTCTCGCTCGTCTTTCAAGCAGCGATTCCTAACAGCAGAAGCAGCAGAGGCACAAACTGGATGACGAGAAGGGACAATGTAGAACACGTCTCTGTCCTGGCACATTGTCGTGTGCGATATGTCCCTCCGGGTCTTCGGTCCTTGCGAAGCTCTATGTACTGCGAGCGCTGCTACTTGCAGCTGAGAAGGACCGCGGAGCTAGCAGCGAATTCGGAGAGCGCTAAGCACGAAGTCAAGAAGCGAGACGTGTCCCTGCAACGCGGTGCTAAGAGCAGCTTCCTCGCGGCGGGGGCGAGCTCCGGCCACAAGACATTCTCGTCGCAGCAACGGATCTCCGTGAAGGGCGTAGGCGAAAAGCTTTCGTTTTCCATTCGAACTGCGAGAGACGCAGACTGTTACACGGAGCTCTGAGAACAAAGGTGCACGCCCTAGGCGGGCTTGGGCAGAAGAAGCGTTCTCGAGCTCTTGGCTGCCCGCACACTGCTGGGTATGTGGCGCCCCTGCAGCGGCTTCTGGCCGCCGGCAAGTGAAAGCGGAGCAAGGCGTGGGCGAGGGCGGTGAACGAAGCGGCTATGTGCCGTGCTTGTGTGCACCACGTTAGAGGCTACTAGGAGAGGAAGGTGGTTGACTCTCGCTTGCCTTCCCAAGTGCCCTTAGCAGTCGGAAGGAGCAAGCTGAAGCACTGCTGCTTGTGCTGCTCCTTGGTTCCCTTGCAGCCCGCTCTGAAAGCATTGGCGGTCACTTCTAGGCGCCGAGTTGCACACACACAGCACCGCGTTAAGTGTCGCGGAGAAGGGAAATCCAGAGTGCAGCGAGGAGCTGGACGTGGCTTACGTGCAGTAAGGAAAAGGTGAACCTAAGCAGTGCCTCTTCAATCTGGCCGCCTCTGCTCTGGTAGCAACTTTTGCAAGTCGGCAAAGGGAGCCGCGAGTATGTAGAACGGAGGGCGGCGAGACGCCGTGTGTTATGCGCCCTTTCAGGGCTGCTGACAAGGGGCTACTTTAAGAACGCCTTCTTCGTCCTCGCGTCCTTCTCGCTTCGCTCTAGCTGCATGGAGTACAGCACAGCGAAGGAGTGAAGACGGGCACTGCCCCAGCTTTTGCCCTGGCGTGCAACGGCTGTGTGCTGCTTTTCCAAGCAGCAAGAGCACTGAGAAGTGAAAGCGATTGTGAAGGAGCTCTTTGGCTGCTCGTGTGCTCTTCGCTGCACTGCGCCGCTCGCAAGCGGCTGCGTTCGTCGGCGTCTGCCGTCCGGAGAGAGCTGAACTGCAGCGGTCAGTTTCAGCTCTGCCCAACAGCGTGCTCTCAGTTCTGCGGACAAGCACGCCCTGTTGCCTTGGCTCCGAGTGCAAAGTCCCTAGCGAGCACTCACTCAGTGCAATGCACCCAGAAAGACGCTCTCGCTCGTCTTTCAAGCAGCGATTCCTAACAGCAGAAGCAGCAGAGGCACAAACTGGATGACGAGAAGGGACAATGTAGAACACGTCTCTGTCCTGGCACATTGTCGTGTGCGATATGTCCCTCCGGGTCTTCGGTCCTTGCGAAGCTCTATGTACTGCGAGCGCTGCTACTTGCAGCTGAGAAGGACCGCGGAGCTAGCAGCGAATTCGGAGAGCGCTAAGCACGAAGTCAAGAAGCGAGACGTGTCCCTGCAACGCGGTGCTAAGAGCAGCTTCCTCGCGGCGGGGGCGAGCTCCGGCCACAAGATATTCTCGTCGTAGCAACGGATCTCCGTGAAGGGCGTAGGCGAAAAGCTTTCGTTTTCCATTCGAACTGCGAGAGAGGCAGACTGTTACACGGAGCTCTGAGAACAAAGGTGCACGCCCTAGGCGGGCTTGGGCAGAAGAAGCGTTCTCGAGCTCTT
This sequence comes from Sturnus vulgaris, assembly GCF_052056855.1. Taxonomy (NCBI): domain Eukaryota; kingdom Metazoa; phylum Chordata; class Aves; order Passeriformes; family Sturnidae; genus Sturnus; species Sturnus vulgaris. The sequence continues at coordinate 165,910 of NW_028275908.1, read as the reverse complement.
GGCTGCCCGCACACTGCTGGGTATGTGGCGCCCCTGCAGCGGCTTCTGGCCGCCGGCAAGTGAAAGCGGAGCAAGGCGTGGGCGAGGGCGGTGAACGAAGCGGCAAGAGCGCCGTGCTTGTGTGCACCACGTTAGAGGCTACTAGGAGAGGAAGGTGGTTGACTCTCGCTTGCCTTCCCAAGTGCCCTTAGCAGTCGGAAGGAGCAAGCTGAAGCACTGCTGCTTGTGCTGCTCCTTGGTTCCCTTGCAGCCCGCTCTGAAAGCATTGGCGGTCACTTCTAGGCGCCGAGTTGCACACACGCAGCACCACGCTAAGTGCCGCGGAGAAGGGAAATCCAGAGTGCAGCGAGGAGCTGGACGTGGCTTACGTGCAGTAAGGAAAAGGTGAACCTAAGCAGTGCCTCTTCAATCTGGCCGCCTCTGCTCTGGTAGCAACTTTTGCAAGTCGGCAAAGGGAGCCGCGAGTATGTAGAACGGAGGGCAGCGAGACGCCGTGTGTTATGCGCCCTTTCAGGGCTGCTGACAAGGGGCTACTTTAAGAACGCCTTCTTCGTCCTCGCGTCCTTCTCGCTTCGTTCTAGCTGCATGGAGTACAGCACAGCGAAGGAGTGAAGACGGGCACTGCCCCAGCTTTTGCCCTGGCGTGCAACGGCTGTGTGCTGCTTTTCCAAGCAGCAAGAGCACTGAGAAGTGAAAGCGATTGTGAAGGAGCTCTTTGGCTGCTCGTGTGCTCTTCGCTGCACTGCGCCGCTCGCAAGCGGCTGCGTTCTTCAGCGTCTGCCGTCCGGAGAGAGCTGAACTGCAGCGGTCAGTTTCAGCTCTGCCCAACAGCGTGCTCTCAGTTCTGCGGACAAGCACGCCCTGTTGCCTTGGCTCCGAGTGCAAAGTCCCTAGCGAGCACTCACTCAGTGCAATGCACCCAGAAAGACGCTCTCGCTCGTCTTTCAAGGAGCGATTCCTAACAGCAGAAGCAGCAGAGGCACAAACTGGATGACGAGAAGGGACAATGTAGAACACGTCTCTGTCCTGGCACATTGTCGTGTGCGATATGTCCCTCCGGGTCTTCGGTCCTTGCGAAGCTCTATGTACTGCGAGCGCTGCTACTTGCAGCTGAGAAGGACCGCGGAGCTAGCAGCGAATTCGGAGAGCGCTAAGCACGAAGTCAAGAAGCGAGACGTGTCCCTGCAACGCGGTGCTAAGAGCAGCTTCCTCGCGGCGGGGGCGAGCTCCGGCCACAAGACATTCTCGTCGTAACAACGGATCTCCGTGAAGGGCGTAGGCGAAAAGCTTTCGTTTTCCATTCGAACTGCGAGAGACGCAGACTGTTACACGGAGCTCTGAGAACAAAGGTGCACGCCCTAGGCGGGCTTGGGCAGAAGAAGCGTTCTCGAGCTCTTGGCTGCCCGCACACTGCTGGGTATGTGGCGCCCCTGCAGCGGCTTCTGGCCGCCGGCAAGTGAAAGCGGAGCAAGGCGTGGGCGAGGGCGGTGAACGAAGCGGCTATGTGCCGTGCTTGTGTGCACCACGTTAGAGGCTACTAGGAGAGGAAGGTGGTTGACTCTCGCTTGCCTTCCCAAGTGCCCTTAGCAGTCGGAAGGAGCAAGCTGAAGCACTGCTGCTTGTGCTGCTCCTTGGTTCCCTTGCAGCCCGCTCTGAAAGCATTGGCGGTCACTTCTAGGCGCCGAGTTGCACACACGCAGCACCACGCTAAGTGCCGCGGAGAAGGGAAATCCAGAGTGCAGCGAGGAGCTGGACGTGGCTTACGTGCAGTAAGGAAAAGGTGAACCTAAGCAGTGCCTCTTCAATCTGGCCGCCTCTGCTCTGGTAGCAACTTTTGCAAGTCGGCAAAGGGAGCCGCGAGTATGTAGAACGGAGGGCGGCGAGACGCCGTGTGTTATGCGCCCTTTCAGGGCTGCTGACAAGGGGCTACTTTAAGAACGCCTTCTTCGTCCTCGCGTCCTTCTCGCTTCGCTCTAGCTGCATGGAGTACAGCACAGCGAAGGAGTGAAGACGGGCACTGCCCCAGCTTTTGCCCTGGCGTGCAACGGCTGTGTGCTGCTTTTCCAAGCAGCAAGAGCACTGAGAAGTGAAAGCGATTGTGAAGGAGCTCTTTGGCTGCTCGTGTGCTCTTCGCTGCACTGCGCCGCTCGCAAGCGGCTGCGTTCTTCGGCGTCTGCCGTCCGGAGAGAGCTGAACTGCAGCGGTCAGTTTCAGCTCTGCCCAACAGCGTGCTCTCAGTTCTGCGGACAAGCACGCCCTGTTGCCTTGGCTCCGAGTGCAAAGTCCCTAGCGAGCACTCACTCAGTGCAATGCACCCAGAAAGACGCTCTCGCTCGTCTTTCAAGCAGCGATTCCTAACAGCAGAAGCAGCAGAGGCACAAACTGGATGACGAGAAGGGACAATGTAGAACACGTCTCTGTCCTGGCACATTGTCGTGTGCGATATGTCCCTCCGGGTCTTCGGTCCTTGCGAAGCTCTATGTACTGCGAGCGCTGCTACTTGCAGCTGAGAAGGACCGCGGAGCTAGCAGCGAATTCGGAGAGCGCTAAGCACGAAGTCAAGAAGCGAGACGTGTCCCTGCAACGCGGTGCTAAGAGCAGCTTCCTCGCGGCGGGGGCGAGCTCCGGCCACAAGACATTCTCGTCGCAGCAACGGATCTCCGTGAAGGGCGTAGGCGAAAAGCTTTCGTTTTCCATTCGAACTGCGAGAGACGCAGACTGTTACACGGAGCTCTGAGAACAAAGGTGCACGCCCTAGGCGGGCTTGGGCAGAAGAAGCGTTCTCGAGCTCTTGGCTGCCCGCACACTGCTGGGTATGTGGCGCCCCTGCAGCGGCTTCTGGCCGCCGGCAAGTGAAAGCGGAGCAAGGCGTGGGCGAGGGCGGTGAACGAAGCGGCTATGTGCCGTGCTTGTGTGCACCACGTTAGAGGCTACTAGGAGAGGAAGGTGGTTGACTCTCGCTTGCCTTCCCAAGTGCCCTTAGCAGTCGGAAGGAGCAAGCTGAAGCACTGCTGCTTGTGCTGCTCCTTGGTTCCCTTGCAGCCCGCTCTGAAAGCATTGGCGGTCACTTCTAGGCGCCGAGTTGCACACACACAGCACCGCGTTAAGTGTCGCGGAGAAGGGAAATCCAGAGTGCAGCGAGGAGCTGGACGTGGCTTACGTGCAGTAAGGAAAAGGTGAACCTAAGCAGTGCCTCTTCAATCTGGCCGCCTCTGCTCTGGTAGCAACTTTTGCAAGTCGGCAAAGGGAGCCGCGAGTATGTAGAACGGAGGGCGGCGAGACGCCGTGTGTTATGCGCCCTTTCAGGGCTGCTGACAAGGGGCTACTTTAAGAACGCCTTCTTCGTCCTCGCGTCCTTCTCGCTTCGCTCTAGCTGCATGGAGTACAGCACAGCGAAGGAGTGAAGACGGGCACTGCCCCAGCTTTTGCCCTGGCGTGCAACGGCTGTGTGCTGCTTTTCCAAGCAGCAAGAGCACTGAGAAGTGAAAGCGATTGTGAAGGAGCTCTTTGGCTGCTCGTGTGCTCTTCGCTGCACTGCGCCGCTCGCAAGCGGCTGCGTTCGTCGGCGTCTGCCGTCCGGAGAGAGCTGAACTGCAGCGGTCAGTTTCAGCTCTGCCCAACAGCGTGCTCTCAGTTCTGCGGACAAGCACGCCCTGTTGCCTTGGCTCCGAGTGCAAAGTCCCTAGCGAGCACTCACTCAGTGCAATGCACCCAGAAAGACGCTCTCGCTCGTCTTTCAAGCAGCGATTCCTAACAGCAGAAGCAGCAGAGGCACAAACTGGATGACGAGAAGGGACAATGTAGAACACGTCTCTGTCCTGGCACATTGTCGTGTGCGATATGTCCCTCCGGGTCTTCGGTCCTTGCGAAGCTCTATGTACTGCGAGCGCTGCTACTTGCAGCTGAGAAGGACCGCGGAGCTAGCAGCGAATTCGGAGAGCGCTAAGCACGAAGTCAAGAAGCGAGACGTGTCCCTGCAACGCGGTGCTAAGAGCAGCTTCCTCGCGGCGGGGGCGAGCTCCGGCCACAAGATATTCTCGTCGTAGCAACGGATCTCCGTGAAGGGCGTAGGCGAAAAGCTTTCGTTTTCCATTCGAACTGCGAGAGAGGCAGACTGTTACACGGAGCTCTGAGAACAAAGGTGCACGCCCTAGGCGGGCTTGGGCAGAAGAAGCGTTCTCGAGCTCTTGGCTGCCCGCACACTGCTGGGTATGTGGCGCCCCTGCAGCGGCTTCTGGCCGCCGGCAAGTGAAAGCGGAGCAAGGCGTGGGCGAGGGCGGTGAACGAAGCGGCAAGAGCGCCGTGCTTGTGTGCACCACGTTAGAGGCTACTAGGAGAGGAAGGTGGTTGACTCTCGCTTGCCTTCCCAAGTGCCCTTAGCAGTCGGAAGGAGCAAGCTGAAGCACTGCTGCTTGTGCTGCTCCTTGGTTCCCTTGCAGCCCGCTCTGAAAGCATTGGCGGTCACTTCTAGGCGCCGAGTTGCACACACGCAGCACCACGCTAAGTGCCGCGGAGAAGGGAAATCCAGAGTGCAGCGAGGAGCTGGACGTGGCTTACGTGCAGTAAGGAAAAGGTGAACCTAAGCAGTGCCTCTTCAATCTGGCCGCCTCTGCTCTGGTAGCAACTTTTGCAAGTCGGCAAAGGGAGCCGCGAGTATGTAGAACGGAGGGCAGCGAGACGCCGTGTGTTATGCGCCCTTTCAGGGCTGCTGACAAGGGGCTACTTTAAGAACGCCTTCTTCGTCCTCGCGTCCTTCTCGCTTCGTTCTAGCTGCATGGAGTACAGCACAGCGAAGGAGTGAAGACGGGCACTGCCCCAGCTTTTGCCCTGGCGTGCAACGGCTGTGTGCTGCTTTTCCAAGCAGCAAGAGCACTGAGAAGTGAAAGCGATTGTGAAGGAGCTCTTTGGCTGCTCGTGTGCTCTTCGCTGCACTGCGCCGCTCGCAAGCGGCTGCGTTCTTCAGCGTCTGCCGTCCGGAGAGAGCTGAACTGCAGCGGTCAGTTTCAGCTCTGCCCAACAGCGTGCTCTCAGTTCTGCGGACAAGCACGCCCTGTTGCCTTGGCTCCGAGTGCAAAGTCCCTAGCGAGCACTCACTCAGTGCAATGCACCCAGAAAGACGCTCTCGCTCGTCTTTCAAGGAGCGATTCCTAACAGCAGAAGCAGCAGAGGCACAAACTGGATGACGAGAAGGGACAATGTAGAACACGTCTCTGTCCTGGCACATTGTCGTGTGCGATATGTCCCTCCGGGTCTTCGGTCCTTGCGAAGCTCTATGTACTGCGAGCGCTGCTACTTGCAGCTGAGAAGGACCGCGGAGCTAGCAGCGAATTCGGAGAGCGCTAAGCACGAAGTCAAGAAGCGAGACGTGTCCCTGCAACGCGGTGCTAAGAGCAGCTTCCTCGCGGCGGGGGCGAGCTCCGGCCACAAGACATTCTCGTCGTAACAACGGATCTCCGTGAAGGGCGTAGGCGAAAAGCTTTCGTTTTCCATTCGAACTGCGAGAGACGCAGACTGTTACACGGAGCTCTGAGAACAAAGGTGCACGCCCTAGGCGGGCTTGGGCAGAAGAAGCGTTCTCGAGCTCTTGGCTGCCCGCACACTGCTGGGTATGTGGCGCCCCTGCAGCGGCTTCTGGCCGCCGGCAAGTGAAAGCGGAGCAAGGCGTGGGCGAGGGCGGTGAACGAAGCGGCTATGTGCCGTGCTTGTGTGCACCACGTTAGAGGCTACTAGGAGAGGAAGGTGGTTGACTCTCGCTTGCCTTCCCAAGTGCCCTTAGCAGTCGGAAGGAGCAAGCTGAAGCACTGCTGCTTGTGCTGCTCCTTGGTTCCCTTGCAGCCCGCTCTGAAAGCATTGGCGGTCACTTCTAGGCGCCGAGTTGCACACACGCAGCACCACGCTAAGTGCCGCGGAGAAGGGAAATCCAGAGTGCAGCGAGGAGCTGGACGTGGCTTACGTGCAGTAAGGAAAAGGTGAACCTAAGCAGTGCCTCTTCAATCTGGCCGCCTCTGCTCTGGTAGCAACTTTTGCAAGTCGGCAAAGGGAGCCGCGAGTATGTAGAACGGAGGGCGGCGAGACGCCGTGTGTTATGCGCCCTTTCAGGGCTGCTGACAAGGGGCTACTTTAAGAACGCCTTCTTCGTCCTCGCGTCCTTCTCGCTTCGCTCTAGCTGCATGGAGTACAGCACAGCGAAGGAGTGAAGACGGGCACTGCCCCAGCTTTTGCCCTGGCGTGCAACGGCTGTGTGCTGCTTTTCCAAGCAGCAAGAGCACTGAGAAGTGAAAGCGATTGTGAAGGAGCTCTTTGGCTGCTCGTGTGCTCTTCGCTGCACTGCGCCGCTCGCAAGCGGCTGCGTTCTTCGGCGTCTGCCGTCCGGAGAGAGCTGAACTGCAGCGGTCAGTTTCAGCTCTGCCCAACAGCGTGCTCTCAGTTCTGCGGACAAGCACGCCCTGTTGCCTTGGCTCCGAGTGCAAAGTCCCTAGCGAGCACTCACTCAGTGCAATGCACCCAGAAAGACGCTCTCGCTCGTCTTTCAAGCAGCGATTCCTAACAGCAGAAGCAGCAGAGGCACAAACTGGATGACGAGAAGGGACAATGTAGAACACGTCTCTGTCCTGGCACATTGTCGTGTGCGATATGTCCCTCCGGGTCTTCGGTCCTTGCGAAGCTCTATGTACTGCGAGCGCTGCTACTTGCAGCTGAGAAGGACCGCGGAGCTAGCAGCGAATTCGGAGAGCGCTAAGCACGAAGTCAAGAAGCGAGACGTGTCCCTGCAACGCGGTGCTAAGAGCAGCTTCCTCGCGGCGGGGGCGAGCTCCGGCCACAAGACATTCTCGTCGCAGCAACGGATCTCCGTGAAGGGCGTAGGCGAAAAGCTTTCGTTTTCCATTCGAACTGCGAGAGACGCAGACTGTTACACGGAGCTCTGAGAACAAAGGTGCACGCCCTAGGCGGGCTTGGGCAGAAGAAGCGTTCTCGAGCTCTTGGCTGCCCGCACACTGCTGGGTATGTGGCGCCCCTGCAGCGGCTTCTGGCCGCCGGCAAGTGAAAGCGGAGCAAGGCGTGGGCGAGGGCGGTGAACGAAGCGGCTATGTGCCGTGCTTGTGTGCACCACGTTAGAGGCTACTAGGAGAGGAAGGTGGTTGACTCTCGCTTGCCTTCCCAAGTGCCCTTAGCAGTCGGAAGGAGCAAGCTGAAGCACTGCTGCTTGTGCTGCTCCTTGGTTCCCTTGCAGCCCGCTCTGAAAGCATTGGCGGTCACTTCTAGGCGCCGAGTTGCACACACACAGCACCGCGTTAAGTGTCGCGGAGAAGGGAAATCCAGAGTGCAGCGAGGAGCTGGACGTGGCTTACGTGCAGTAAGGAAAAGGTGAACCTAAGCAGTGCCTCTTCAATCTGGCCGCCTCTGCTCTGGTAGCAACTTTTGCAAGTCGGCAAAGGGAGCCGCGAGTATGTAGAACGGAGGGCGGCGAGACGCCGTGTGTTATGCGCCCTTTCAGGGCTGCTGACAAGGGGCTACTTTAAGAACGCCTTCTTCGTCCTCGCGTCCTTCTCGCTTCGCTCTAGCTGCATGGAGTACAGCACAGCGAAGGAGTGAAGACGGGCACTGCCCCAGCTTTTGCCCTGGCGTGCAACGGCTGTGTGCTGCTTTTCCAAGCAGCAAGAGCACTGAGAAGTGAAAGCGATTGTGAAGGAGCTCTTTGGCTGCTCGTGTGCTCTTCGCTGCACTGCGCCGCTCGCAAGCGGCTGCGTTCGTCGGCGTCTGCCGTCCGGAGAGAGCTGAACTGCAGCGGTCAGTTTCAGCTCTGCCCAACAGCGTGCTCTCAGTTCTGCGGACAAGCACGCCCTGTTGCCTTGGCTCCGAGTGCAAAGTCCCTAGCGAGCACTCACTCAGTGCAATGCACCCAGAAAGACGCTCTCGCTCGTCTTTCAAGCAGCGATTCCTAACAGCAGAAGCAGCAGAGGCACAAACTGGATGACGAGAAGGGACAATGTAGAACACGTCTCTGTCCTGGCACATTGTCGTGTGCGATATGTCCCTCCGGGTCTTCGGTCCTTGCGAAGCTCTATGTACTGCGAGCGCTGCTACTTGCAGCTGAGAAGGACCGCGGAGCTAGCAGCGAATTCGGAGAGCGCTAAGCACGAAGTCAAGAAGCGAGACGTGTCCCTGCAACGCGGTGCTAAGAGCAGCTTCCTCGCGGCGGGGGCGAGCTCCGGCCACAAGATATTCTCGTCGTAGCAACGGATCTCCGTGAAGGGCGTAGGCGAAAAGCTTTCGTTTTCCATTCGAACTGCGAGAGAGGCAGACTGTTACACGGAGCTCTGAGAACAAAGGTGCACGCCCTAGGCGGGCTTGGGCAGAAGAAGCGTTCTCGAGCTCTTGGCTGCCCGCACACTGCTGGGTATGTGGCGCCCCTGCAGCGGCTTCTGGCCGCCGGCAAGTGAAAGCGGAGCAAGGCGTGGGCGAGGGCGAGGGCGGTGAACGAAGCGGCTATGTGCCGTGCTTGTGTGCACCACGTTAGAGGCTACTAGGAGAGGAAGGTGGTTGACTCTCGCTTGCCTTCCCAAGTGCCCTTAGCAGTCGGAAGGAGCAAGCTGAAGCACTGCTGCTTGTGCTGCTCCTTGGTTCCCTTGCAGCCCGCTCTGAAAGCATTGGCGGTCACTTCTAGGCGCCGAGTTGCACACACGCAGCACCACGCTAAGTGCCGCGGAGAAGGGAAATCCAGAGTGCAGCGAGGAGCTGGACGTGGCTTACGTGCAGTAAGGAAAAGGTGAACCTAAGCAGTGCCTCTTCAATCTGGCCGCCTCTGCTCTGGTAGCAACTTTTGCAAGTCGGCAAAGGGAGCCGCGAGTATGTAGAACGGAGGGCAGCGAGACGCCGTGTGTTATGCGCCCTTTCAGGGCTGCTGACAAGGGGCTACTTTAAGAAGGCCTTCTTCGTCCTCGCGTCCTTCTCGCTTCGCTCTAGCTGCATGGAGTACAGCACAGCGAAGGAGTGAAGACGGGCACTGCCCCAGCTTTTGCCCTGGCGTGCAACGGCTGTGTGCTGCTTTTCCAAGCAGCAAGAGCACTGAGAAGTGAAAGCGATTGTGAAGGAGCTCTTTGGCTGCTCGTGTGCTCTTCGCTGCACTGCGCCGCTCGCAAGCGGCTGCGTTCGTCGGCGTCTGCCGTCCGGAGAGAGCTGAACTGCAGCGGTCAGTTTCAGCTCTGCCCAACAGCGTGCTCTCAGTTCTGCGGACAAGCACGCCCTGTTGCCTTGGCTCCGAGTGCAAAGTCCCTAGCGAGCACTCACTCAGTGCAATGCACCCAGAAAGACGCTCTCGCTCGTCTTTCAAGCAGCGATTCCTAACAGCAGAAGCAGCAGAGGCACAAACTGGATGACGAGAAGGGACAATGTAGAACACGTCTCTGTCCTGGCACATTGTCGTGTGCGATATGTCCCTCCGGGTCTTCGGTCCTTGCGAAGCTCTATGTACTGCGAGCGCTGCTACTTGCAGCTGAGAAGGACCGCGGAGCTAGCAGCGAATTCGGAGAGCGCTAAGCACGAAGTCAAGAAGCGAGACGTGTCCCTGCAACGCGGTGCTAAGAGCAGCTTCCTCGCGGCGGGGGCGAGCTCCGGCCACAAGATATTCTCGTCGTAGCAACGGATCTCCGTGAAGGGCGTAGGCGAAAAGCTTTCGTTTTCCATTCGAACTGCGAGAGAGGCAGACTGTTACACGGAGCTCTGAGAACAAAGGTGCACGCCCTAGGCGGGCTTGGGCAGAAGAAGCGTTCTCGAGCTCTTGGCTGCCCGCACACTGCTGGGTATGTGGCGCCCCTGCAGCGGCTTCTGGCCGCCGGCAAGTGAAAGCGGAGCAAGGCGTGGGCGAGGGCGGTGAACGAAGCGGCAAGAGCGCCGTGCTTGTGTGCACCACGTTAGAGGCTACTAGGAGAGGAAGGTGGTTGACTCTCGCTTGCCTTCCCAAGTGCCCTTAGCAGTCGGAAGGAGCAAGCTGAAGCACTGCTGCTTGTGCTGCTCCTTGGTTCCCTTGCAGCCCGCTCTGAAAGCATTGGCGGTCACTTCTAGGCGCCGAGTTGCACACACGCAGCACCACGCTAAGTGCCGCGGAGAAGGGAAATCCAGAGTGCAGCGAGGAGCTGGACGTGGCTTACGTGCAGTAAGGAAAAGGTGAACCTAAGCAGTGCCTCTTCAATCTGGCCGCCTCTGCTCTGGTAGCAACTTTTGCAAGTCGGCAAAGGGAGCCGCGAGTATGTAGAACGGAGGGCAGCGAGACGCCGTGTGTTATGCGCCCTTTCAGGGCTGCTGACAAGGGGCTACTTTAAGAACGCCTTCTTCGTCCTCGCGTCCTTCTCGCTTCGTTCTAGCTGCATGGAGTACAGCACAGCGAAGGAGTGAAGACGGGCACTGCCCCAGCTTTTGCCCTGGCGTGCAACGGCTGTGTGCTGCTTTTCCAAGCAGCAAGAGCACTGAGAAGTGAAAGCGATTGTGAAGGAGCTCTTTGGCTGCTCGTGTGCTCTTCGCTGCACTGCGCCGCTCGCAAGCGGCTGCGTTCTTCAGCGTCTGCCGTCCGGAGAGAGCTGAACTGCAGCGGTCAGTTTCAGCTCTGCCCAACAGCGTGCTCTCAGTTCTGCGGACAAGCACGCCCTGTTGCCTTGGCTCCGAGTGCAAAGTCCCTAGCGAGCACTCACTCAGTGCAATGCACCCAGAAAGACGCTCTCGCTCGTCTTTCAAGGAGCGATTCCTAACAGCAGAAGCAGCAGAGGCACAAACTGGATGACGAGAAGGGACAATGTAGAACACGTCTCTGTCCTGGCACATTGTCGTGTGCGATATGTCCCTCCGGGTCTTCGGTCCTTGCGAAGCTCTATGTACTGCGAGCGCTGCTACTTGCAGCTGAGAAGGACCGCGGAGCTAGCAGCGAATTCGGAGAGCGCTAAGCACGAAGTCAAGAAGCGAGACGTGTCCCTGCAACGCGGTGCTAAGAGCAGCTTCCTCGCGGCGGGGGCGAGCTCCGGCCACAAGACATTCTCGTCGTAACAACGGATCTCCGTGAAGGGCGTAGGCGAAAAGCTTTCGTTTTCCATTCGAACTGCGAGAGACGCAGACTGTTACACGGAGCTCTGAGAACAAAGGTGCACGCCCTAGGCGGGCTTGGGCAGAAGAAGCGTTCTCGAGCTCTTGGCTGCCCGCACACTGCTGGGTATGTGGCGCCCCTGCAGCGGCTTCTGGCCGCCGGCAAGTGAAAGCGGAGCAAGGCGTGGGCGAGGGCGGTGAACGAAGCGGCTATGTGCCGTGCTTGTGTGCACCACGTTAGAGGCTACTAGGAGAGGAAGGTGGTTGACTCTCGCTTGCCTTCCCAAGTGCCCTTAGCAGTCGGAAGGAGCAAGCTGAAGCACTGCTGCTTGTGCTGCTCCTTGGTTCCCTTGCAGCCCGCTCTGAAAGCATTGGCGGTCACTTCTAGGCGCCGAGTTGCACACACGCAGCACCACGCTAAGTGCCGCGGAGAAGGGAAATCCAGAGTGCAGCGAGGAGCTGGACGTGGCTTACGTGCAGTAAGGAAAAGGTGAACCTAAGCAGTGCCTCTTCAATCTGGCCGCCTCTGCTCTGGTAGCAACTTTTGCAAGTCGGCAAAGGGAGCCGCGAGTATGTAGAACGGAGGGCGGCGAGACGCCGTGTGTTATGCGCCCTTTCAGGGCTGCTGACAAGGGGCTACTTTAAGAACGCCTTCTTCGTCCTCGCGTCCTTCTCGCTTCGCTCTAGCTGCATGGAGTACAGCACAGCGAAGGAGTGAAGACGGGCACTGCCCCAGCTTTTGCCCTGGCGTGCAACGGCTGTGTGCTGCTTTTCCAAGCAGCAAGAGCACTGAGAAGTGAAAGCGATTGTGAAGGAGCTCTTTGGCTGCTCGTGTGCTCTTCGCTGCACTGCGCCGCTCGCAAGCGGCTGCGTTCTTCGGCGTCTGCCGTCCGGAGAGAGCTGAACTGCAGCGGTCAGTTTCAGCTCTGCCCAACAGCGTGCTCTCAGTTCTGCGGACAAGCACGCCCTGTTGCCTTGGCTCCGAGTGCAAAGTCCCTAGCGAGCACTCACTCAGTGCAATGCACCCAGAAAGACGCTCTCGCTCGTCTTTCAAGCAGCGATTCCTAACAGCAGAAGCAGCAGAGGCACAAACTGGATGACGAGAAGGGACAATGTAGAACACGTCTCTGTCCTGGCACATTGTCGTGTGCGATATGTCCCTCCGGGTCTTCGGTCCTTGCGAAGCTCTATGTACTGCGAGCGCTGCTACTTGCAGCTGAGAAGGACCGCGGAGCTAGCAGCGAATTCGGAGAGCGCTAAGCACGAAGTCAAGAAGCGAGACGTGTCCCTGCAACGCGGTGCTAAGAGCAGCTTCCTCGCGGCGGGGGCGAGCTCCGGCCACAAGACATTCTCGTCGCAGCAACGGATCTCCGTGAAGGGCGTAGGCGAAAAGCTTTCGTTTTCCATTCGAACTGCGAGAGACGCAGACTGTTACACGGAGCTCTGAGAACAAAGGTGCACGCCCTAGGCGGGCTTGGGCAGAAGAAGCGTTCTCGAGCTCTTGGCTGCCCGCACACTGCTGGGTATGTGGCGCCCCTGCAGCGGCTTCTGGCCGCCGGCAAGTGAAAGCGGAGCAAGGCGTGGGCGAGGGCGGTGAACGAAGCGGCTATGTGCCGTGCTTGTGTGCACCACGTTAGAGGCTACTAGGAGAGGAAGGTGGTTGACTCTCGCTTGCCTTCCCAAGTGCCCTTAGCAGTCGGAAGGAGCAAGCTGAAGCACTGCTGCTTGTGCTGCTCCTTGGTTCCCTTGCAGCCCGCTCTGAAAGCATTGGCGGTCACTTCTAGGCGCCGAGTTGCACACACACAGCACCACGTTAAGTGTCGCGGAGAAGGGAAATCCAGAGTGCAGCGAGGAGCTGGACGTGGCTTACGTGCAGTAAGGAAAAGGTGAACCTAAGCAGTGCCTCTTCAATCTGGCCGCCTCTGCTCTGGTAGCAACTTTTGCAAGTCGGCAAAGGGAGCCGCGAGTATGTAGAACGGAGGGCGGCGAGACGCCGTGTGTTATGCGCCCTTTCAGGGCTGCTGACAAGGGGCTACTTTAAGAACGCCTTCTTCGTCCTCGCGTCCTTCTCGCTTCGCTCTAGCTGCATGGAGTACAGCACAGCGAAGGAGTGAAGACGGGCACTGCCCCAGCTTTTGCCCTGGCGTGCAACGGCTGTGTGCTGCTTTTCCAAGCAGCAAGAGCACTGAGAAGTGAAAGCGATTGTGAAGGAGCTCTTTGGCTGCTCGTGTGCTCTTCGCTGCACTGCGCCGCTCGCAAGCGGCTGCGTTCGTCGGCGTCTGCCGTCCGGAGAGAGCTGAACTGCAGCGGTCAGTTTCAGCTCTGCCCAACAGCGTGCTCTCAGTTCTGCGGACAAGCACGCCCTGTTGCCTTGGCTCCGAGTGCAAAGTCCCTAGCGAGCACTCACTCAGTGCAATGCACCCAGAAAGACGCTCTCGCTCGTCTTTCAAGCAGCGATTCCTAACAGCAGAAGCAGCAGAGGCACAAACTGGATGACGAGAAGGGACAATGTAGAACACGTCTCTGTCCTGGCACATTGTCGTGTGCGATATGTCCCTCCGGGTCTTCGGTCCTTGCGAAGCTCTATGTACTGCGAGCGCTGCTACTTGCAGCTGAGAAGGACCGCGGAGCTAGCAGCGAATTCGGAGAGCGCTAAGCACGAAGTCAAGAAGCGAGACGTGTCCCTGCAACGCGGTGCTAAGAGCAGCTTCCTCGCGGCGGGGGCGAGCTCCGGCCACAAGATATTCTCGTCGTAGCAACGGATCTCCGTGAAGGGCGTAGGCGAAAAGCTTTCGTTTTCCATTCGAACTGCGAGAGAGGCAGACTGTTACACGGAGCTCTGAGAACAAAGGTGCACGCCCTAGGCGGGCTTGGGCAGAAGAAGCGTTCTCGAGCTCTTGGCTGCCCGCACACTGCTGGGTATGTGGCGCCCCTGCAGCGGCTTCTGGCCGCCGGCAAGTGAAAGCGGAGCAAGGCGTGGGCGAGGGCGAGGGCGGTGAACGAAGCGGCTATGTGCCGTGCTTGTGTGCACCACGTTAGAGGCTACTAGGAGAGGAAGGTGGTTGACTCTCGCTTGCCTTCCCAAGTGCCCTTAGCAGTCGGAAGGAGCAAGCTGAAGCACTGCTGCTTGTGCTGCTCCTTGGTTCCCTTGCAGCCCGCTCTGAAAGCATTGGCGGTCACTTCTAGGCGCCGAGTTGCACACACGCAGCACCACGCTAAGTGCCGCGGAGAAGGGAAATCCAGAGTGCAGCGAGGAGCTGGACGTGGCTTACGTGCAGTAAGGAAAAGGTGAACCTAAGCAGTGCCTCTTCAATCTGGCCGCCTCTGCTCTGGTAGCAACTTTTGCAAGTCGGCAAAGGGAGCCGCGAGTATGTAGAACGGAGGGCAGCGAGACGCCGTGTGTTATGCGCCCTTTCAGGGCTGCTGACAAGGGGCTACTTTAAGAACGCCTTCTTCGTCCTCGCGTCCTTCTCGCTTCGCTCTAGCTGCATGGAGTACAGCACAGCGAAGGAGTGAAGACGGGCACTGCCCCAGCTTTTGCCCTGGCGTGCAACGGCTGTGTGCTGCTTTTCCAAGCAGCAAGAGCACTGAGAAGTGAAAGCGATTGTGAAGGAGCTCTTTGGCTGCTCGTGTGCTCTTCGCTGCACTGCGCCGCTCGCAAGCGGCTGCGTTCTTCGGCGTCTGCCGTCCGGAGAGAGCTGAACTGCAGCGGTCAGTTTCAGCTCTGCCCAACAGCGTGCTCTCAGTTCTGCGGACAAGCACGCCCTGTTGCCTTGGCTCCGAGTGCAAAGTCCCTAGCGAGCACTCACTCAGTGCAATGCACCCAGAAAGACGCTCTCGCTCGTCTTTCAAGCAGCGATTCCTAACAGCAGAAGCAGCAGAGGCACAAACTGGATGACGAGAAGGGACAATGTAGAACACGTCTCTGTCCTGGCACATTGTCGTGTGCGATATGTCCCTCCGGGTCTTCGGTCCTTGCGAAGCTCTATGTACTGCGAGCGCTGCTACTTGCAGCTGAGAAGGACCGCGGAGCTAGCAGCGAATTCGGAGAGCGCTAAGCACGAAGTCAAGAAGCGAGACGTGTCCCTGCAACGCGGTGCTAAGAGCAGCTTCCTCGCGGCGGGGGCGAGCTCCGGCCACAAGACATTCTCGTCGCAGCAACGGATCTCCGTGAAGGGCGTAGGCGAAAAGCTTTCGTTTTCCATTCGAACTGCGAGAGACGCAGACTGTTACACGGAGCTCTGAGAACAAAGGTGCACGCCCTAGGCGGGCTTGGGCAGAAGAAGCGTTCTCGAGCTCTTGGCTGCCCGCACACTGCTGGGTATGTGGCGCCCCTGCAGCGGCTTCTGGCCGCCGGCAAGTGAAAGCGGAGCAAGGCGTGGGCGAGGGCGGTGAACGAAGCGGCTATGTGCCGTGCTTGTGTGCACCACGTTAGAGGCTACTAGGAGAGGAAGGTGGTTGACTCTCGCTTGCCTTCCCAAGTGCCCTTAGCAGTCGGAAGGAGCAAGCTGAAGCACTGCTGCTTGTGCTGCTCCTTGGTTCCCTTGCAGCCCGCTCTGAAAGCATTGGCGGTCACTTCTAGGCGCCGAGTTGCACACACACAGCACCGCGTTAAGTGTCGCGGAGAAGGGAAATCCAGAGTGCAGCGAGGAGCTGGACGTGGCTTACGTGCAGTAAGGAAAAGGTGAACCTAAGCAGTGCCTCTTCAATCTGGCCGCCTCTGCTCTGGTAGCAACTTTTGCAAGTCGGCAAAGGGAGCCGCGAGTATGTAGAACGGAGGGCGGCGAGACGCCGTGTGTTATGCGCCCTTTCAGGGCTGCTGACAAGGGGCTACTTTAAGAACGCCTTCTTCGTCCTCGCGTCCTTCTCGCTTCGCTCTAGCTGCATGGAGTACAGCACAGCGAAGGAGTGAAGACGGGCACTGCCCCAGCTTTTGCCCTGGCGTGCAACGGCTGTGTGCTGCTTTTCCAAGCAGCAAGAGCACTGAGAAGTGAAAGCGATTGTGAAGGAGCTCTTTGGCTGCTCGTGTGCTCTTCGCTGCACTGCGCCGCTCGCAAGCGGCTGCGTTCGTCGGCGTCTGCCGTCCGGAGAGAGCTGAACTGCAGCGGTCAGTTTCAGCTCTGCCCAACAGCGTGCTCTCAGTTCTGCGGACAAGCACGCCCTGTTGCCTTGGCTCCGAGTGCAAAGTCCCTAGCGAGCACTCACTCAGTGCAATGCACCCAGAAAGACGCTCTCGCTCGTCTTTCAAGCAGCGATTCCTAACAGCAGAAGCAGCAGAGGCACAAACTGGATGACGAGAAGGGACAATGTAGAACACGTCTCTGTCCTGGCACATTGTCGTGTGCGATATGTCCCTCCGGGTCTTCGGTCCTTGCGAAGCTCTATGTACTGCGAGCGCTGCTACTTGCAGCTGAGAAGGACCGCGGAGCTAGCAGCGAATTCGGAGAGCGCTAAGCACGAAGTCAAGAAGCGAGACGTGTCCCTGCAACGCGGTGCTAAGAGCAGCTTCCTCGCGGCGGGGGCGAGCTCCGGCCACAAGATATTCTCGTCGTAGCAACGGATCTCCGTGAAGGGCGTAGGCGAAAAGCTTTCGTTTTCCATTCGAACTGCGAGAGAGGCAGACTGTTACACGGAGCTCTGAGAACAAAGGTGCACGCCCTAGGCGGGCTTGGGCAGAAGAAGCGTTCTCGAGCTCTTGGCTGCCCGCACACTGCTGGGTATGTGGCGCCCCTGCAGCGGCTTCTGGCCGCCGGCAAGTGAAAGCGGAGCAAGGCGTGGGCGAGGGCGGTGAACGAAGCGGCAAGAGCGCCGTGCTTGTGTGCACCACGTTAGAGGCTACTAGGAGAGGAAGGTGGTTGACTCTCGCTTGCCTTCCCAAGTGCCCTTAGCAGTCGGAAGGAGCAAGCTGAAGCACTGCTGCTTGTGCTGCTCCTTGGTTCCCTTGCAGCCCGCTCTGAAAGCATTGGCGGTCACTTCTAGGCGCCGAGTTGCACACACGCAGCACCACGCTAAGTGCCGCGGAGAAGGGAAATCCAGAGTGCAGCGAGGAGCTGGACGTGGCTTACGTGCAGTAAGGAAAAGGTGAACCTAAGCAGTGCCTCTTCAATCTGGCCGCCTCTGCTCTGGTAGCAACTTTTGCAAGTCGGCAAAGGGAGCCGCGAGTATGTAGAACGGAGGGCAGCGAGACGCCGTGTGTTATGCGCCCTTTCAGGGCTGCTGACAAGGGGCTACTTTAAGAACGCCTTCTTCGTCCTCGCGTCCTTCTCGCTTCGTTCTAGCTGCATGGAGTACAGCACAGCGAAGGAGTGAAGACGGGCACTGCCCCAGCTTTTGCCCTGGCGTGCAACGGCTGTGTGCTGCTTTTCCAAGCAGCAAGAGCACTGAGAAGTGAAAGCGATTGTGAAGGAGCTCTTTGGCTGCTCGTGTGCTCTTCGCTGCACTGCGCCGCTCGCAAGCGGCTGCGTTCTTCAGCGTCTGCCGTCCGGAGAGAGCTGAACTGCAGCGGTCAGTTTCAGCTCTGCCCAACAGCGTGCTCTCAGTTCTGCGGACAAGCACGCCCTGTTGCCTTGGCTCCGAGTGCAAAGTCCCTAGCGAGCACTCACTCAGTGCAATGCACCCAGAAAGACGCTCTCGCTCGTCTTTCAAGGAGCGATTCCTAACAGCAGAAGCAGCAGAGGCACAAACTGGATGACGAGAAGGGACAATGTAGAACACGTCTCTGTCCTGGCACATTGTCGTGTGCGATATGTCCCTCCGGGTCTTCGGTCCTTGCGAAGCTCTATGTACTGCGAGCGCTGCTACTTGCAGCTGAGAAGGACCGCGGAGCTAGCAGCGAATTCGGAGAGCGCTAAGCACGAAGTCAAGAAGCGAGACGTGTCCCTGCAACGCGGTGCTAAGAGCAGCTTCCTCGCGGCGGGGGCGAGCTCCGGCCACAAGACATTCTCGTCGTAACAACGGATCTCCGTGAAGGGCGTAGGCGAAAAGCTTTCGTTTTCCATTCGAACTGCGAGAGACGCAGACTGTTACACGGAGCTCTGAGAACAAAGGTGCACGCCCTAGGCGGGCTTGGGCAGAAGAAGCGTTCTCGAGCTCTTGGCTGCCCGCACACTGCTGGGTATGTGGCGCCCCTGCAGCGGCTTCTGGCCGCCGGCAAGTGAAAGCGGAGCAAGGCGTGGGCGAGGGCGGTGAACGAAGCGGCTATGTGCCGTGCTTGTGTGCACCACGTTAGAGGCTACTAGGAGAGGAAGGTGGTTGACTCTCGCTTGCCTTCCCAAGTGCCCTTAGCAGTCGGAAGGAGCAAGCTGAAGCACTGCTGCTTGTGCTGCTCCTTGGTTCCCTTGCAGCCCGCTCTGAAAGCATTGGCGGTCACTTCTAGGCGCCGAGTTGCACACACACAGCACCACGTTAAGTGTCGCGGAGAAGGGAAATCCAGAGTGCAGCGAGGAGCTGGACGTGGCTTACGTGCAGTAAGGAAAAGGTGAACCTAAGCAGTGCCTCTTCAATCTGGCCGCCTCTGCTCTGGTAGCAACTTTTGCAAGTCGGCAAAGGGAGCCGCGAGTATGTAGAACGGAGGGCGGCGAGACGCCGTGTGTTATGCGCCCTTTCAGGGCTGCTGACAAGGGGCTACTTTAAGAACGCCTTCTTCGTCCTCGCGTCCTTCTCGCTTCGCTCTAGCTGCATGGAGTACAGCACAGCGAAGGAGTGAAGACGGGCACTGCCCCAGCTTTTGCCCTGGCGTGCAACGGCTGTGTGCTGCTTTTCCAAGCAGCAAGAGCACTGAGAAGTGAAAGCGATTGTGAAGGAGCTCTTTGGCTGCTCGTGTGCTCTTCGCTGCACTGCGCCGCTCGCAAGCGGCTGCGTTCTTCGGCGTCTGCCGTCCGGAGAGAGCTGAACTGCAGCGGTCAGTTTCAGCTCTGCCCAACAGCGTGCTCTCAGTTCTGCGGACAAGCACGCCCTGTTGCCTTGGCTCCGAGTGCAAAGTCCCTAGCGAGCACTCACTCAGTGCAATGCACCCAGAAAGACGCTCTCGCTCGTCTTTCAAGCAGCGATTCCTAACAGCAGAAGCAGCAGAGGCACAAACTGGATGACGAGAAGGGACAATGTAGAACACGTCTCTGTCCTGGCACATTGTCGTGTGCGATATGTCCCTCCGGGTCTTCGGTCCTTGCGAAGCTCTATGTACTGCGAGCGCTGCTACTTGCAGCTGAGAAGGAC
Organism: Sturnus vulgaris; assembly: GCF_052056855.1. Lineage (NCBI taxonomy): Eukaryota > Metazoa > Chordata > Aves > Passeriformes > Sturnidae > Sturnus > Sturnus vulgaris. Next base: position 146,626 of record NW_028275908.1, on the reverse strand, counting down.
CGCGGAGCTAGCAGCGAATTCGGAGAGCGCTAAGCACGAAGTCAAGAAGCGAGACGTGTCCCTGCAACGCGGTGCTAAGAGCAGCTTCCTCGCGGCGGGGGCGAGCTCCGGCCACAAGACATTCTCGTCGCAGCAACGGATCTCCGTGAAGGGCGTAGGCGAAAAGCTTTCGTTTTCCATTCGAACTGCGAGAGAGGCAGACTGTTACACGGAGCTCTGAGAACAAAGGTGCACGCCCTAGGCGGGCTTGGGCAGAAGAAGCGTTCTCGAGCTCTTGGCTGCCCGCACACTGCTGGGTATGTGGCGCCCCTGCAGCGGCTCCTGGCCGCCGGCAAGTGAAAGCGGAGCAAGGCGTGTGCGAGGGCGAGGGCGGTGAACGAAGCGGCAAGAGCGCCGTGCTTGTGTGCACCACGTTAGAGGCTACTAGGAGAGGAAGGTGGTTGACTCTCGCTTGCCTTCCCAAGTGCCCTTAGCAGTCGGAAGGAGCAAGCTGAAGCACTGCTGCTTGTGCTGCTCCTTGGTTCCCTTGCAGCCCGCTCTGAAAGCATTGGCGGTCACTTCTAGGCGCCGAGTTGCACACACACAGCACCACGTTAAGTGTCGCGGAGAAGGGAAATCCAGAGTGCAGCGAGGAGCTGGACGTGGCTTACGTGCAGTAAGGAAAAGGTGAACCTAAGCAGTGCCTCTTCAATCTGGCCGCCTCTGCTCTGGTAGCAACTTTTGCAAGTCGGCAAAGGGAGCCGCGAGTATGTAGAACGGAGGGCGGCGAGACGCCGTGTGTTATGCGCCCTTTCAGGGCTGCTGACAAGGGGCTACTTTAAGAAGGCCTTCTTCGTCCTCGCGTCCTTCTCGCTTCGCTCTAGCTGCATGGAGTACAGCACAGCGAAGGAGTGAAGACGGGCACTGCCCCAGCTTTTGCCCTGGCGTGCAACGGCTGTGTGCTGCTTTTCCAAGCAGCAAGAGCACTGAGAAGTGAAAGCGATTGTGAAGGAGCTCTTTGGCTGCTCGTGTGCTCTTCGCTGCACTGCGCCGCTCGCAAGCGGCTGCGTTCTTCGGCGTCTGCCGTCCGGAGAGAGCTGAACTGCAGCGGTCAGTTTCAGCTCTGCCCAACAGCGTGCTCTCAGTTCTGCGGACAAGCACGCCCTGTTGCCTTGGCTCCGAGTGCAAAGTCCCTAGCGAGCACTCACTCAGTGCAATGCACCCAGAAAGACGCTCTCGCTCGTCTTTCAAGGAGCGATTCCTAACAGCAGAAGCAGCAGAGGCACAAACTGAATGACGAGAAGGGACAATGTAGAACACGTCTCTGTCCTGGCACATTGTCGTGTGCGATATGTCCCTCCGGGTCTTCGGTCCTTGCGAAGCTCTATGTACTGCGAGCGCTGCTACTTGCAGCTGAGAAGGACCGCGGAGCTAGCAGCGAATTCGGAGAGCGCTAAGCACGAAGTCAAGAAGCGAGACGTGTCCCTGCAACGCGGTGCTAAGAGCAGCTTCCTCGCGGCGGGGGCGAGCTCCGGCCACAAGACATTCTCGTCCTGGCAACGGATCTCTGTGAAGGGCGTAGGCGAAAAGCTTTCGTTTTCCATTCGAACTGCGAGAGAGGCAGACTGTTGAACGGGGCTCTGAGAACAAAGGTGCACGCCCTAGGCGGGCTTGGGTTGAAGCAGCGTTCTCGAGCTCTTGGCTGCCCGCACACTGCTGGGTATGTGGCGCCTCTGCAGCGGCTTCTGGCCGCCGGCAAGTGAAAGCGGCGCCAGGCGTGGGCGAGGGCGGTGAACGAAGCGGCAAAAGCGCCGTGCTTGTGTGCACCACGTTAGAGGCTACTAGGAGAGGAAGGTGGTTGACTCTCGCTTGCCTTCCCAAGTGCCCTTAGCAGTCGGAAGGAGCAAGCTGAAGCACTGCTGCTTGTGCTGCTCCTTGGTTCCCTTGCAGCCCGCTCTGAAAGCATTGGCGGTCACTTCTAGGCGCCGAGTTGCACACACACAGCACCACGTTAAGTGCCGCGGAGAAGGGAAATCCAGAGTGCAGCGAGGAGCTGGACGTGGCTTACGTGCAGTAAGGAAAAGGTGAACCTAAGCAGTGCCTCTTCAATCTGGCCGCCTCTGCTCTGGTAGCAACTTTTGCAAGTCGGCAAAGGGAGCCGCGAGTATGTAGAACGGAGGGCGGCGAGACGCCGTGTGTTATGCGCCCTTTCAGGGCTGCTGACAAGGGGCTACTTTAAGAAGGCCTTCTTCGTCCTCGCGTCCTTCTCGCTTCGCTCTAGCTGCATGGAGTACAGCACAGCGAAGGAGTGAAGACGGGCACTGCCCCAGCTTTTGCCCTGGCGTGCAACGGCTGTGTGCTGCTTTTCCAAGCAGCAAGAGCACTGAGAAGTGAAAGCGATTGTGAAGGAGCTCTTTGGCTGCTCGTGTGCTCTTCGCTGCACTGCGCCGCTCGCAAGCGGCTGCGTTCTTCGGCGTCTGCCGTCCGGAGAGAGCTGAACTGCAGCGGTCAGTTTCACCTCTGCCCAACAGCGTGCTCTCAGTTCTGCGGACAAGCACGCCCTGTTGCCTTGGCTCCGAGTGCAAAGTCCCTAGCGAGCACTCACTCAGTGCAATGCACCCAGAAAGACGCTCTCGCTCGTCTTTCAAGCAGCGATTCCTAACAGCAGAAGCAGCAGAGGCACAAACTGGATGACGAGAAGGGACAATGTAGAACACGTCTCTGTCCTGGCACATTGTCGTGTGCGATATGTCCCTCCGGGTCTTCGGTCCTTGCGAAGCTCTATGTACTGCGAGCGCTGCTACTTGCAGCTGAGAAGGACCGCGGAGCTAGCAGCGAATTCGGAGAGCGCTAAGCACGAAGTCAAGAAGCGAGACGTGTCCCTGCAACGCGGTGCTAAGAGCAGCTTCCTCGCGGCGGGGGCGAGCTCCGGCCACAAGACATTCTCGTCGCAGCAACGGATCTCCGTGAAGGGCGTAGGCGAAAAGCTTTCGTTTTCCATTCGAACTGCGAGAGACGCAGACTGTTACACGGAGCTCTGAGAACAAAGGTGCACGCCCTAGGCGGGCTTGGGCAGAAGAAGCGTTCTCGAGCTCTTGGCTGCCCGCACACTGCTGGGTATGTGGCGCCCCTGCAGCGGCTTCTGGCCGCCGGCAAGTGAAAGCGGAGCAAGGCGTGGGCGAGGGCGGTGAACGAAGCGGCTATGTGCCGTGCTTGTGTGCACCACGTTAGAGGCTACTAGGAGAGGAAGGTGGTTGACTCTCGCTTGCCTTCCCAAGTGCCCTTAGCAGTCGGAAGGAGCAAGCTGAAGCACTGCTGCTTGTGCTGCTCCTTGGTTCCCTTGCAGCCCGCTCTGAAAGCATTGGCGGTCACTTCTAGGCGCCGAGTTGCACACACACAGCACCACGCTAAGTGCCGCGGAGAAGGGAAATCCAGAGTGCAGCGAGGAGCTGGACGTGGCTTACGTGCAGTAAGGAAAAGGTGAACCTAAGCAGTGCCTCTTCAATCTGGCCGCCTCTGCTCTGGTAGCAACTTTTGCAAGTCGGCAAAGGGAGCCGCGAGTATGTAGAACGGAGGGCGGCGAGACGCCGTGTGTTATGCGCCCTTTCAGGGCTGCTGACAAGGGGCTACTTTAAGAACGCCTTCTTCGTCCTCGCGTCCTTCTCGCTTCGTTCTAGCTGCATGGAGTACAGCACAGCGAAGGAGTGAAGACGGGCACTGCCCCAGCTTTTGCCCTGGCGTGCAACGGCTGTGTGCTGCTTTTCCAAGCAGCAAGAGCACTGAGAAGTGAAAGCGATTGTGAAGGAGCTCTTTGGCTGCTCGTGTGCTCTTCGCTGCACTGCGCCGCTCGCAAGCGGCTGCGTTCTTCGGCGTCTGCCGTCCGGAGAGAGCTGAACTGCAGCGGTCAGTTTCAGCTCTGCCCAACAGCGTGCTCTCAGTTCTGCGGACAAGCACGCCCTGTTGCCTTGGCTCCGAGTGCAAAGTCCCTAGCGAGCACTCACTCAGTGCAATGCACCCAGAAAGACGCTCTCGCTCGTCTTTCAAGGAGCGATTCCTAACAGCAGAAGCAGCAGAGGCACAAACTGGATGACGAGAAGGGACAATGTAGAACACGTCTCTGTCCTGGCACATTGTCGTGTGCGATATGTCCCTCCGGGTCTTCGGTCCTTGCGAAGCTCTATGTACTGCGAGCGCTGCTACTTGCAGCTGAGAAGGACCGCGGAGCTAGCAGCGAATTCGGAGAGCGCTAAGCACGAAGTCAAGAAGCGAGACGTGTCCCTGCAACGCGGTGCTAAGAGCAGCTTCCTCGCGGCGGGGGCGAGCTCCGGCCACAAGACATTCTCGTCCTGGCAACGGATCTCTGTGAAGGGCGTAGGCGAAAAGCTTTCGTTTTCCATTCGAACTGCGAGAGAGGCAGACTGTTACACGGAGCTCTGAGAACAAAGGTGCACGCCCTAGGCTGGCTTGGGCAGAAGAAGCGTTCTCGAGCTCTTGGCTGCCCGCACACTGCTGGGTATGTGGCGCCCCTGCAGCGGCTTCTGGCCGCCGGCAAGTGAAAGCGGAGCAAGGCGTGGGCGAGGGCGAGGGCGGTGAACGAAGCGGCTATGTGCCGTGCTTGTGTGCACCACGTTAGAGGCTACTAGGAGAGGAAGGTGGTTGACTCTCGCTTGCCTTCCCAAGTGCCCTTAGCAGTCGGAAGGAGCAAGCTGAAGCACTGCTGCTTGTGCTGCTCCTTGGTTCCCTTGCAGCCCGCTCTGAAAGCATTGGCGGTCACTTCTAGGCGCCGAGTTGCACACACGCAGCACCACGCTAAGTGCCGCGGAGAAGGGAAATCCAGAGTGCAGCGAAGAGCTGGACGTGGCTTACGTGCAGTAAGGAAAAGGTGAACCTAAGCAGTGCCTCTTCAATCTGGCCGCCTCTGCTCTGGTAGCAACTTTTGCAAGTCGGCAAAGGGAGCCGCGAGTATGTAGAACGGAGGGCAGCGAGACGCCGTGTGTTATGCGCCCTTTCAGGGCTGCTGACAAGGGGCTACTTTAAGAACGCCTTCTTCGTCCTCGCGTCCTTCTCGCTTCGCTCTAGCTGCATGGAGTACAGCACAGCGAAGGAGTGAAGACGGGCACTGCCCCAGCTTTTGCCCTGGCGTGCAACGGCTGTGTGCTGCTTTTCCAAGCAGCAAGAGCACTGAGAAGTGAAAGCGATTGTGAAGGAGCTCTTTGGCTGCTCGTGTGCTCTTCGCTGCACTGCGCCGCTCGCAAGCGGCTGCGTTCTTCGGCGTCTGCCGTCCGGAGAGAGCTGAACTGCAGCGGTCAGTTTCAGCTCTGCCCAACAGCGTGCTCTCAGTTCTGCGGACAAGCACGCCCTGTTGCCTTGGCTCCGAGTGCAAAGTCCCTAGCGAGCACTCACTCAGTGCAATGCACCCAGAAAGACGCTCTCGCTCGTCTTTCAAGGAGCGATTCCTAACAGCAGAAGCAGCAGAGGCACAAACTGGATGACGAGAAGGGACAATGTAGAACACGTCTCTGTCCTGGCACATTGTCGTGTGCGATATGTCCCTCCGGGTCTTCGGTCCTTGCGAAGCTCTATGTACTGCGAGCGCTGCTACTTGCAGCTGAGAAGGACCGCGGAGCTAGCAGCGAATTCGGAGAGCGCTAAGCACGAAGTCAAGAAGCGAGACGTGTCCCTGCAACGCGGTGCTAAGAGCAGCTTCCTCGCGGCGGGGGCGAGATCCGGCCACAAGACATTCTCGTCGTAGCAACGGATCTCCGTGAAGGGCGTAGGCGAAAAGCTTTCGTTTTCCATTCGAACTGCGAGAGACGCAGACTGTTACACGGAGCTCTGAGAACAAAGGTGCACGCCCTAGGCGGGCTTGGGCAGAAGAAGCGTTCTCGAGCTCTTGGCTGCCCGCACACTGCTGGGTATGTGGCGCCCCTGCAGCGGCTTCTGGCCGCCGGCAAGTGAAAGCGGAGCAAGGCGTGGGCGAGGGCGAGGGCGGTGAACGAAGCGGCTATGTGCCGTGCTTGTGTGCACCACGTTAGAGGCTACTAGGAGAGGAAGGTGGTTGACTCTCGCTTGCCTTCCCAAGTGCCCTTAGCAGTCGGATGGAGTAAGCTGAAGCACTGCTGCTTGTGCTGCTCCTTGGTTCCCTTGCAGCCCGCTCTGAAAGCATTGGCGGTCACTTCTAGGCGCCGAGTTGCACACACGCAGCACCACGCTAAGTGCCGCGGAGAAGGGAAATCCAGAGTGCAGCGAGGAGCTGGACGTGGCTTACGTGCAGTAAGGAAAAGGTGAACCTAAGCAGTGCCTCTTCAATCTGGCCGCCTCTGCTCTGGTAGCAACTTTTGCAAGTCGGCAAAGGGAGCCGCGAGTATGTAGAACGGAGGGCGGCGAGACGCCGTGTGTTATGCGCCCTTTCAGGGCTGCTGACAAGGGGCTACTTTAAGAACGCCTTCTTCGTCCTCGCGTCCTTCTCGCTTCGTTCTAGCTGCATGGAGTACAGCACAGCGAAGGAGTGAAGACGGGCACTGCCCCAGCTTTTGCCCTGGCGTGCAACGGCTGTGTGCTGCTTTTCCAAGCAGCAAGAGCACTGAGAAGTGAAAGCGATTGTGAAGGAGCTCTTTGGCTGCTCGTGTGCTCTTCGCTGCACTGCGCCGCTCGCAAGCGGCTGCGTTCTTCGGCGTCTGCCGTCCGGAGAGAGCTGAACTGCAGCGGTCAGTTTCAGCTCTGCCCAACAGCGTGCTCTCAGTTCTGCGGACAAGCACGCCCTGTTGCCTTGGCTCCGAGTGCAAAGTCCCTAGCGAGCACTCACTCAGTGCAATGCACCCAGAAAGACGCTCTCGCTCGTCTTTCAAGCAGCGATTCCTAACAGCAGAAGCAGCAGAGGCACAAACTGGATGACGAGAAGGGACAATGTAGAACACGTCTCTGTCCTGGCACATTGTCGTGTGCGATATGTCCCTCCGGGTCTTCGGTCCTTGCGAAGCTCTATGTACTGCGAGCGCTGCTACTTGCAGCTGAGAAGGACCGCGGAGCTAGCAGCGAATTCGGAGAGCGCTAAGCACGAAGTCAAGAAGCGAGACGTGTCCCTGCAACGCGGTGCTAAGAGCAGCTTCCTCGCGGCGGGGGCGAGCTCCGGCCACAAGACATTCTCGTCGTAGCAACGGATCTCCGTGAAGGGCGTAGGCGAAAAGCTTTCGTTTTCCATTCGAACTGCGAGAGAGGCAGACTGTTACACGGAGCTCTGAGAACAAAGGTGCACGCCCTAGGCGGGCTTGGGCAGAAGAAGCGTTCTCGAGCTCTTGGCTGCCCGCACACTGCTGGGTATGTGGCGCCCCTGCAGCGGCTTCTGGCCGCCGGCAAGTGAAAGCGGAGCAAGGCGTGGGCGAGGGCGGTGAACGAAGCGGCAAGAGCGCCGTGCTTGTGTGCACCACGTTAGAGGCTACTAGGAGAGGAAGGTGGTTGACTCTCGCTTGCCTTCCCAAGTGCCCTTAGCAGTCGGAAGGAGCAAGCTGAAGCACTGCTGCTTGTGCTGCTCCTTGGTTCCCTTGCAGCCCGCTCTGAAAGCATTGGCGGTCACTTCTAGGCGCCGAGTTGCACACACGCAGCACCACGCTAAGTGCCGCGGAGAAGGGAAATCCAGAGTGCAGCGAGGAGCTGGACGTGGCTTACGTGCAGTAAGGAAAAGGTGAACCTAAGCAGTGCCTCTTCAATCTGGCCGCCTCTGCTCTGGTAGCAACTTTTGCAAGTCGGCAAAGGGAGCCGCGAGTATGTAGAACGGAGGGCAGCGAGACGCCGTGTGTTATGCGCCCTTTCAGGGCTGCTGACAAGGGGCTACTTTAAGAACGCCTTCTTCGTCCTCGCGTCCTTCTCGCTTCGTTCTAGCTGCATGGAGTACAGCACAGCGAAGGAGTGAAGACGGGCACTGCCCCAGCTTTTGCCCTGGCGTGCAACGGCTGTGTGCTGCTTTTCCAAGCAGCAAGAGCACTGAGAAGTGAAAGCGATTGTGAAGGAGCTCTTTGGCTGCTCGTGTGCTCTTCGCTGCACTGCGCCGCTCGCAAGCGGCTGCGTTCTTCGGCGTCTGCCGTCCGGAGAGAGCTGAACTGCAGCGGTCAGTTTCAGCTCTGCCCAACAGCGTGCTCTCAGTTCTGCGGACAAGCACGCCCTGTTGCCTTGGCTCCGAGTGCAAAGTCCCTAGCGAGCACTCACTCAGTGCAATGCACCCAGAAAGACGCTCTCGCTCGTCTTTCAAGGAGCGATTCCTAACAGCAGAAGCAGCAGAGGCACAAACTGGATGACGAGAAGGGACAATGTAGAACACGTCTCTGTCCTGGCACATTGTCGTGTGCGATATGTCCCTCCGGGTCTTCGGTCCTTGCGAAGCTCTATGTACTGCGAGCGCTGCTACTTGCAGCTGAGAAGGACCGCGGAGCTAGCAGCGAATTCGGAGAGCGCTAAGCACGAAGTCAAGAAGCGAGACGTGTCCCTGCAACGCGGTGCTAAGAGCAGCTTCCTCGCGGCGGGGGCGAGCTCCGGCCACAAGACATTCTCGTCGTAACAACGGATCTCCGTGAAGGGCGTAGGCGAAAAGCTTTCGTTTTCCATTCGAACTGCGAGAGACGCAGACTGTTACACGGAGCTCTGAGAACAAAGGTGCACGCCCTAGGCTGGCTTGGGCAGAAGAAGCGTTCTCGAGCTCTTGGCTGCCCGCACACTGCTGGGTATGTGGCGCCCCTGCAGCGGCTTCTGGCCGCCGGCAAGTGAAAGCGGAGCAAGGCGTGGGCGAGGGCGGTGAACGAAGCGGCTATGTGCCGTGCTTGTGTGCACCACGTTAGAGGCTACTAGGAGAGGAAGGTGGTTGACTCTCGCTTGCCTTCCCAAGTGCCCTTAGCAGTCGGAAGGAGCAAGCTGAAGCACTGCTGCTTGTGCTGCTCCTTGGTTCCCTTGCAGCCCGCTCTGAAAGCATTGGCGGTCACTTCTAGGCGCCGAGTTGCACACACGCAGCACCACGCTAAGTGCCGCGGAGAAGGGAAATCCAGAGTGCAGCGAAGAGCTGGACGTGGCTTACGTGCAGTAAGGAAAAGGTGAACCTAAGCAGTGCCTCTTCAATCTGGCCGCCTCTGCTCTGGTAGCAACTTTTGCAAGTCGGCAAAGGGAGCCGCGAGTATGTAGAACGGAGGGAAGCGAGACGCCGTGTGTTATGCGCCCTTTCAGGGCTGCTGACAAGGGGCTACTTTAAGAACGCCTTCTTCGTCCTCGCGTCCTTCTCGCTTCGCTCTAGCTGCATGGAGTACAGCACAGCGAAGGAGTGAAGACGGGCACTGCCCCAGCTTTTGCCCTGGCGTGCAACGGCTGTGTGCTGCTTTTCCAAGCAGCAAGAGCACTGAGAAGTGAAAGCGATTGTGAAGGAGCTCTTTGGCTGCTCGTGTGCTCTTCGCTGCACTGCGCCGCTCGCAAGCGGCTGCGTTCTTCGGCGTCTGCCGTCCGGAGAGAGCTGAACTGCAGCGGTCAGTTTCAGCTCTGCCCAACAGCGTGCTCTCAGTTCTGCGGACAAGCACGCCCTGTTGCCTTGGCTCCGAGTGCAAAGTCCCTAGCGAGCACTCACTCAGTGCAATGCACCAAGAAAGACGCTCTCGATCGTCTTTCAAGCAGCGATTCCTAACAGCAGAAGCAGCAGAGGCACAAACTGGATGACGAGAAGGGACAATGTAGAACACGTCTCTGTCCTGGCACATTGTCGTGTGCGATATGTCCCTCCGGGTCTTCGGTCCTTGCGAAGCTCTATGTACTGCGAGCGCTGCTACTTGCAGCTGAGAAGGACCGCGGAGCTAGCAGCGAATTCGGAGAGCGCTAAGCACGAAGTCAAGAAGCGAGACGTGTCCCTGCAACGCGGTGCTAAGAGCAGCTTCCTCGCGGCGGGGGCGAGCTCCGGCCACAAGACATTCTCGTCGTAGCAACGGATCTCCGTGAAGGGCGTAGGCGAAAAGCTTTCGTTTTCCATTCGAACTGCGAGAGAGGCAGACTGTTACACGGAGCTCTGAGAACAAAGGTGCACGCCCTAGGCGGGCTTGGGCAGAAGAAGCGTTCTCGAGCTCTTGGCTGCCCGCACACTGCTGGGTATGTGGCGCCCCTGCAGCGGCTTCTGGCCGCCGGCAAGTGAAAGCGGAGCAAGGCGTGGGCGAGGGCGAGGGCGGTGAACGAAGCGGCAAGAGCGCCGTGCTTGTGTGCACCACGTTAGAGGCTACTAGGAGAGGAAGGTGGTTGACTCTCGCTTGCCTTCCCAAGTGCCCTTAGCAGTCGGAAGGAGCAAGCTGAAGCACTGCTGCTTGTGCTGCTCCTTGGTTCCCTTGCAGCCCGCTCTGAAAGCATTGGCGGTCACTTCTAGGCGCCGAGTTGCACACACGCAGCACCACGCTAAGTGCCGCGGAGAAGGGAAATCCAGAGTGCAGCGAGGAGCTGGACGTGGCTTACGTGCAGTAAGGAAAAGGTGAACCTAAGCAGTGCCTCTTCAATCTGGCCGCCTCTGCTCTGGTAGCAACTTTTGCAAGTCGGCAAAGGGAGCCGCGAGTATGTAGAACGGAGGGCAGCGAGACGCCGTGTGTTATGCGCCCTTTCAGGGCTGCTGACAAGGGGCTACTTTAAGAACGCCTTCTTCGTCCTCGCGTCCTTCTCGCTTCGTTCTAGCTGCATGGAGTACAGCACAGCGAAGGAGTGAAGACGGGCACTGCCCCAGCTTTTGCCCTGGCGTGCAACGGCTGTGTGCTGCTTTTCCAAGCAGCAAGAGCACTGAGAAGTGAAAGCGATTGTGAAGGAGCTCTTTGGCTGCTCGTGTGCTCTTCGCTGCACTGCGCCGCTCGCAAGCGGCTGCGTTCTTCGGCGTCTGCCGTCCGGAGAGAGCTGAACTGCAGCGGTCAGTTTCAGCTCTGCCCAACAGCGTGCTCTCAGTTCTGCGGACAAGCACGCCCTGTTGCCTTGGCTCCGAGTGCAAAGTCCCTAGCGAGCACTCACTCAGTGCAATGCACCCAGAAAGACGCTCTCGCTCGTCTTTCAAGGAGCGATTCCTAACAGCAGAAGCAGCAGAGGCACAAACTGGATGACGAGAAGGGACAATGTAGAACACGTCTCTGTCCTGGCACATTGTCGTGTGCGATATGTCCCTCCGGGTCTTCGGTCCTTGCGAAGCTCTATGTACTGCGAGCGCTGCTACTTGCAGCTGAGAAGGACCGCGGAGCTAGCAGCGAATTCGGAGAGCGCTAAGCACGAAGTCAAGAAGCGAGACGTGTCCCTGCAACGCGGTGCTAAGAGCAGCTTCCTCGCGGCGGGGGCGAGCTCCGGCCACAAGACATTCTCGTCGTAACAACGGATCTCCGTGAAGGGCGTAGGCGAAAAGCTTGCGTTTTCCATTCGAACTGCGAGAGACGCAGACTGTTACACGGAGCTCTGAGAACAAAGGTGCACGCCCTAGGCGGGCTTGGGCAGAAGAAGCGTTCTCGAGCTCTTGGCTGCCCGCACACTGCTGGGTATGTGGCGCCCCTGCAGCGGCTTCTGGCCGCCGGCAAGTGAAAGCGGAGCAAGGCGTGGGCGAGGGCGAGGGCGGTGAACGAAGCGGCAAGAGCGCCGTGCTTGTGTGCACCACGTTAGAGGCTACTAGGAGAGGAAGGTGGTTGACTCTCGCTTGCCTTCCCAAGTGCCCTTAGCAGTCGGAAGGAGCAAGCTGAAGCACTGCTGCTTGTGCTGCTCCTTGGTTCCCTTGCAGCCCGCTCTGAAAGCATTGGCGGTCACTTCTAGGCGCCGAGTTGCACACACACAGCACCGCGTTAAGTGTCGCGGAGAAGGGAAATCCAGAGTGCAGCGAGGAGCTGGACGTGGCTTACGTGCAGTAAGGAAAAGGTGAACCTAAGCAGTGCCTCTTCAATCTGGCCGCCTCTGCTCTGGTAGCAACTTTTGCAAGTCGGCAAAGGGAGCCGCGAGTATGTAGAACGGAGGGCGGCGAGACGCCGTGTGTTATGCGCCCTTTCAGGGCTGCTGACAAGGGGCTACTTTAAGAAGGCCTTCTTCGTCCTCGCGTCCTTCTCGCTTCGCTCTAGCTGCATGGAGTACAGCACAGCGAAGGAGTGAAGACGGGCACTGCCCCAGCTTTTGCCCTGGCGTGCAACGGCTGTGTGCTGCTTTTCCAAGCAGCAAGAGCACTGAGAAGTGAAAGCGATTGTGAAGGAGCTCTTTGGCTGCTCGTGTGCTCTTCGCTGCACTGCGCCGCTCGCAAGCGGCTGCGTTCTTCGGCGTCTGCCGTCCGGAGAGAGCTGAACTGCAGCGGTCAGTTTCAGCTCTGCCCAACAGCGTGCTCTCAGTTCTGCGGACAAGCACGCCCTGTTGCCTTGGCTCCGAGTGCAAAGTCCCTAGCGAGCACTCACTCAGTGCAATGCACCCAGAAAGACGCTCTCGCTCGTCTTTCAAGGAGCGATTCCTAACAGCAGAAGCAGCAGAGGCACAAACTGGATGACGAGAAGGGACAATGTAGAACACGTCTCTGTCCTGGCACATTGTCGTGTGCGATATGTCCCTCCGGGTCTTCGGTCCTTGCGAAGCTCTATGTACTGCGAGCGCTGCTACTTGCAGCTGAGAAGGACCGCGGAGCTAGCAGCGAATTCGGAGAGCGCTAAGCACGAAGTCAAGAAGCGAGACGTGTCCCTGCAACGCGGTGCTAAGAGCAGCTTCCTCGCGGCGGGGGCGAGCTCCGGCCACAAGACATTCTCGTCCTGGCAACGGATCTCTGTGAAGGGCGTAGGCGAAAAGCTTTCGTTTTCCATTCGAACTGCGAGAGAGGCAGACTGTTGAACGGGGCTCTGAGAACAAAGGTGCACGCCCTAGGCGGGCTTGGGTTGAAGCAGCGTTCTCGAGCTCTTGGCTGCCCGCACACTGCTGGGTATGTGGCGCCTCTGCAGCGGCTTCTGGCCGCCGGCAAGTGAAAGCGGCGCCAGGCGTGGGCGAGGGCGGTGAACGAAGCGGCAAAAGCGCCGTGCTTGTGTGCACCACGTTAGAGGCTACTAGGAGAGGAAGGTGGTTGACTCTCGCTTGCCTTCCCAAGTGCCCTTAGCAGTCGGAAGGAGCAAGCTGAAGCACTGCTGCTTGTGCTGCTCCTTGGTTCCCTTGCAGCCCGCTCTGAAAGCATTGGCGGTCACTTCTAGGCGCCGAGTTGCACACACACAGCACCACGTTAAGTGTCGCGGAGAAGGGAAATCCAGAGTGCAGCGAGGAGCTGGACGTGGCTTACGTGCAGTAAGGAAAAGGTGAACCTAAGCAGTGCCTCTTCAATCTGGCCGCCTCTGCTCTGGTAGCAACTTTTGCAAGTCGGCAAAGGGAGCCGCGAGTATGTAGAACGGAGGGCGGCGAGACGCCGTGTGTTATGCGCCCTTTCAGGGCTGCTGACAAGGGGCTACTTTAAGAAGGCCTTCTTCGTCCTCGCGTCCTTCTCGCTTCGCTCTAGCTGCATGGAGTACAGCACAGCGAAGGAGTGAAGACGGGCACTGCCCCAGCTTTTGCCCTGGCGTGCAACGGCTGTGTGCTGCTTTTCCAAGCAGCAAGAGCACTGAGAAGTGAAAGCGATTGTGAAGGAGCTCTTTGGCTGCTCGTGTGCTCTTCGCTGCACTGCGCCGCTCGCAAGCGGCTGCGTTCTTCGGCGTCTGCCGTCCGGAGAGAGCTGAACTGCAGCGGTCAGTTTCAGCTCTGCCCAACAGCGTGCTCTCAGTTCTGCGGACAAGCACGCCCTGTTGCCTTGGCTCCGAGTGCAAAGTCCCTAGCGAGCACTCACTCAGTGCAATGCACCCAGAAAGACGCTCTCGCTCGTCTTTCAAGCAGCGATTCCTAACAGCAGAAGCAGCAGAGGCACAAACTGGATGACGAGAAGGGACAATGTAGAACACGTCTCTGTCCTGGCACATTGTCGTGTGCGATATGTCCCTCCGGGTCTTCGGTCCTTGCGAAGCTCTATGTCCTGCGAGCGCTGCTACTTGCAGCTGAGAAGGACCGCGGAGCTAGCAGCGAATTCGGAGAGCGCTAAGCACGAAGTCAAGAAGCGAGACGTGTCCCTGCAACGCGGTGCTAAGAGCAGCTTCCTCGCGGCGGGGGCGAGCTCCGGCCACAAGACATTCTCGTCGCAGCAACGGATCTCCGTGAAGGGCGTAGGCGAAAAGCTTTCGTTTTCCATTCGAACTGCGAGAGACGCAGACTGTTACACGGAGCTCTGAGAACAAAGGTGCACGCCCTAGGCGGGCTTGGGCAGAAGAAGCGTTCTCGAGCTCTTGGCTGCCCGCACACTGCTGGGTATGTGGCGCCCCTGCAGCGGCTTCTGGCCGCCGGCAAGTGAAAGCGGAGCAAGGCGTGGGCGAGGGCGGTGAACGAAGCGGCAAGAGCGCCGTGCTTGTGTGCACCACGTTAGAGGCTACTAGGAGAGGAAGGTGGTTGACTCTCGCTTGCCTTCCCAAGTGCCCTTAGCAGTCGGAAGGAGCAAGCTGAAGCACTGCTGCTTGTGCTGCTCCTTGGTTCCCTTGCAGCCCGCTCTGAAAGCATTGGCGGTCACTTCTAGGCGCCGAGTTGCACACACGCAGCACCACGTTAAGTGTCGCGGAGAAGGGAAATCCAGAGTGCAGCGAGGAGCTGGACGTGGCTTACGTGCAGTAAGGAAAAGGTGAACCTAAGCAGTGCCTCTTCAATCTGGCCGCCTCTGCTCTGGTAGCAACTTTTGCAAGTCGGCAAAGGGAGCCGCGAGTATGTAGAACGGAGGGCGGCGAGACGCCGTGTGTTATGCGCCCTTTCAGGGCTGCTGACAAGGGGCTACTTTAAGAAGGCCTTCTTCGTCCTCGCGTCCTTCTCGCTTCGCTCTAGCTGCATGGAGTACAGCACAGCGAAGGAGTGAAGACGGGCACTGCCCCAGCTTTTGCCCTGGCGTGCAACGGCTGTGTGCTGCTTTTCCAAGCAGCAAGAGCACTGAGAAGTGAAAGCGATTGTGAAGGAGCTCTTTGGCTGCTCGTGTGCTCTTCGCTGCACTGCGCCGCTCGCAAGCGGCTGCGTTCTTCGGCGTCTGCCGTCCGGAGAGAGCTGAACTGCAGCGGTCAGTTTCAGCTCTGCCCAACAGCGTGCTCTCAGTTCTGCGGACAAGCACGCCCTGTTGCCTTGGCTCCGAGTGCAAAGTCCCTAGCGAGCACTCACTCAGTGCAATGCACCCAGAAAGACGCTCTCGCTCGTCTTTCAAGCAGCGATTCCTAACAGCAGAAGCAGCAGAGGCACAAACTGGATGACGAGAAGGGACAATGTAGAACACGTCTCTGTCCTGGCACATTGTCGTGTGCGATATGTCCCTCCGGGTCTTCGGTCCTTGCGAAGCTCTATGTACTGCGAGCGCTGCTACTTGCAGCTGAGAAGGACCGCGGAGCTAGCAGCGAATTCGGAGAGCGCTAAGCACGAAGTCAAGAAGCGAGACGTGTCCCTGCAACGCGGTGCTAAGAGCAGCTTCCTCGCGGCGGGGGCGAGCTCCGGCCACAAGATATTCTCGTCGTAGCAACGGATCTCCGTGAAGGGCGTAGGCGAAAAGCTTTCGTTTTCCATTCGAACTGCGAGAGAGGCAGACTGTTACACGGAGCTCTGAGAACAAAGGTGCACGCCCTAGGCGGGCTTGGGCAGAAGAAGCGTTCTCGAGCTCTTGGCTGCCCGCACACTGCTGGGTATGTGGCGCCCCTGCAGCGGCTTCTGGCCGCCGGCAAGTGAAAGCGGAGCAAGGCGTGGGCGAGGGCGGTGAACGAAGCGGCAAGAGCGCCGTGCTTGTGTGCACCACGTTAGAGGCTACTAGGAGAGGAAGGTGGTTGACTCTCGCTTGCCTTCCCAAGTGCCCTTAGCAGTCGGAAGGAGCAAGCTGAAGCACTGCTGCTTGTGCTGCTCCTTGGTTCCCTTGCAGCCCGCTCTGAAAGCATTGGCGGTCACTTCTAGGCGCCGAGTTGCACACACGCAGCACCACGCTAAGTGCCGCGGAGAAGGGAAATCCAGAGTGCAGCGAGGAGCTGGACGTGGCTTACGTGCAGTAAGGAAAAGGTGAACCTAAGCAGTGCCTCTTCAATCTGGCCGCCTCTGCTCTGGTAGCAACTTTTGCAAGTCGGCAAAGGGAGCCGCGAGTATGTAGAACGGAGGGCGGCGAGACGCCGTGTGTTATGCGCCCTTTCAGGGCTGCTGACAAGGGGCTACTTTAAGAACGCCTTCTTCGTCCTCGCGTCCTTCTCGCTTCGTTCTAGCTGCATGGAGTACAGCACAGCGAAGGAGTGAAGACGGGCACTGCCCCAGCTTTTGCCCTGGCGTGCAACGGCTGTGTGCTGCTTTTCCAAGCAGCAAGAGCACTGAGAAGTGAAAGCGATTGTGAAGGAGCTCTTTGGCTGCTCGTGTGCTCTTCGCTGCACTGCGCCGCTCGCAAGCGGCTGCGTTCTTCGGCGTCTGCCGTCCGGAGAGAGCTGAACTGCAGCGGTCAGTTTCAGCTCTGCCCAACAGCGTGCTCTCAGTTCTGCGGACAAGCACGCCCTGTTGCCTTGGCTCCGAGTGCAAAGTCCCTAGCGAGCACTCACTCAGTGCAATGCACCCAGAAAGACGCTCTCGCTCGTCTTTCAAGGAGCGATTCCTAACAGCAGAAGCAGCAGAGGCACAAACTGGATGACGAGAAGGGACAATGTAGAACACGTCTCTGTCCTGGCACATTGTCGTGTGCGATATGTCCCTCCGGGTCTTCGGTCCTTGCGAAGCTCTATGTACTGCGAGCGCTGCTACTTGCAGCTGAGAAGGACCGCGGAGCTAGCAGCGAATTCGGAGAGCGCTAAGCACGAAGTCAAGAAGCGAGACGTGTCCCTGCAACGCGGTGCTAAGAGCAGCTTCCTCGCGGCGGGGGCGAGCTCCGGCCACAAGACATTCTCGTCGTAGCAACGGATCTCCGTGAAGGGCGTAGGCGAAAAGCTTTCGTTTTCCATTCGAACTGCGAGAGACGCAGACTGTTACACGGAGCTCTGAGAACAAAGGTGCACGCCCTAGGCTGGCTTGGGCAGAAGAAGCGTTCTCGAGCTCTTGGCTGCCCGCACACTGCTGGGTATGTGGCGCCCCTGCAGCGGCTTCTGGCCGCCGGCAAGTGAAAGCGGAGCAAGGCGTGGGCGAGGGCGAGGGCGGTGAACGAAGCGGCTATGTGCCGTGCTTGTGTGCACCACGTTAGAGGCTACTAGGAGAGGAAGGTGGTTGACTCTCGCTTGCCTTCCCAAGTGCCCTTAGCAGTCGGAAGGAGCAAGCTGAAGCACTGCTGCTTGTGCTGCTCCTTGGTTCCCTTGCAGCCCGCTCTGAAAGCATTGGCGGTCACTTCTAGGCGCCGAGTTGCACACACGCAGCACCACGCTAAGTGCCGCGGAGAAGGGAAATCCAGAGTGCAGCGAGGAGCTGGACGTGGCTTACGTGCAGTAAGGAAAAGGTGAACCTAAGCAGTGCCTCTTCAATCTGGCCGCCTCTGCTCTGGTAGCAACTTTTGCAAGTCGGCAAAGGGAGCCGCGAGTATGTAGAACGGAGGGCGGCGAGACGCCGTGTGTTATGCGCCCTTTCAGGGCTGCTGACAAGGGGCTACTTTAAGAACGCCTTCTTCGTCCTCGCGTCCTTCTCGCTTCGTTCTAGCTGCATGGAGTACAGCACAGCGAAGGAGTGAAGACGGGCACTGCCCCAGCTTTTGCCCTGGCGTGCAACGGCTGTGTGCTGCTTTTCCAAGCAGCAAGAGCACTGAGAAGTGAAAGCGATTGTGAAGGAGCTCTTTGGCTGCTCGTGTGCTCTTCGCTGCACTGCGCCGCTCGCAAGCGGCTGCGTTCTTCGGCGTCTGCCGTCCGGAGAGAGCTGAACTGCAGCGGTCAGTTTCAGCTCTGCCCAACAGCGTGCTCTCAGTTCTGCGGACAAGCACGCCCTGTTGCCTTGGCTCCGAGTGCAAAGTCCCTAGCGAGCACTCACTCAGTGCAATGCACCCAGAAAGACGCTCTCGCTCGTCTTTCAAGCAGCGATTCCTAACAGCAGAAGCAGCAGAGGCACAAACTGGATGACGAGAAGGGACAATGTAGAACACGTCTCTGTCCTGGCACATTGTCGTGTGCGATATGTCCCTCCGGGTCTTCGGTCCTTGCGAAGCTCTATGTACTGCGAGCGCTGCTACTTGCAGCTGAGAAGGACCGCGGAGCTAGCAGCGAATTCGGAGAGCGCTAAGCACGAAGTCAAGAAGCGAGACGTGTCCCTGCAACGCGGTGCTAAGAGCAGCTTCCTCGCGGCGGGGGCGAGCTCCGGCCACAAGACATTCTCGTCGTAGCAACGGATCTCCGTGAAGGGCGTAGGCGAAAAGCTTTCGTTTTCCATTCGAACTGCGAGAGAGGCAGACTGTTACACGGAGCTCTGAGAACAAAGGTGCACGCCCTAGGCGGGCTTGGGCAGAAGAAGCGTTCTCGAGCTCTTGGCTGCCCGCACACTGCTGGGTATGTGGCGCCCCTGCAGCGGCTTCTGGCCGCCGGCAAGTGAAAGCGGAGCAAGGCGTGGGCGAGGGCGAGGGCGGTGAACGAAGCGGCTATGTGCCGTGCTTGTGTGCACCACGTTAGAGGCTACTAGGAGAGGAAGGTGGTTGACTCTCGCTTGCCTTCCCAAGTGCCCTTAGCAGTCGGAAGGAGCAAGCTGAAGCACTGCTGCTTGTGCTGCTCCTTGGTTCCCTTGCAGCCCGCTCTGAAAGCATTGGCGGTCACTTCTAGGCGCCGAGTTGCACACACGCAGCACCACGCTAAGTGCCGCGGAGAAGGGAAATCCAGAGTGCAGCGAGGAGCTGGACGTGGCTTACGTGCAGTAAGGAAAAGGTGAACCTAAGCAGTGCCTCTTCAATCTGGCCGCCTCTGCTCTGGTAGCAACTTTTGCAAGTCGGCAAAGGGAGCCGCGAGTATGTAGAACGGAGGGCAGCGAGACGCCGTGTGTTATGCGCCCTTTCAGGGCTGCTGACAAGGGGCTACTTTAAGAACGCCTTCTTCGTCCTCGCGTCCTTCTCGCTTCGTTCTAGCTGCATGGAGTACAGCACAGCGAAGGAGTGAAGACGGGCACTGCCCCAGCTTTTGCCCTGGCGTGCAACGGCTGTGTGCTGCTTTTCCAAGCAGCAAGAGCACTGAGAAGTGAAAGCGATTGTGAAGGAGCTCTTTGGCTGCTCGTGTGCTCTTCGCTGCACTGCGCCGCTCGCAAGCGGCTGCGTTCTTCGGCGTCTGCCGTCCGGAGAGAGCTGAACTGCAGCGGTCAGTTTCAGCTCTGCCCAACAGCGTGCTCTCAGTTCTGCGGACAAGCACGCCCTGTTGCCTTGGCTCCGAGTGCAAAGTCCCTAGCGAGCACTCACTCAGTGCAATGCACCCAGAAAGACGCTCTCGCTCGTCTTTCACGGAGCGATTCCTAACAGCAGAAGCAGCAGAGGCACAAACTGGATGACGAGAAGGGACAATGTAGAACACGTCTCTGTCCTGGCACATTGTCGTGTGCGATATGTCCCTCCGGGTCTTCGGTCCTTGCGAAGCTCTATGTACTGCGAGCGCTGCTACTTGCAGCTGAGAAGGACCGCGGAGCTAGCAGCGAATTCGGAGAGCGCTAAGCACGAAGTCAAGAAGCGAGACGTGTCCCTGCAACGCGGTGCTAAGAGCAGCTTCCTCGCGGCGGGGGCGAGCTCCGGCCACAAGACATTCTCGTCGCAGCAACGGATCTCTGTGAAGGGCGTAGGCGAAAAGCTTTCGTTTTCCATTCGAACTGCGAGAGAGGCAGACTGTTACACGGAGCTCTGAGAACAAAGGTGCACGCCCTAGGCTGGCTTGGGCAGAAGAAGCGTTCTCGAGCTCTTGGCTGCCCGCACACTGCTGGGTATGTGGCGCCCCTGCAGCGGCTTCTGGCCGCCGGCAAGTGAAAGCGGAGCAAGGCGTGGGCGAGGGCGAGGGCGGTGAACGAAGCGGCTATGTGCCGTGCTTGTGTGCACCACGTTAGAGGCTACTAGGAGAGGAAGGTGGTTGACTCTCGCTTGCCTTCCCAAGTGCCCTTAGCAGTCGGAAGGAGCAAGCTGAAGCACTGCTGCTTGTGCTGCTCCTTGGTTCCCTTGCAGCCCGCTCTGAAAGCATTGGCGGTCACTTCTAGGCGCCGAGTTGCACACACGCAGCACCACGCTAAGTGCCGCGGAGAAGGGAAATCCAGAGTGCAGCGAAGAGCTGGACGTGGCTTACGTGCAGTAAGGAAAAGGTGAACCTAAGCAGTGCCTCTTCAATCTGGCCGCCTCTGCTCTGGTAGCAACTTTTGCAAGTCGGCAAAGGGAGCCGCGAGTATGTAGAACGGAGGGCAGCGAGACGCCGTGTGTTATGCGCCCTTTCAGGGCTGCTGACAAGGGGCTACTTTAAGAACGCCTTCTTCGTCCTCGCGTCCTTCTCGCTTCGTTCTAGCTGCATGGAGTACAGCACAGCGAAGGAGTGAAGACGGGCACTGCCCCAGCTTTTGCCCTGGCGTGCAACGGCTGTGTGCTGCTTTTCCAAGCAGCAAGAGCACTGAGAAGTGAAAGCGATTGTGAAGGAGCTCTTTGGCTGCTCGTGTGCTCTTCGCTGCACTGCGCCGCTCGCAAGCGGCTGCGTTCTTCGGCGTCTGCCGTCCGGAGAGAGCTGAACTGCAGCGGTCAGTTTCAGCTCTGCCCAACAGCGTGCTCTCAGTTCTGCGGACAAGCACGCCCTGTTGCCTTGGCTCCGAGTGCAAAGTCCCTAGCGAGCACTCACTCAGTGCAATGCACCCAGAAAGACGCTCTCGCTCGTCTTTCAAGCAGCGATTCCTAACAGCAGAAGCAGCAGAGGCACAAACTGGATGACGAGAAGGGACAATGTAGAACACGTCTCTGTCCTGGCACATTGTCGTGTGCGATATGTCCCTCCGGGTCTTCGGTCCTTGCGAAGCTCTATGTACTGCGAGCGCTGCTACTTGCAGCTGAGAAGGACCGCGGAGCTAGCAGCGAATTCGGAGAGCGCTAAGCACGAAGTCAAGAAGCGAGACGTGTCCCTGCAACGCGGTGCTAAGAGCAGCTTCCTCGCGGCGGGGGCGAGCTCCGGCCACAAGACATTCTCGTCGTAACAACGGATCTCCGTGAAGGGCGTAGGCGAAAAGCTTTCGTTTTCCATTCGAACTGCGAGAGACGCAGACTGTTACACGGAGCTCTGAGAACAAAGGTGCACGCCCTAGGCGGG
Source organism: Sturnus vulgaris (assembly GCF_052056855.1). Lineage (NCBI taxonomy): Eukaryota > Metazoa > Chordata > Aves > Passeriformes > Sturnidae > Sturnus > Sturnus vulgaris. Next base: position 125,384 of record NW_028275908.1, on the reverse strand, counting down.
CTTGGGCAGAAGAAGCGTTCTCGAGCTCTTGGCTGCCCGCACACTGCTGGGTATGTGGCGCCCCTGCAGCGGCTTCTGGCCGCCGGCAAGTGAAAGCGGAGCAAGGCGTGGGCGAGGGCGGTGAACGAAGCGGCTATGTGCCGTGCTTGTGTGCACCACGTTAGAGGCTACTAGGAGAGGAAGGTGGTTGACTCTCGCTTGCCTTCCCAAGTGCCCTTAGCAGTCGGAAGGAGCAAGCTGAAGCACTGCTGCTTGTGCTGCTCCTTGGTTCCCTTGCAGCCCGCTCTGAAAGCATTGGCGGTCACTTCTAGGCGCCGAGTTGCACACACGCAGCACCACGTTAAGTGTCGCGGAGAAGGGAAATCCAGAGTGCAGCGAGGAGCTGGACGTGGCTTACGTGCAGTAAGGAAAAGGTGAACCTAAGCAGTGCCTCTTCAATCTGGCCGCCTCTGCTCTGGTAGCAACTTTTGCAAGTCGGCAAAGGGAGCCGCGAGTATGTAGAACGGAGGGCGGCGAGACGCCGTGTGTTATGCGCCCTTTCAGGGCTGCTGACAAGGGGCTACTTTAAGAACGCCTTCTTCGTCCTCGCGTCCTTCTCGCTTCGCTCTAGCTGCATGGAGTACAGCACAGCGAAGGAGTGAAGACGGGCACTGCCCCAGCTTTTGCCCTGGCGTGCAACGGCTGTGTGCTGCTTTTCCAAGCAGCAAGAGCACTGAGAAGTGAAAGCGATTGTGAAGGAGCTCTTTGGCTGCTCGTGTGCTCTTCGCTGCACTGCGCCGCTCGCAAGCGGCTGCGTTCTTCGGCGTCTGCCGTCCGGAGAGAGCTGAACTGCAGCGGTCAGTTTCAGCTCTGCCCAACAGCGTGCTCTCAGTTCTGCGGACAAGCACGCCCTGTTGCCTTGGCTCCGAGTGCAAAGTCCCTAGCGAGCACTCACTCAGTGCAATGCACCCAGAAAGACGCTCTCGCTCGTCTTTCACGGAGCGATTCCTAACAGCAGAAGCAGCAGAGGCACAAACTGGATGACGAGAAGGGACAATGTAGAACACGTCTCTGTCCTGGCACATTGTCGTGTGCGATATGTCCCTCCGGGTCTTCGGTCCTTGCGAAGCTCTATGTACTGCGAGCGCTGCTACTTGCAGCTGAGAAGGACCGCGGAGCTAGCAGCGAATTCGGAGAGCGCTAAGCACGAAGTCAAGAAGCGAGACGTGTCCCTGCAACGCGGTGCTAAGAGCAGCTTCCTCGCGGCGGGGGCGAGCTCCGGCCACAAGACATTCTCGTCGCAGCAACGGATCTCCGTGAAGGGCGTAGGCGAAAAGCTTTCGTTTTCCATTCGAACTGCGAGAGACGCAGACTGTTACACGGAGCTCTGAGAACAAAGGTGCACGCCCTAGGCGGGCTTGGGCAGAAGAAGCGTTCTCGAGCTCTTGGCTGCCCGCACACTGCTGGGTATGTGGCGCCCCTGCAGCGGCTTCTGGCCGCCGGCAAGTGAAAGCGGAGCAAGGCGTGGGCGAGGGCGGTGAACGAAGCGGCTATGTGCCGTGCTTGTGTGCACCACGTTAGAGGCTACTAGGAGAGGAAGGTGGTTGACTCTCGCTTGCCTTCCCAAGTGCCCTTAGCAGTCGGAAGGAGCAAGCTGAAGCACTGCTGCTTGTGCTGCTCCTTGGTTCCCTTGCAGCCCGCTCTGAAAGCATTGGCGGTCACTTCTAGGCGCCGAGTTGCACACACACAGCACCACGTTAAGTGTCGCGGAGAAGGGAAATCCAGAGTGCAGCGAGGAGCTGGACGTGGCTTACGTGCAGTAAGGAAAAGGTGAACCTAAGCAGTGCCTCTTCAATCTGGCCGCCTCTGCTCTGGTAGCAACTTTTGCAAGTCGGCAAAGGGAGCCGCGAGTATGTAGAACGGAGGGCGGCGAGACGCCGTGTGTTATGCGCCCTTTCAGGGCTGCTGACAAGGGGCTACTTTAAGAACGCCTTCTTCGTCCTCGCGTCCTTCTCGCTTCGCTCTAGCTGCATGGAGTACAGCACAGCGAAGGAGTGAAGACGGGCACTGCCCCAGCTTTTGCCCTGGCGTGCAACGGCTGTGTGCTGCTTTTCCAAGCAGCAAGAGCACTGAGAAGTGAAAGCGATTGTGAAGGAGCTCTTTGGCTGCTCGTGTGCTCTTCGCTGCACTGCGCCGCTCGCAAGCGGCTGCGTTCTTCGGCGTCTGCCGTCCGGAGAGAGCTGAACTGCAGCGGTCAGTTTCAGCTCTGCCCAACAGCGTGCTCTCAGTTCTGCGGACAAGCACGCCCTGTTGCCTTGGCTCCGAGTGCAAAGTCCCTAGCGAGCACTCACTCAGTGCAATGCACCCAGAAAGACGCTCTCGCTCGTCTTTCAAGCAGCGATTCCTAACAGCAGAAGCAGCAGAGGCACAAACTGGATGACGAGAAGGGACAATGTAGAACACGTCTCTGTCCTGGCACATTGTCGTGTGCGATATGTCCCTCCGGGTCTTCGGTCCTTGCGAAGCTCTATGTACTGCGAGCGCTGCTACTTGCAGCTGAGAAGGACCGCGGAGCTAGCAGCGAATTCGGAGAGCGCTAAGCACGAAGTCAAGAAGCGAGACGTGTCCCTGCAACGCGGTGCTAAGAGCAGCTTCCTCGCGGCGGGGGCGAGCTCCGGCCACAAGACATTCTCGTCGTAGCAACGGATCTCCGTGAAGGGCGTAGGCGAAAAGCTTTCGTTTTCCATTCGAACTGCGAGAGACGCAGACTGTTACACGGAGCTCTGAGAACAAAGGTGCACGCCCTAGGCTGGCTTGGGCAGAAGAAGCGTTCTCGAGCTCTTGGCTGCCCGCACACTGCTGGGTATGTGGCGCCCCTGCAGCGGCTTCTGGCCGCCGGCAAGTGAAAGCGGAGCAAGGCGTGGGCGAGGGCGAGGGCGGTGAACGAAGCGGCTATGTGCCGTGCTTGTGTGCACCACGTTAGAGGCTACTAGGAGAGGAAGGTGGTTGACTCTCGCTTGCCTTCCCAAGTGCCCTTAGCAGTCGGAAGGAGCAAGCTGAAGCACTGCTGCTTGTGCTGCTCCTTGGTTCCCTTGCAGCCCGCTCTGAAAGCATTGGCGGTCACTTCTAGGCGCCGAGTTGCACACACGCAGCACCACGCTAAGTGCCGCGGAGAAGGGAAATCCAGAGTGCAGCGAAGAGCTGGACGTGGCTTACGTGCAGTAAGGAAAAGGTGAACCTAAGCAGTGCCTCTTCAATCTGGCCGCCTCTGCTCTGGTAGCAACTTTTGCAAGTCGGCAAAGGGAGCCGCGAGTATGTAGAACGGAGGGCGGCGAGACGCCGTGTGTTATGCGCCCTTTCAGGGCTGCTGACAAGGGGCTACTTTAAGAACGCCTTCTTCGTCCTCGCGTCCTTCTCGCTTCGTTCTAGCTGCATGGAGTACAGCACAGCGAAGGAGTGAAGACGGGCACTGCCCCAGCTTTTGCCCTGGCGTGCAACGGCTGTGTGCTGCTTTTCCAAGCAGCAAGAGCACTGAGAAGTGAAAGCGATTGTGAAGGAGCTCTTTGGCTGCTCGTGTGCTCTTCGCTGCACTGCGCCGCTCGCAAGCGGCTGCGTTCTTCGGCGTCTGCCGTCCGGAGAGAGCTGAACTGCAGCGGTCAGTTTCAGCTCTGCCCAACAGCGTGCTCTCAGTTCTGCGGACAAGCACGCCCTGTTGCCTTGGCTCCGAGTGCAAAGTCCCTAGCGAGCACTCACTCAGTGCAATGCACCCAGAAAGACGCTCTCGCTCGTCTTTCAAGGAGCGATTCCTAACAGCAGAAGCAGCAGAGGCACAAACTGGATGACGAGAAGGGACAATGTAGAACACGTCTCTGTCCTGGCACATTGTCGTGTGCGATATGTCCCTCCGGGTCTTCGGTCCTTGCGAAGCTCTATGTACTGCGAGCGCTGCTACTTGCAGCTGAGAAGGACCGCGGAGCTAGCAGCGAATTCGGAGAGCGCTAAGCACGAAGTCAAGAAGCGAGACGTGTCCCTGCAACGCGGTGCTAAGAGCAGCTTCCTCGCGGCGGGGGCGAGCTCCGGCCACAAGACATTCTCGTCGTAGCAACGGATCTCCGTGAAGGGCGTAGGCGAAAAGCTTTCGTTTTCCATTCGAACTGCGAGAGACGCAGACTGTTACACGGAGCTCTGAGAACAAAGGTGCACGCCCTAGGCGGGCTTGGGCAGAAGAAGCGTTCTCGAGCTCTTGGCTGCCCGCACACTGCTGGGTATGTGGCGCCCCTGCAGCGGCTTCTGGCCGCCGGCAAGTGAAAGCGGAGCAAGGCGTGGGCGAGGGCGGTGAACGAAGCGGCAAGAGCGCCGTGCTTGTGTGCACCACGTTAGAGGCTACTAGGAGAGGAAGGTGGTTGACTCTCGCTTGCCTTCCCAAGTGCCCTTAGCAGTCGGAAGGAGCAAGCTGAAGCACTGCTGCTTGTGCTGCTCCTTGGTTCCCTTGCAGCCCGCTCTGAAAGCATTGGCGGTCACTTCTAGGCGCCGAGTTGCACACACGCAGCACCACGCTAAGTGCCGCGGAGAAGGGAAATCCAGAGTGCAGCGAGGAGCTGGACGTGGCTTACGTGCAGTAAGGAAAAGGTGAACCTAAGCAGTGCCTCTTCAATCTGGCCGCCTCTGCTCTGGTAGCAACTTTTGCAAGTCGGCAAAGGGAGCCGCGAGTATGTAGAACGGAGGGCGGCGAGACGCCGTGTGTTATGCGCCCTTTCAGGGCTGCTGACAAGGGGCTACTTTAAGAACGCCTTCTTCGTCCTCGCGTCCTTCTCGCTTCGTTCTAGCTGCATGGAGTACAGCACAGCGAAGGAGTGAAGACGGGCACTGCCCCAGCTTTTGCCCTGGCGTGCAACGGCTGTGTGCTGCTTTTCCAAGCAGCAAGAGCACTGAGAAGTGAAAGCGATTGTGAAGGAGCTCTTTGGCTGCTCGTGTGCTCTTCGCTGCACTGCGCCGCTCGCAAGCGGCTGCGTTCTTCGGCGTCTGCCGTCCGGAGAGAGCTGAACTGCAGCGGTCAGTTTCAGCTCTGCCCAACAGCGTGCTCTCAGTTCTGCGGATAAGCACGCCCTGTTGCCTTGGCTCCGAGTGCAAAGTCCCTAGCGAGCACTCACTCAGTGCAATGCACCCAGAAAGACGCTCTCGCTCGTCTTTCAAGGAGCGATTCCTAACAGCAGAAGCAGCAGAGGCACAAACTGGATGACGAGAAGGGACAATGTAGAACACGTCTCTGTCCTGGCACATTGTCGTGTGCGATATGTCCCTCCGGGTCTTCGGTCCTTGCGAAGCTCTATGTACTGCGAGCGCTGCTACTTGCAGCTGAGAAGGACCGCGGAGCTAGCAGCGAATTCGGAGAGCGCTAAGCACGAAGTCAAGAAGCGAGACGTGTCCCTGCAACGCGGTGCTAAGAGCAGCTTCCTCGCGGCGGGGGCGAGCTCCGGCCACAAGACATTCTCGTCGTAGCAACGGATCTCCGTGAAGGGCGTAGGCGAAAAGCTTTCGTTTTCCATTCGAACTGCGAGAGACGCAGACTGTTACACGGAGCTCTGAGAACAAAGGTGCACGCCCTAGGCTGGCTTGGGCAGAAGAAGCGTTCTCGAGCTCTTGGCTGCCCGCACACTGCTGGGTATGTGGCGCCCCTGCAGCGGCTTCTGGCCGCCGGCAAGTGAAAGCGGAGCAAGGCGTGGGCGAGGGCGAGGGCGGTGAACGAAGCGGCTATGTGCCGTGCTTGTGTGCACCACGTTAGAGGCTACTAGGAGAGGAAGGTGGTTGACTCTCGCTTGCCTTCCCAAGTGCCCTTAGCAGTCGGAAGGAGCAAGCTGAAGCACTGCTGCTTGTGCTGCTCCTTGGTTCCCTTGCAGCCCGCTCTGAAAGCATTGGCGGTCACTTCTAGGCGCCGAGTTGCACACACGCAGCACCACGCTAAGTGCCGCGGAGAAGGGAAATCCAGAGTGCAGCGAAGAGCTGGACGTGGCTTACGTGCAGTAAGGAAAAGGTGAACCTAAGCAGTGCCTCTTCAATCTGGCCGCCTCTGCTCTGGTAGCAACTTTTGCAAGTCGGCAAAGGGAGCCGCGAGTATGTAGAACGGAGGGCGGCGAGACGCCGTGTGTTATGCGCCCTTTCAGGGCTGCTGACAAGGGGCTACTTTAAGAACGCCTTCTTCGTCCTCGCGTCCTTCTCGCTTCGCTCTAGCTGCATGGAGTACAGCACAGCGAAGGAGTGAAGACGGGCACTGCCCCAGCTTTTGCCCTGGCGTGCAACGGCTGTGTGCTGCTTTTCCAAGCAGCAAGAGCACTGAGAAGTGAAAGCGATTGTGAAGGAGCTCTTTGGCTGCTCGTGTGCTCTTCGCTGCACTGCGCCGCTCGCAAGCGGCTGCGTTCTTCGGCGTCTGCCGTCCGGAGAGAGCTGAACTGCAGCGGTCAGTTTCAGCTCTGCCCAACAGCGTGCTCTCAGTTCTGCGGACAAGCACGCCCTGTTGCCTTGGCTCCGAGTGCAAAGTCCCTAGCGAGCACTCACTCAGTGCAATGCACCCAGAAAGACGCTCTCGCTCGTCTTTCAAGCAGCGATTCCTAACAGCAGAAGCAGCAGAGGCACAAACTGGATGACGAGAAGGGACAATGTAGAACACGTCTCTGTCCTGGCACATTGTCGTGTGCGATATGTCCCTCCGGGTCTTCGGTCCTTGCGAAGCTCTATGTACTGCGAGCGCTGCTACTTGCAGCTGAGAAGGACCGCGGAGCTAGCAGCGAATTCGGAGAGCGCTAAGCACGAAGTCAAGAAGCGAGACGTGTCCCTGCAACGCGGTGCTAAGAGCAGCTTCCTCGCGGCGGGGGCGAGCTCCGGCCACAAGACATTCTCGTCGTAGCAACGGATCTCCGTGAAGGGCGTAGGCGAAAAGCTTTCGTTTTCCATTCGAACTGCGAGAGAGGCAGACTGTTACACGGAGCTCTGAGAACAAAGGTGCACGCCCTAGGCGGGCTTGGGCAGAAGAAGCGTTCTCGAGCTCTTGGCTGCCCGCACACTGCTGGGTATGTGGCGCCCCTGCAGCGGCTTCTGGCCGCCGGCAAGTGAAAGCGGAGCAAGGCGTGGGCGAGGGCGGTGAACGAAGCGGCAAGAGCGCCGTGCTTGTGTGCACCACGTTAGAGGCTACTAGGAGAGGAAGGTGGTTGACTCTCGCTTGCCTTCCCAAGTGCCCTTAGCAGTCGGAAGGAGCAAGCTGAAGCACTGCTGCTTGTGCTGCTCCTTGGTTCCCTTGCAGCCCGCTCTGAAAGCATTGGCGGTCACTTCTAGGCGCCGAGTTGCACACACGCAGCACCACGCTAAGTGCCGCGGAGAAGGGAAATCCAGAGTGCAGCGAGGAGCTGGACGTGGCTTACGTGCAGTAAGGAAAAGGTGAACCTAAGCAGTGCCTCTTCAATCTGGCCGCCTCTGCTCTGGTAGCAACTTTTGCAAGTCGGCAAAGGGAGCCGCGAGTATGTAGAACGGAGGGCAGCGAGACGCCGTGTGTTATGCGCCCTTTCAGGGCTGCTGACAAGGGGCTACTTTAAGAACGCCTTCTTCGTCCTCGCGTCCTTCTCGCTTCGTTCTAGCTGCATGGAGTACAGCACAGCGAAGGAGTGAAGACGGGCACTGCCCCAGCTTTTGCCCTGGCGTGCAACGGCTGTGTGCTGCTTTTCCAAGCAGCAAGAGCACTGAGAAGTGAAAGCGATTGTGAAGGAGCTCTTTGGCTGCTCGTGTGCTCTTCGCTGCACTGCGCCGCTCGCAAGCGGCTGCGTTCTTCGGCGTCTGCCGTCCGGAGAGAGCTGAACTGCAGCGGTCAGTTTCAGCTCTGCCCAACAGCGTGCTCTCAGTTCTGCGGACAAGCACGCCCTGTTGCCTTGGCTCCGAGTGCAAAGTCCCTAGCGAGCACTCACTCAGTGCAATGCACCCAGAAAGACGCTCTCGCTCGTCTTTCACGGAGCGATTCCTAACAGCAGAAGCAGCAGAGGCACAAACTGGATGACGAGAAGGGACAATGTAGAACACGTCTCTGTCCTGGCACATTGTCGTGTGCGATATGTCCCTCCGGGTCTTCGGTCCTTGCGAAGCTCTATGTACTGCGAGCGCTGCTACTTGCAGCTGAGAAGGACCGCGGAGCTAGCAGCGAATTCGGAGAGCGCTAAGCACGAAGTCAAGAAGCGAGACGTGTCCCTGCAACGCGGTGCTAAGAGCAGCTTCCTCGCGGCGGGGGCGAGCTCCGGCCACAAGACATTCTCGTCCTGGCAACGGATCTCTGTGAAGGGCGTAGGCGAAAAGCTTTCGTTTTCCATTCGAACTGCGAGAGAGGCAGACTGTTACACGGAGCTCTGAGAACAAAGGTGCACGCCCTAGGCTGGCTTGGGCAGAAGAAGCGTTCTCGAGCTCTTGGCTGCCCGCACACTGCTGGGTATGTGGCGCCCCTGCAGCGGCTTCTGGCCGCCGGCAAGTGAAAGCGGAGCAAGGCGTGGGCGAGGGCGAGGGCGGTGAACGAAGCGGCAAGAGCGCCGTGCTTGTGTGCACCACGTTAGAGGCTACTAGGAGAGGAAGGTGGTTGACTCTCGCTTGCCTTCCCAAGTGCCCTTAGCAGTCGGAAGGAGCAAGCTGAAGCACTGCTGCTTGTGCTGCTCCTTGGTTCCCTTGCAGCCCGCTCTGAAAGCATTGGCGGTCACTTCTAGGCGCCGAGTTGCACACACACAGCACCGCGTTAAGTGTCGCGGAGAAGGGAAATCCAGAGTGCAGCGAGGAGCTGGACGTGGCTTACGTGCAGTAAGGAAAAGGTGAACCTAAGCAGTGCCTCTTCAATCTGGCCGCCTCTGCTCTGGTAGCAACTTTTGCAAGTCGGCAAAGGGAGCCGCGAGTATGTAGAACGGAGGGCGGCGAGACGCCGTGTGTTATGCGCCCTTTCAGGGCTGCTGACAAGGGGCTACTTTAAGAAGGCCTTCTTCGTCCTCGCGTCCTTCTCGCTTCGCTCTAGCTGCATGGAGTACAGCACAGCGAAGGAGTGAAGACGGGCACTGCCCCAGCTTTTGCCCTGGCGTGCAACGGCTGTGTGCTGCTTTTCCAAGCAGCAAGAGCACTGAGAAGTGAAAGCGATTGTGAAGGAGCTCTTTGGCTGCTCGTGTGCTCTTCGCTGCACTGCGCCGCTCGCAAGCGGCTGCGTTCTTCGGCGTCTGCCGTCCGGAGAGAGCTGAACTGCAGCGGTCAGTTTCAGCTCTGCCCAACAGCGTGCTCTCAGTTCTGCGGACAAGCACGCCCTGTTGCCTTGGCTCCGAGTGCAAAGTCCCTAGCGAGCACTCACTCAGTGCAATGCACCCAGAAAGACGCTCTCGCTCGTCTTTCAAGGAGCGATTCCTAACAGCAGAAGCAGCAGAGGCACAAACTGGATGACGAGAAGGGACAATGTAGAACACGTCTCTGTCCTGGCACATTGTCGTGTGCGATATGTCCCTCCGGGTCTTCGGTCCTTGCGAAGCTCTATGTACTGCGAGCGCTGCTACTTGCAGCTGAGAAGGACCGCGGAGCTAGCAGCGAATTCGGAGAGCGCTAAGCACGAAGTCAAGAAGCGAGACGTGTCCCTGCAACGCGGTGCTAAGAGCAGCTTCCTCGCGGCGGGGGCGAGCTCCGGCCACAAGACATTCTCGTCCTGGCAACGGATCTCTGTGAAGGGCGTAGGCGAAAAGCTTTCGTTTTCCATTCGAACTGCGAGAGAGGCAGACTGTTGAACGGGGCTCTGAGAACAAAGGTGCACGCCCTAGGCGGGCTTGGGTTGAAGCAGCGTTCTCGAGCTCTTGGCTGCCCGCACACTGCTGGGTATGTGGCGCCTCTGCAGCGGCTTCTGGCCGCCGGCAAGTGAAAGCGGCGCCAGGCGTGGGCGAGGGCGGTGAACGAAGCGGCAAAAGCGCCGTGCTTGTGTGCACCACGTTAGAGGCTACTAGGAGAGGAAGGTGGTTGACTCTCGCTTGCCTTCCCAAGTGCCCTTAGCAGTCGGAAGGAGCAAGCTGAAGCACTGCTGCTTGTGCTGCTCCTTGGTTCCCTTGCAGCCCGCTCTGAAAGCATTGGCGGTCACTTCTAGGCGCCGAGTTGCACACACACAGCACCACGTTAAGTGTCGCGGAGAAGGGAAATCCAGAGTGCAGCGAGGAGCTGGACGTGGCTTACGTGCAGTAAGGAAAAGGTGAACCTAAGCAGTGCCTCTTCAATCTGGCCGCCTCTGCTCTGGTAGCAACTTTTGCAAGTCGGCAAAGGGAGCCGCGAGTATGTAGAACGGAGGGCGGCGAGACGCCGTGTGTTATGCGCCCTTTCAGGGCTGCTGACAAGGGGCTACTTTAAGAACGCCTTCTTCGTCCTCGCGTCCTTCTCGCTTCGCTCTAGCTGCATGGAGTACAGCACAGCGAAGGAGTGAAGACGGGCACTGCCCCAGCTTTTGCCCTGGCGTGCAACGGCTGTGTGCTGCTTTTCCAAGCAGCAAGAGCACTGAGAAGTGAAAGCGATTGTGAAGGAGCTCTTTGGCTGCTCGTGTGCTCTTCGCTGCACTGCGCCGCTCGCAAGCGGCTGCGTTCTTCGGCGTCTGCCGTCCGGAGAGAGCTGAACTGCAGCGGTCAGTTTCAGCTCTGCCCAACAGCGTGCTCTCAGTTCTGCGGACAAGCACGCCCTGTTGCCTTGGCTCCGAGTGCAAAGTCCCTAGCGAGCACTCACTCAGTGCAATGCACCCAGAAAGACGCTCTCGCTCGTCTTTCAAGCAGCGATTCCTAACAGCAGAAGCAGCAGAGGCACAAACTGGATGACGAGAAGGGACAATGTAGAACACGTCTCTGTCCTGGCACATTGTCGTGTGCGATATGTCCCTCCGGGTCTTCGGTCCTTGCGAAGCTCTATGTCCTGCGAGCGCTGCTACTTGCAGCTGAGAAGGACCGCGGAGCTAGCAGCGAATTCGGAGAGCGCTAAGCACGAAGTCAAGAAGCGAGACGTGTCCCTGCAACGCGGTGCTAAGAGCAGCTTCCTCGCGGCGGGGGCGAGCTCCGGCCACAAGACATTCTCGTCGCAGCAACGGATCTCCGTGAAGGGCGTAGGCGAAAAGCTTTCGTTTTCCATTCGAACTGCGAGAGACGCAGACTGTTACACGGAGCTCTGAGAACAAAGGTGCACGCCCTAGGCGGGCTTGGGCAGAAGAAGCGTTCTCGAGCTCTTGGCTGCCCGCACACTGCTGGGTATGTGGCGCCCCTGCAGCGGCTTCTGGCCGCCGGCAAGTGAAAGCGGAGCAAGGCGTGGGCGAGGGCGGTGAACGAAGCGGCAAGAGCGCCGTGCTTGTGTGCACCACGTTAGAGGCTACTAGGAGAGGAAGGTGGTTGACTCTCGCTTGCCTTCCCAAGTGCCCTTAGCAGTCGGAAGGAGCAAGCTGAAGCACTGCTGCTTGTGCTGCTCCTTGGTTCCCTTGCAGCCCGCTCTGAAAGCATTGGCGGTCACTTCTAGGCGCCGAGTTGCACACACGCAGCACCACGTTAAGTGTCGCGGAGAAGGGAAATCCAGAGTGCAGCGAGGAGCTGGACGTGGCTTACGTGCAGTAAGGAAAAGGTGAACCTAAGCAGTGCCTCTTCAATCTGGCCGCCTCTGCTCTGGTAGCAACTTTTGCAAGTCGGCAAAGGGAGCCGCGAGTATGTAGAACGGAGGGCGGCGAGACGCCGTGTGTTATGCGCCCTTTCAGGGCTGCTGACAAGGGGCTACTTTAAGAAGGCCTTCTTCGTCCTCGCGTCCTTCTCGCTTCGCTCTAGCTGCATGGAGTACAGCACAGCGAAGGAGTGAAGACGGGCACTGCCCCAGCTTTTGCCCTGGCGTGCAACGGCTGTGTGCTGCTTTTCCAAGCAGCAAGAGCACTGAGAAGTGAAAGCGATTGTGAAGGAGCTCTTTGGCTGCTCGTGTGCTCTTCGCTGCACTGCGCCGCTCGCAAGCGGCTGCGTTCTTCGGCGTCTGCCGTCCGGAGAGAGCTGAACTGCAGCGGTCAGTTTCAGCTCTGCCCAACAGCGTGCTCTCAGTTCTGCGGACAAGCACGCCCTGTTGCCTTGGCTCCGAGTGCAAAGTCCCTAGCGAGCACTCACTCAGTGCAATGCACCCAGAAAGACGCTCTCGCTCGTCTTTCAAGCAGCGATTCCTAACAGCAGAAGCAGCAGAGGCACAAACTGGATGACGAGAAGGGACAATGTAGAACACGTCTCTGTCCTGGCACATTGTCGTGTGCGATATGTCCCTCCGGGTCTTCGGTCCTTGCGAAGCTCTATGTACTGCGAGCGCTGCTACTTGCAGCTGAGAAGGACCGCGGAGCTAGCAGCGAATTCGGAGAGCGCTAAGCACGAAGTCAAGAAGCGAGACGTGTCCCTGCAACGCGGTGCTAAGAGCAGCTTCCTCGCGGCGGGGGCGAGCTCCGGCCACAAGATATTCTCGTCGTAGCAACGGATCTCCGTGAAGGGCGTAGGCGAAAAGCTTTCGTTTTCCATTCGAACTGCGAGAGAGGCAGACTGTTACACGGAGCTCTGAGAACAAAGGTGCACGCCCTAGGCGGGCTTGGGCAGAAGAAGCGTTCTCGAGCTCTTGGCTGCCCGCACACTGCTGGGTATGTGGCGCCCCTGCAGCGGCTTCTGGCCGCCGGCAAGTGAAAGCGGAGCAAGGCGTGGGCGAGGGCGGTGAACGAAGCGGCAAGAGCGCCGTGCTTGTGTGCACCACGTTAGAGGCTACTAGGAGAGGAAGGTGGTTGACTCTCGCTTGCCTTCCCAAGTGCCCTTAGCAGTCGGAAGGAGCAAGCTGAAGCACTGCTGCTTGTGCTGCTCCTTGGTTCCCTTGCAGCCCGCTCTGAAAGCATTGGCGGTCACTTCTAGGCGCCGAGTTGCACACACGCAGCACCACGCTAAGTGCCGCGGAGAAGGGAAATCCAGAGTGCAGCGAGGAGCTGGACGTGGCTTACGTGCAGTAAGGAAAAGGTGAACCTAAGCAGTGCCTCTTCAATCTGGCCGCCTCTGCTCTGGTAGCAACTTTTGCAAGTCGGCAAAGGGAGCCGCGAGTATGTAGAACGGAGGGCGGCGAGACGCCGTGTGTTATGCGCCCTTTCAGGGCTGCTGACAAGGGGCTACTTTAAGAACGCCTTCTTCGTCCTCGCGTCCTTCTCGCTTCGTTCTAGCTGCATGGAGTACAGCACAGCGAAGGAGTGAAGACGGGCACTGCCCCAGCTTTTGCCCTGGCGTGCAACGGCTGTGTGCTGCTTTTCCAAGCAGCAAGAGCACTGAGAAGTGAAAGCGATTGTGAAGGAGCTCTTTGGCTGCTCGTGTGCTCTTCGCTGCACTGCGCCGCTCGCAAGCGGCTGCGTTCTTCGGCGTCTGCCGTCCGGAGAGAGCTGAACTGCAGCGGTCAGTTTCAGCTCTGCCCAACAGCGTGCTCTCAGTTCTGCGGACAAGCACGCCCTGTTGCCTTGGCTCCGAGTGCAAAGTCCCTAGCGAGCACTCACTCAGTGCAATGCACCCAGAAAGACGCTCTCGCTCGTCTTTCAAGGAGCGATTCCTAACAGCAGAAGCAGCAGAGGCACAAACTGGATGACGAGAAGGGACAATGTAGAACACGTCTCTGTCCTGGCACATTGTCGTGTGCGATATGTCCCTCCGGGTCTTCGGTCCTTGCGAAGCTCTATGTACTGCGAGCGCTGCTACTTGCAGCTGAGAAGGACCGCGGAGCTAGCAGCGAATTCGGAGAGCGCTAAGCACGAAGTCAAGAAGCGAGACGTGTCCCTGCAACGCGGTGCTAAGAGCAGCTTCCTCGCGGCGGGGGCGAGCTCCGGCCACAAGACATTCTCGTCGTAGCAACGGATCTCCGTGAAGGGCGTAGGCGAAAAGCTTTCGTTTTCCATTCGAACTGCGAGAGACGCAGACTGTTACACGGAGCTCTGAGAACAAAGGTGCACGCCCTAGGCTGGCTTGGGCAGAAGAAGCGTTCTCGAGCTCTTGGCTGCCCGCACACTGCTGGGTATGTGGCGCCCCTGCAGCGGCTTCTGGCCGCCGGCAAGTGAAAGCGGAGCAAGGCGTGGGCGAGGGCGAGGGCGGTGAACGAAGCGGCTATGTGCCGTGCTTGTGTGCACCACGTTAGAGGCTACTAGGAGAGGAAGGTGGTTGACTCTCGCTTGCCTTCCCAAGTGCCCTTAGCAGTCGGAAGGAGCAAGCTGAAGCACTGCTGCTTGTGCTGCTCCTTGGTTCCCTTGCAGCCCGCTCTGAAAGCATTGGCGGTCACTTCTAGGCGCCGAGTTGCACACACGCAGCACCACGCTAAGTGCCGCGGAGAAGGGAAATCCAGAGTGCAGCGAGGAGCTGGACGTGGCTTACGTGCAGTAAGGAAAAGGTGAACCTAAGCAGTGCCTCTTCAATCTGGCCGCCTCTGCTCTGGTAGCAACTTTTGCAAGTCGGCAAAGGGAGCCGCGAGTATGTAGAACGGAGGGCGGCGAGACGCCGTGTGTTATGCGCCCTTTCAGGGCTGCTGACAAGGGGCTACTTTAAGAACGCCTTCTTCGTCCTCGCGTCCTTCTCGCTTCGTTCTAGCTGCATGGAGTACAGCACAGCGAAGGAGTGAAGACGGGCACTGCCCCAGCTTTTGCCCTGGCGTGCAACGGCTGTGTGCTGCTTTTCCAAGCAGCAAGAGCACTGAGAAGTGAAAGCGATTGTGAAGGAGCTCTTTGGCTGCTCGTGTGCTCTTCGCTGCACTGCGCCGCTCGCAAGCGGCTGCGTTCTTCGGCGTCTGCCGTCCGGAGAGAGCTGAACTGCAGCGGTCAGTTTCAGCTCTGCCCAACAGCGTGCTCTCAGTTCTGCGGACAAGCACGCCCTGTTGCCTTGGCTCCGAGTGCAAAGTCCCTAGCGAGCACTCACTCAGTGCAATGCACCCAGAAAGACGCTCTCGCTCGTCTTTCAAGCAGCGATTCCTAACAGCAGAAGCAGCAGAGGCACAAACTGGATGACGAGAAGGGACAATGTAGAACACGTCTCTGTCCTGGCACATTGTCGTGTGCGATATGTCCCTCCGGGTCTTCGGTCCTTGCGAAGCTCTATGTACTGCGAGCGCTGCTACTTGCAGCTGAGAAGGACCGCGGAGCTAGCAGCGAATTCGGAGAGCGCTAAGCACGAAGTCAAGAAGCGAGACGTGTCCCTGCAACGCGGTGCTAAGAGCAGCTTCCTCGCGGCGGGGGCGAGCTCCGGCCACAAGACATTCTCGTCGTAGCAACGGATCTCCGTGAAGGGCGTAGGCGAAAAGCTTTCGTTTTCCATTCGAACTGCGAGAGAGGCAGACTGTTACACGGAGCTCTGAGAACAAAGGTGCACGCCCTAGGCGGGCTTGGGCAGAAGAAGCGTTCTCGAGCTCTTGGCTGCCCGCACACTGCTGGGTATGTGGCGCCCCTGCAGCGGCTTCTGGCCGCCGGCAAGTGAAAGCGGAGCAAGGCGTGGGCGAGGGCGAGGGCGGTGAACGAAGCGGCTATGTGCCGTGCTTGTGTGCACCACGTTAGAGGCTACTAGGAGAGGAAGGTGGTTGACTCTCGCTTGCCTTCCCAAGTGCCCTTAGCAGTCGGAAGGAGCAAGCTGAAGCACTGCTGCTTGTGCTGCTCCTTGGTTCCCTTGCAGCCCGCTCTGAAAGCATTGGCGGTCACTTCTAGGCGCCGAGTTGCACACACGCAGCACCACGCTAAGTGCCGCGGAGAAGGGAAATCCAGAGTGCAGCGAGGAGCTGGACGTGGCTTACGTGCAGTAAGGAAAAGGTGAACCTAAGCAGTGCCTCTTCAATCTGGCCGCCTCTGCTCTGGTAGCAACTTTTGCAAGTCGGCAAAGGGAGCCGCGAGTATGTAGAACGGAGGGCAGCGAGACGCCGTGTGTTATGCGCCCTTTCAGGGCTGCTGACAAGGGGCTACTTTAAGAACGCCTTCTTCGTCCTCGCGTCCTTCTCGCTTCGTTCTAGCTGCATGGAGTACAGCACAGCGAAGGAGTGAAGACGGGCACTGCCCCAGCTTTTGCCCTGGCGTGCAACGGCTGTGTGCTGCTTTTCCAAGCAGCAAGAGCACTGAGAAGTGAAAGCGATTGTGAAGGAGCTCTTTGGCTGCTCGTGTGCTCTTCGCTGCACTGCGCCGCTCGCAAGCGGCTGCGTTCTTCGGCGTCTGCCGTCCGGAGAGAGCTGAACTGCAGCGGTCAGTTTCAGCTCTGCCCAACAGCGTGCTCTCAGTTCTGCGGACAAGCACGCCCTGTTGCCTTGGCTCCGAGTGCAAAGTCCCTAGCGAGCACTCACTCAGTGCAATGCACCCAGAAAGACGCTCTCGCTCGTCTTTCACGGAGCGATTCCTAACAGCAGAAGCAGCAGAGGCACAAACTGGATGACGAGAAGGGACAATGTAGAACACGTCTCTGTCCTGGCACATTGTCGTGTGCGATATGTCCCTCCGGGTCTTCGGTCCTTGCGAAGCTCTATGTACTGCGAGCGCTGCTACTTGCAGCTGAGAAGGACCGCGGAGCTAGCAGCGAATTCGGAGAGCGCTAAGCACGAAGTCAAGAAGCGAGACGTGTCCCTGCAACGCGGTGCTAAGAGCAGCTTCCTCGCGGCGGGGGCGAGCTCCGGCCACAAGACATTCTCGTCGCAGCAACGGATCTCTGTGAAGGGCGTAGGCGAAAAGCTTTCGTTTTCCATTCGAACTGCGAGAGAGGCAGACTGTTACACGGAGCTCTGAGAACAAAGGTGCACGCCCTAGGCTGGCTTGGGCAGAAGAAGCGTTCTCGAGCTCTTGGCTGCCCGCACACTGCTGGGTATGTGGCGCCCCTGCAGCGGCTTCTGGCCGCCGGCAAGTGAAAGCGGAGCAAGGCGTGGGCGAGGGCGAGGGCGGTGAACGAAGCGGCTATGTGCCGTGCTTGTGTGCACCACGTTAGAGGCTACTAGGAGAGGAAGGTGGTTGACTCTCGCTTGCCTTCCCAAGTGCCCTTAGCAGTCGGAAGGAGCAAGCTGAAGCACTGCTGCTTGTGCTGCTCCTTGGTTCCCTTGCAGCCCGCTCTGAAAGCATTGGCGGTCACTTCTAGGCGCCGAGTTGCACACACGCAGCACCACGCTAAGTGCCGCGGAGAAGGGAAATCCAGAGTGCAGCGAAGAGCTGGACGTGGCTTACGTGCAGTAAGGAAAAGGTGAACCTAAGCAGTGCCTCTTCAATCTGGCCGCCTCTGCTCTGGTAGCAACTTTTGCAAGTCGGCAAAGGGAGCCGCGAGTATGTAGAACGGAGGGCAGCGAGACGCCGTGTGTTATGCGCCCTTTCAGGGCTGCTGACAAGGGGCTACTTTAAGAACGCCTTCTTCGTCCTCGCGTCCTTCTCGCTTCGTTCTAGCTGCATGGAGTACAGCACAGCGAAGGAGTGAAGACGGGCACTGCCCCAGCTTTTGCCCTGGCGTGCAACGGCTGTGTGCTGCTTTTCCAAGCAGCAAGAGCACTGAGAAGTGAAAGCGATTGTGAAGGAGCTCTTTGGCTGCTCGTGTGCTCTTCGCTGCACTGCGCCGCTCGCAAGCGGCTGCGTTCTTCGGCGTCTGCCGTCCGGAGAGAGCTGAACTGCAGCGGTCAGTTTCAGCTCTGCCCAACAGCGTGCTCTCAGTTCTGCGGACAAGCACGCCCTGTTGCCTTGGCTCCGAGTGCAAAGTCCCTAGCGAGCACTCACTCAGTGCAATGCACCCAGAAAGACGCTCTCGCTCGTCTTTCAAGCAGCGATTCCTAACAGCAGAAGCAGCAGAGGCACAAACTGGATGACGAGAAGGGACAATGTAGAACACGTCTCTGTCCTGGCACATTGTCGTGTGCGATATGTCCCTCCGGGTCTTCGGTCCTTGCGAAGCTCTATGTACTGCGAGCGCTGCTACTTGCAGCTGAGAAGGACCGCGGAGCTAGCAGCGAATTCGGAGAGCGCTAAGCACGAAGTCAAGAAGCGAGACGTGTCCCTGCAACGCGGTGCTAAGAGCAGCTTCCTCGCGGCGGGGGCGAGCTCCGGCCACAAGACATTCTCGTCGTAACAACGGATCTCCGTGAAGGGCGTAGGCGAAAAGCTTTCGTTTTCCATTCGAACTGCGAGAGACGCAGACTGTTACACGGAGCTCTGAGAACAAAGGTGCACGCCCTAGGCGGGCTTGGGCAGAAGAAGCGTTCTCGAGCTCTTGGCTGCCCGCACACTGCTGGGTATGTGGCGCCCCTGCAGCGGCTTCTGGCCGCCGGCAAGTGAAAGCGGAGCAAGGCGTGGGCGAGGGCGGTGAACGAAGCGGCTATGTGCCGTGCTTGTGTGCACCACGTTAGAGGCTACTAGGAGAGGAAGGTGGTTGACTCTCGCTTGCCTTCCCAAGTGCCCTTAGCAGTCGGAAGGAGCAAGCTGAAGCACTGCTGCTTGTGCTGCTCCTTGGTTCCCTTGCAGCCCGCTCTGAAAGCATTGGCGGTCACTTCTAGGCGCCGAGTTGCACACACGCAGCACCACGTTAAGTGTCGCGGAGAAGGGAAATCCAGAGTGCAGCGAGGAGCTGGACGTGGCTTACGTGCAGTAAGGAAAAGGTGAACCTAAGCAGTGCCTCTTCAATCTGGCCGCCTCTGCTCTGGTAGCAACTTTTGCAAGTCGGCAAAGGGAGCCGCGAGTATGTAGAACGGAGGGCGGCGAGACGCCGTGTGTTATGCGCCCTTTCAGGGCTGCTGACAAGGGGCTACTTTAAGAACGCCTTCTTCGTCCTCGCGTCCTTCTCGCTTCGCTCTAGCTGCATGGAGTACAGCACAGCGAAGGAGTGAAGACGGGCACTGCCCCAGCTTTTGCCCTGGCGTGCAACGGCTGTGTGCTGCTTTTCCAAGCAGCAAGAGCACTGAGAAGTGAAAGCGATTGTGAAGGAGCTCTTTGGCTGCTCGTGTGCTCTTCGCTGCACTGCGCCGCTCGCAAGCGGCTGCGTTCTTCGGCGTCTGCCGTCCGGAGAGAGCTGAACTGCAGCGGTCAGTTTCAGCTCTGCCCAACAGCGTGCTCTCAGTTCTGCGGACAAGCACGCCCTGTTGCCTTGGCTCCGAGTGCAAAGTCCCTAGCGAGCACTCACTCAGTGCAATGCACCCAGAAAGACGCTCTCGCTCGTCTTTCACGGAGCGATTCCTAACAGCAGAAGCAGCAGAGGCACAAACTGGATGACGAGAAGGGACAATGTAGAACACGTCTCTGTCCTGGCACATTGTCGTGTGCGATATGTCCCTCCGGGTCTTCGGTCCTTGCGAAGCTCTATGTACTGCGAGCGCTGCTACTTGCAGCTGAGAAGGACCGCGGAGCTAGCAGCGAATTCGGAGAGCGCTAAGCACGAAGTCAAGAAGCGAGACGTGTCCCTGCAACGCGGTGCTAAGAGCAGCTTCCTCGCGGCGGGGGCGAGCTCCGGCCACAAGACATTCTCGTCGCAGCAACGGATCTCCGTGAAGGGCGTAGGCGAAAAGCTTTCGTTTTCCATTCGAACTGCGAGAGACGCAGACTGTTACACGGAGCTCTGAGAACAAAGGTGCACGCCCTAGGCGGGCTTGGGCAGAAGAAGCGTTCTCGAGCTCTTGGCTGCCCGCACACTGCTGGGTATGTGGCGCCCCTGCAGCGGCTTCTGGCCGCCGGCAAGTGAAAGCGGAGCAAGGCGTGGGCGAGGGCGGTGAACGAAGCGGCTATGTGCCGTGCTTGTGTGCACCACGTTAGAGGCTACTAGGAGAGGAAGGTGGTTGACTCTCGCTTGCCTTCCCAAGTGCCCTTAGCAGTCGGAAGGAGCAAGCTGAAGCACTGCTGCTTGTGCTGCTCCTTGGTTCCCTTGCAGCCCGCTCTGAAAGCATTGGCGGTCACTTCTAGGCGCCGAGTTGCACACACACAGCACCACGTTAAGTGTCGCGGAGAAGGGAAATCCAGAGTGCAGCGAGGAGCTGGACGTGGCTTACGTGCAGTAAGGAAAAGGTGAACCTAAGCAGTGCCTCTTCAATCTGGCCGCCTCTGCTCTGGTAGCAACTTTTGCAAGTCGGCAAAGGGAGCCGCGAGTATGTAGAACGGAGGGCGGCGAGACGCCGTGTGTTATGCGCCCTTTCAGGGCTGCTGACAAGGGGCTACTTTAAGAACGCCTTCTTCGTCCTCGCGTCCTTCTCGCTTCGCTCTAGCTGCATGGAGTACAGCACAGCGAAGGAGTGAAGACGGGCACTGCCCCAGCTTTTGCCCTGGCGTGCAACGGCTGTGTGCTGCTTTTCCAAGCAGCAAGAGCACTGAGAAGTGAAAGCGATTGTGAAGGAGCTCTTTGGCTGCTCGTGTGCTCTTCGCTGCACTGCGCCGCTCGCAAGCGGCTGCGTTCTTCGGCGTCTGCCGTCCGGAGAGAGCTGAACTGCAGCGGTCAGTTTCAGCTCTGCCCAACAGCGTGCTCTCAGTTCTGCGGACAAGCACGCCCTGTTGCCTTGGCTCCGAGTGCAAAGTCCCTAGCGAGCACTCACTCAGTGCAATGCACCCAGAAAGACGCTCTCGCTCGTCTTTCAAGCAGCGATTCCTAACAGCAGAAGCAGCAGAGGCACAAACTGGATGACGAGAAGGGACAATGTAGAACACGTCTCTGTCCTGGCACATTGTCGTGTGCGATATGTCCCTCCGGGTCTTCGGTCCTTGCGAAGCTCTATGTACTGCGAGCGCTGCTACTTGCAGCTGAGAAGGACCGCGGAGCTAGCAGCGAATTCGGAGAGCGCTAAGCACGAAGTCAAGAAGCGAGACGTGTCCCTGCAACGCGGTGCTAAGAGCAGCTTCCTCGCGGCGGGGGCGAGCTCCGGCCACAAGACATTCTCGTCGTAGCAACGGATCTCCGTGAAGGGCGTAGGCGAAAAGCTTTCGTTTTCCATTCGAACTGCGAGAGACGCAGACTGTTACACGGAGCTCTGAGAACAAAGGTGCACGCCCTAGGCTGGCTTGGGCAGAAGAAGCGTTCTCGAGCTCTTGGCTGCCCGCACACTGCTGGGTATGTGGCGCCCCTGCAGCGGCTTCTGGCCGCCGGCAAGTGAAAGCGGAGCAAGGCGTGGGCGAGGGCGAGGGCGGTGAACGAAGCGGCTATGTGCCGTGCTTGTGTGCACCACGTTAGAGGCTACTAGGAGAGGAAGGTGGTTGACTCTCGCTTGCCTTCCCAAGTGCCCTTAGCAGTCGGAAGGAGCAAGCTGAAGCACTGCTGCTTGTGCTGCTCCTTGGTTCCCTTGCAGCCCGCTCTGAAAGCATTGGCGGTCACTTCTAGGCGCCGAGTTGCACACACGCAGCACCACGCTAAGTGCCGCGGAGAAGGGAAATCCAGAGTGCAGCGAAGAGCTGGACGTGGCTTACGTGCAGTAAGGAAAAGGTGAACCTAAGCAGTGCCTCTTCAATCTGGCCGCCTCTGCTCTGGTAGCAACTTTTGCAAGTCGGCAAAGGGAGCCGCGAGTATGTAGAACGGAGGGCGGCGAGACGCCGTGTGTTATGCGCCCTTTCAGGGCTGCTGACAAGGGGCTACTTTAAGAACGCCTTCTTCGTCCTCGCGTCCTTCTCGCTTCGTTCTAGCTGCATGGAGTACAGCACAGCGAAGGAGTGAAGACGGGCACTGCCCCAGCTTTTGCCCTGGCGTGCAACGGCTGTGTGCTGCTTTTCCAAGCAGCAAGAGCACTGAGAAGTGAAAGCGATTGTGAAGGAGCTCTTTGGCTGCTCGTGTGCTCTTCGCTGCACTGCGCCGCTCGCAAGCGGCTGCGTTCTTCGGCGTCTGCCGTCCGGAGAGAGCTGAACTGCAGCGGTCAGTTTCAGCTCTGCCCAACAGCGTGCTCTCAGTTCTGCGGACAAGCACGCCCTGTTGCCTTGGCTCCGAGTGCAAAGTCCCTAGCGAGCACTCACTCAGTGCAATGCACCCAGAAAGACGCTCTCGCTCGTCTTTCAAGGAGCGATTCCTAACAGCAGAAGCAGCAGAGGCACAAACTGGATGACGAGAAGGGACAATGTAGAACACGTCTCTGTCCTGGCACATTGTCGTGTGCGATATGTCCCTCCGGGTCTTCGGTCCTTGCGAAGCTCTATGTACTGCGAGCGCTGCTACTTGCAGCTGAGAAGGACCGCGGAGCTAGCAGCGAATTCGGAGAGCGCTAAGCACGAAGTCAAGAAGCGAGACGTGTCCCTGCAACGCGGTGCTAAGAGCAGCTTCCTCGCGGCGGGGGCGAGCTCCGGCCACAAGACATTCTCGTCGTAGCAACGGATCTCCGTGAAGGGCGTAGGCGAAAAGCTTTCGTTTTCCATTCGAACTGCGAGAGACGCAGACTGTTACACGGAGCTCTGAGAACAAAGGTGCACGCCCTAGGCGGGCTTGGGCAGAAGAAGCGTTCTCGAGCTCTTGGCTGCCCGCACACTGCTGGGTATGTGGCGCCCCTGCAGCGGCTTCTGGCCGCCGGCAAGTGAAAGCGGAGCAAGGCGTGGGCGAGGGCGGTGAACGAAGCGGCAAGAGCGCCGTGCTTGTGTGCACCACGTTAGAGGCTACTAGGAGAGGAAGGTGGTTGACTCTCGCTTGCCTTCCCAAGTGCCCTTAGCAGTCGGAAGGAGCAAGCTGAAGCACTGCTGCTTGTGCTGCTCCTTGGTTCCCTTGCAGCCCGCTCTGAAAGCATTGGCGGTCACTTCTAGGCGCCGAGTTGCACACACGCAGCACCACGCTAAGTGCCGCGGAGAAGGGAAATCCAGAGTGCAGCGAGGAGCTGGACGTGGCTTACGTGCAGTAAGGAAAAGGTGAACCTAAGCAGTGCCTCTTCAATCTGGCCGCCTCTGCTCTGGTAGCAACTTTTGCAAGTCGGCAAAGGGAGCCGCGAGTATGTAGAACGGAGGGCGGCGAGACGCCGTGTGTTATGCGCCCTTTCAGGGCTGCTGACAAGGGGCTACTTTAAGAACGCCTTCTTCGTCCTCGCGTCCTTCTCGCTTCGTTCTAGCTGCATGGAGTACAGCACAGCGAAGGAGTGAAGACGGGCACTGCCCCAGCTTTTGCCCTGGCGTGCAACGGCTGTGTGCTGCTTTTCCAAGCAGCAAGAGCACTGAGAAGTGAAAGCGATTGTGAAGGAGCTCTTTGGCTGCTCGTGTGCTCTTCGCTGCACTGCGCCGCTCGCAAGCGGCTGCGTTCTTCGGCGTCTGCCGTCCGGAGAGAGCTGAACTGCAGCGGTCAGTTTCAGCTCTGCCCAACAGCGTGCTCTCAGTTCTGCGGATAAGCACGCCCTGTTGCCTTGGCTCCGAGTGCAAAGTCCCTAGCGAGCACTCACTCAGTGCAATGCACCCAGAAAGACGCTCTCGCTCGTCTTTCAAGGAGCGATTCCTAACAGCAGAAGCAGCAGAGGCACAAACTGGATGACGAGAAGGGACAATGTAGAACACGTCTCTGTCCTGGCACATTGTCGTGTGCGATATGTCCCTCCGGGTCTTCGGTCCTTGCGAAGCTCTATGTACTGCGAGCGCTGCTACTTGCAGCTGAGAAGGACCGCGGAGCTAGCAGCGAATTCGGAGAGCGCTAAGCACGAAGTCAAGAAGCGAGACGTGTCCCTGCAACGCGGTGCTAAGAGCAGCTTCCTCGCGGCGGGGGCGAGCTCCGGCCACAAGACATTCTCGTCGTAGCAACGGATCTCCGTGAAGGGCGTAGGCGAAAAGCTTTCGTTTTCCATTCGAACTGCGAGAGACGCAGACTGTTACACGGAGCTCTGAGAACAAAGGTGCACGCCCTAGGCTGGCTTGGGCAGAAGAAGCGTTCTCGAGCTCTTGGCTGCCCGCACACTGCTGGGTATGTGGCGCCCCTGCAGCGGCTTCTGGCCGCCGGCAAGTGAAAGCGGAGCAAGGCGTGGGCGAGGGCGAGGGCGGTGAACGAAGCGGCTATGTGCCGTGCTTGTGTGCACCACGTTAGAGGCTACTAGGAGAGGAAGGTGGTTGACTCTCGCTTGCCTTCCCAAGTGCCCTTAGCAGTCGGAAGGAGCAAGCTGAAGCACTGCTGCTTGTGCTGCTCCTTGGTTCCCTTGCAGCCCGCTCTGAAAGCATTGGCGGTCACTTCTAGGCGCCGAGTTGCACACACGCAGCACCACGCTAAGTGCCGCGGAGAAGGGAAATCCAGAGTGCAGCGAAGAGCTGGACGTGGCTTACGTGCAGTAAGGAAAAGGTGAACCTAAGCAGTGCCTCTTCAATCTGGCCGCCTCTGCTCTGGTAGCAACTTTTGCAAGTCGGCAAAGGGAGCCGCGAGTATGTAGAACGGAGGGCGGCGAGACGCCGTGTGTTATGCGCCCTTTCAGGGCTGCTGACAAGGGGCTACTTTAAGAACGCCTTCTTCGTCCTCGCGTCCTTCTCGCTTCGCTCTAGCTGCATGGAGTACAGCACAGCGAAGGAGTGAAGACGGGCACTGCCCCAGCTTTTGCCCTGGCGTGCAACGGCTGTGTGCTGCTTTTCCAAGCAGCAAGAGCACTGAGAAGTGAAAGCGATTGTGAAGGAGCTCTTTGGCTGCTCGTGTGCTCTTCGCTGCACTGCGCCGCTCGCAAGCGGCTGCGTTCTTCGGCGTCTGCCGTCCGGAGAGAGCTGAACTGCAGCGGTCAGTTTCAGCTCTGCCCAACAGCGTGCTCTCAGTTCTGCGGACAAGCACGCCCTGTTGCCTTGGCTCCGAGTGCAAAGTCCCTAGCGAGCACTCACTCAGTGCAATGCACCCAGAAAGACGCTCTCGCTCGTCTTTCAAGCAGCGATTCCTAACAGCAGAAGCAGCAGAGGCACAAACTGGATGACGAGAAGGGACAATGTAGAACACGTCTCTGTCCTGGCACATTGTCGTGTGCGATATGTCCCTCCGGGTCTTCGGTCCTTGCGAAGCTCTATGTACTGCGAGCGCTGCTACTTGCAGCTGAGAAGGACCGCGGAGCTAGCAGCGAATTCGGAGAGCGCTAAGCACGAAGTCAAGAAGCGAGACGTGTCCCTGCAACGCGGTGCTAAGAGCAGCTTCCTCGCGGCGGGGGCGAGCTCCGGCCACAAGACATTCTCGTCGTAGCAACGGATCTCCGTGAAGGGCGTAGGCGAAAAGCTTTCGTTTTCCATTCGAACTGCGAGAGAGGCAGACTGTTACACGGAGCTCTGAGAACAAAGGTGCACGCCCTAGGCGGGCTTGGGCAGAAGAAGCGTTCTCGAGCTCTTGGCTGCCCGCACACTGCTGGGTATGTGGCGCCCCTGCAGCGGCTTCTGGCCGCCGGCAAGTGAAAGCGGAGCAAGGCGTGGGCGAGGGCGGTGAACGAAGCGGCAAGAGCGCCGTGCTTGTGTGCACCACGTTAGAGGCTACTAGGAGAGGAAGGTGGTTGACTCTCGCTTGCCTTCCCAAGTGCCCTTAGCAGTCGGAAGGAGCAAGCTGAAGCACTGCTGCTTGTGCTGCTCCTTGGTTCCCTTGCAGCCCGCTCTGAAAGCATTGGCGGTCACTTCTAGGCGCCGAGTTGCACACACGCAGCACCACGCTAAGTGCCGCGGAGAAGGGAAATCCAGAGTGCAGCGAGGAGCTGGACGTGGCTTACGTGCAGTAAGGAAAAGGTGAACCTAAGCAGTGCCTCTTCAATCTGGCCGCCTCTGCTCTGGTAGCAACTTTTGCAAGTCGGCAAAGGGAGCCGCGAGTATGTAGAACGGAGGGCAGCGAGACGCCGTGTGTTATGCGCCCTTTCAGGGCTGCTGACAAGGGGCTACTTTAAGAACGCCTTCTTCGTCCTCGCGTCCTTCTCGCTTCGTTCTAGCTGCATGGAGTACAGCACAGCGAAGGAGTGAAGACGGGCACTGCCCCAGCTTTTGCCCTGGCGTGCAACGGCTGTGTGCTGCTTTTCCAAGCAGCAAGAGCACTGAGAAGTGAAAGCGATTGTGAAGGAGCTCTTTGGCTGCTCGTGTGCTCTTCGCTGCACTGCGCCGCTCGCAAGCGGCTGCGTTCTTCGGCGTCTGCCGTCCGGAGAGAGCTGAACTGCAGCGGTCAGTTTCAGCTCTGCCCAACAGCGTGCTCTCAGTTCTGCGGACAAGCACGCCCTGTTGCCTTGGCTCCGAGTGCAAAGTCCCTAGCGAGCACTCACTCAGTGCAATGCACCCAGAAAGACGCTCTCGCTCGTCTTTCACGGAGCGATTCCTAACAGCAGAAGCAGCAGAGGCACAAACTGGATGACGAGAAGGGACAATGTAGAACACGTCTCTGTCCTGGCACATTGTCGTGTGCGATATGTCCCTCCGGGTCTTCGGTCCTTGCGAAGCTCTATGTACTGCGAGCGCTGCTACTTGCAGCTGAGAAGGACCGCGGAGCTAGCAGCGAATTCGGAGAGCGCTAAGCACGAAGTCAAGAAGCGAGACGTGTCCCTGCAACGCGGTGCTAAGAGCAGCTTCCTCGCGGCGGGGGCGAGCTCCGGCCACAAGACATTCTCGTCCTGGCAACGGATCTCTGTGAAGGGCGTAGGCGAAAAGCTTTCGTTTTCCATTCGAACTGCGAGAGAGGCAGACTGTTACACGGAGCTCTGAGAACAAAGGTGCACGCCCTAGGCTGGCTTGGGCAGAAGAAGCGTTCTCGAGCTCTTGGCTGCCCGCACACTGCTGGGTATGTGGCGCCCCTGCAGCGGCTTCTGGCCGCCGGCAAGTGAAAGCGGAGCAAGGCGTGGGCGAGGGCGAGGGCGGTGAACGAAGCGGCTATGTGCCGTGCTTGTGTGCACCACGTTAGAGGCTACTAGGAGAGGAAGGTGGTTGACTCTCGCTTGCCTTCCCAAGTGCCCTTAGCAGTCGGAAGGAGCAAGCTGAAGCACTGCTGCTTGTGCTGCTCCTTGGTTCCCTTGCAGCCCGCTCTGAAAGCATTGGCGGTCACTTCTAGGCGCCGAGTTGCACACACGCAGCACCACGCTAAGTGCCGCGGAGAAGGGAAATCCAGAGTGCAGCGAGGAGCTGGACGTGGCTTACGTGCAGTAAGGAAAAGGTGAACCTAAGCAGTGCCTCTTCAATCTGGCCGCCTCTGCTCTGGTAGCAACTTTTGCAAGTCGGCAAAGGGAGCCGCGAGTATGTAGAACGGAGGGCAGCGAGACGCCGTGTGTTATGCGCCCTTTCAGGGCTGCTGACAAGGGGCTACTTTAAGAACGCCTTCTTCGTCCTCGCGTCCTTCTCGCTTCGTTCTAGCTGCATGGAGTACAGCACAGCGAAGGAGTGAAGACGGGCACTGCCCCAGCTTTTGCCCTGGCGTGCAACGGCTGTGTGCTGCTTTTCCAAGCAGCAAGAGCACTGAGAAGTGAAAGCGATTGTGAAGGAGCTCTTTGGCTGCTCGTGTGCTCTTCGCTGCACTGCGCCGCTCGCAAGCGGCTGCGTTCTTCGGCGTCTGCCGTCCGGAGAGAGCTGAACTGCAGCGGTCAGTTTCAGCTCTGCCCAACAGCGTGCTCTCAGTTCTGCGGACAAGCACGCCCTGTTGCCTTGGCTCCGAGTGCAAAGTCCCTAGCGAGCACTCACTCAGTGCAATGCACCCAGAAAGACGCTCTCGCTCGTCTTTCACGGAGCGATTCCTAACAGCAGAAGCAGCAGAGGCACAAACTGGATGACGAGAAGGGACAATGTAGAACACGTCTCTGTCCTGGCACATTGTCGTGTGCGATATGTCCCTCCGGGTCTTCGGTCCTTGCGAAGCTCTATGTACTGCGAGCGCTGCTACTTGCAGCTGAGAAGGACCGCGGAGCTAGCAGCGAATTCGGAGAGCGCTAAGCACGAAGTCAAGAAGCGAGACGTGTCCCTGCAACGCGGTGCTAAGAGCAGCTTCCTCGCGGCGGGGGCTAGCTCCGGCCACAAGACATTCTCGTCGCAGCAACGGATCTCCGTGAAGGGCGTAGGCGAAAAGCTTTCGTTTTCCATTCGAACTGCGAGAGACGCAGACTGTTACACGGAGCTCTGAGAACAAAGGTGCACGCCCTAGGCGGGCTTGGGCAGAAGAAGCGTTCTCGAGCTCTTGGCTGCCCGCACACTGCTGGGTATGTGGCGCCCCTGCAGCGGCTTCTGGCCGCCGGCAAGTGAAAGCGGAGCAAGGCGTGGGCGAGGGCGGTGAACGAAGCGGCTATGTGCCGTGCTTGTGTGCACCACGTTAGAGGCTACTAGGAGAGGAAGGTGGTTGACTCTCGCTTGCCTTCCCAAGTGCCCTTAGCAGTCGGAAGGAGCAAGCTGAAGCACTGCTGCTTGTGCTGCTCCTTGGTTCCCTTGCAGCCCGCTCTGAAAGCATTGGCGGTCACTTCTAGGCGCCGAGTTGCACACACACAGCACCGCGTTAAGTGTCGCGGAGAAGGGAAATCCAGAGTGCAGCGAGGAGCTGGACGTGGCTTACGTGCAGTAAGGAAAAGGTGAACCTAAGCAGTGCCTCTTCAATCTGGCCGCCTCTGCTCTGGTAGCAACTTTTGCAAGTCGGCAAAGGGAGCCGCGAGTATGTAGAACGGAGGGCGGCGAGACGCCGTGTGTTATGCGCCCTTTCAGGGCTGCTGACAAGGGGCTACTTTAAGAACGCCTTCTTCGTCCTCGCGTCCTTCTCGCTTCGCTCTAGCTGCATGGAGTACAGCACAGCGAAGGAGTGAAGACGGGCACTGCCCCAGCTTTTGCCCTGGCGTGCAACGGCTGTGTGCTGCTTTTCCAAGCAGCAAGAGCACTGAGAAGTGAAAGCGATTGTGAAGGAGCTCTTTGGCTGCTCGTGTGCTCTTCGCTGCACTGCGCCGCTCGCAAGCGGCTGCGTTCTTCGGCGTCTGCCGTCCGGAGAGAGCTGAACTGCAGCGGTCAGTTTCAGCTCTGCCCAACAGCGTGCTCTCAGTTCTGCGGACAAGCACGCCCTGTTGCCTTGGCTCCGAGTGCAAAGTCCCTAGCGAGCACTCACTCAGTGCAATGCACCCAGAAAGACGCTCTCGCTCGTCTTTCACGGAGCGATTCCTAACAGCAGAAGCAGCAGAGGCACAAACTGGATGACGAGAAGGGACAATGTAGAACACGTCTCTGTCCTGGCACATTGTCGTGTGCGATATGTCCCTCCGGGTCTTCGGTCCTTGCGAAGCTCTATGTACTGCGAGCGCTGCTACTTGCAGCTGAGAAGGACCGCGGAGCTAGCAGCGAATTCGGAGAGCGCTAAGCACGAAGTCAAGAAGCGAGACGTGTCCCTGCAACGCGGTGCTAAGAGCAGCTTCCTCGCGGCGGGGGCGAGCTCCGGCCACAAGACATTCTCGTCGTAACAACGGATCTCCGTGAAGGGCGTAGGCGAAAAGCTTTCGTTTTCCATTCGAACTGCGAGAGACGCAGACTGTTACACGGAGCTCTGAGAACAAAGGTGCACGCCCTAGGCGGGCTTGGGCAGAAGAAGCGTTCTCGAGCTCTTGGCTGCCCGCACACTGCTGGGTATGTGGCGCCCCTGCAGCGGCTTCTGGCCGCCGGCAAGTGAAAGCGGAGCAAGGCGTGGGCGAGGGCGGTGAACGAAGCGGCTATGTGCCGTGCTTGTGTGCACCACGTTAGAGGCTACTAGGAGAGGAAGGTGGTTGACTCTCGCTTGCCTTCCCAAGTGCCCTTAGCAGTCGGAAGGAGCAAGCTGAAGCACTGCTGCTTGTGCTGCTCCTTGGTTCCCTTGCAGCCCGCTCTGAAAGCATTGGCGGTCACTTCTAGGCGCCGAGTTGCACACACACAGCACCGCGTTAAGTGTCGCGGAGAAGGGAAATCCAGAGTGCAGCGAGGAGCTGGACGTGGCTTACGTGCAGTAAGGAAAAGGTGAACCTAAGCAGTGCCTCTTCAATCTGGCCGCCTCTGCTCTGGTAGCAACTTTTGCAAGTCGGCAAAGGGAGCCGCGAGTATGTAGAACGGAGGGCGGCGAGACGCCGTGTGTTATGCGCCCTTTCAGGGCTGCTGACAAGGGGCTACTTTAAGAACGCCTTCTTCGTCCTCGCGTCCTTCTCGCTTCGCTCTAGCTGCATGGAGTACAGCACAGCGAAGGAGTGAAGACGGGCACTGCCCCAGCTTTTGCCCTGGCGTGCAACGGCTGTGTGCTGCTTTTCCAAGCAGCAAGAGCACTGAGAAGTGAAAGCGATTGTGAAGGAGCTCTTTGGCTGCTCGTGTGCTCTTCGCTGCACTGCGCCGCTCGCAAGCGGCTGCGTTCTTCGGCGTCTGCCGTCCGGAGAGAGCTGAACTGCAGCGGTCAGTTTCAGCTCTGCCCAACAGCGTGCTCTCAGTTCTGCGGACAAGCACGCCCTGTTGCCTTGGCTCCGAGTGCAAAGTCCCTAGCGAGCACTCACTCAGTGCAATGCACCCAGAAAGACGCTCTCGCTCGTCTTTCACGGAGCGATTCCTAACAGCAGAAGCAGCAGAGGCACAAACTGGATGACGAGAAGGGACAATGTAGAACACGTCTCTGTCCTGGCACATTGTCGTGTGCGATATGTCCCTCCGGGTCTTCGGTCCTTGCGAAGCTCTATGTACTGCGAGCGCTGCTACTTGCAGCTGAGAAGGACCGCGGAGCTAGCAGCGAATTCGGAGAGCGCTAAGCACGAAGTCAAGAAGCGAGACGTGTCCCTGCAACGCGGTGCTAAGAGCAGCTTCCTCGCGGCGGGGGCGAGCTCCGGCCACAAGACATTCTCGTCGTAACAACGGATCTCCGTGAAGGGCGTAGGCGAAAAGCTTTCGTTTTCCATTCGAACTGCGAGAGACGCAGACTGTTACACGGAGCTCTGAGAACAAAGGTGCACGCCCTAGGCGGGCTTGGGCAGAAGAAGCGTTCTCGAGCTCTTGGCTGCCCGCACACTGCTGGGTATGTGGCGCCCCTGCAGCGGCTTCTGGCCGCCGGCAAGTGAAAGCGGAGCAAGGCGTGGGCGAGGGCGGTGAACGAAGCGGCTATGTGCCGTGCTTGTGTGCACCACGTTAGAGGCTACTAGGAGAGGAAGGTGGTTGACTCTCGCTTGCCTTCCCAAGTGCCCTTAGCAGTCGGAAGGAGCAAGCTGAAGCACTGCTGCTTGTGCTGCTCCTTGGTTCCCTTGCAGCCCGCTCTGAAAGCATTGGCGGTCACTTCTAGGCGCCGAGTTGCACACACGCAGCACCACGTTAAGTGTCGCGGAGAAGGGAAATCCAGAGTGCAGCGAGGAGCTGGACGTGGCTTACGTGCAGTAAGGAAAAGGTGAACCTAAGCAGTGCCTCTTCAATCTGGCCGCCTCTGCTCTGGTAGCAACTTTTGCAAGTCGGCAAAGGGAGCCGCGAGTATGTAGAACGGAGGGCGGCGAGACGCCGTGTGTTATGCGCCCTTTCAGGGCTGCTGACAAGGGGCTACTTTAAGAACGCCTTCTTCGTCCTCGCGTCCTTCTCGCTTCGCTCTAGCTGCATGGAGTACAGCACAGCGAAGGAGTGAAGACGGGCACTGCCCCAGCTTTTGCCCTGGCGTGCAACGGCTGTGTGCTGCTTTTCCAAGCAGCAAGAGCACTGAGAAGTGAAAGCGATTGTGAAGGAGCTCTTTGGCTGCTCGTGTGCTCTTCGCTGCACTGCGCCGCTCGCAAGCGGCTGCGTTCTTCGGCGTCTGCCGTCCGGAGAGAGCTGAACTGCAGCGGTCAGTTTCAGCTCTGCCCAACAGCGTGCTCTCAGTTCTGCGGACAAGCACGCCCTGTTGCCTTGGCTCCGAGTGCAAAGTCCCTAGCGAGCACTCACTCAGTGCAATGCACCCAGAAAGACGCTCTCGCTCGTCTTTCAAGCAGCGATTCCTAACAGCAGAAGCAGCAGAGGCACAAACTGGATGACGAGAAGGGACAATGTAGAACACGTCTCTGTCCTGGCACATTGTCGTGTGCGATATGTCCCTCCGGGTCTTCGGTCCTTGCGAAGCTCTATGTACTGCGAGCGCTGCTACTTGCAGCTGAGAAGGACCGCGGAGCTAGCAGCGAATTCGGAGAGCGCTAAGCACGAAGTCAAGAAGCGAGACGTGTCCCTGCAACGCGGTGCTAAGAGCAGCTTCCTCGCGGCGGGGGCGAGCTCCGGCCACAAGACATTCTCGTCGTAGCAACGGATCTCCGTGAAGGGCGTAGGCGAAAAGCTTTCGTTTTCCATTCGAACTGCGAGAGACGCAGACTGTTACACGGAGCTCTGAGAACAAAGGTGCACGCCCTAGGCTGGCTTGGGCAGAAGAAGCGTTCTCGAGCTCTTGGCTGCCCGCATACTGCTGGGTATGTGGCGCCCCTGCAGCGGCTTCTGGCCGCCGGCAAGTGAAAGCGGAGCAAGGCGTGGGCGAGGGCGAGGGCGGTGAACGAAGCGGCTATGTGCCGTGCTTGTGTGCACCACGTTAGAGGCTACTAGGAGAGGAAGGTGGTTGACTCTCGCTTGCCTTCCCAAGTGCCCTTAGCAGTCGGAAGGAGCAAGCTGAAGCACTGCTGCTTGTGCTGCTCCTTGGTTCCCTTGCAGCCCGCTCTGAAAGCATTGGCGGTCACTTCTAGGCGCCGAGTTGCACACACGCAGCACCACGCTAAGTGCCGCGGAGAAGGGAAATCCAGAGTGCAGCGAGGAGCTGGACGTGGCTTACGTGCAGTAAGGAAAAGGTGAACCTAAGCAGTGCCTCTTCAATCTGGCCGCCTCTGCTCTGGTAGCAACTTTTGCAAGTCGGCAAAGGGAGCCGCGAGTATGTAGAACGGAGGGCGGCGAGACGCCGTGTGTTATGCGCCCTTTCAGGGCTGCTGACAAGGGGCTACTTTAAGAACGCCTTCTTCGTCCTCGCGTCCTTCTCGCTTCGTTCTAGCTGCATGGAGTACAGCACAGCGAAGGAGTGAAGACGGGCACTGCCCCAGCTTTTGCCCTGGCGTGCAACGGCTGTGTGCTGCTTTTCCAAGCAGCAAGAGCACTGAGAAGTGAAAGCGATTGTGAAGGAGCTCTTTGGCTGCTCGTGTGCTCTTCGCTGCACTGCGCCGCTCGCAAGCGGCTGCGTTCTTCGGCGTCTGCCGTCCGGAGAGAGCTGAACTGCAGCGGTCAGTTTCAGCTCTGCCCAACAGCGTGCTCTCAGTTCTGCGGATAAGCACGCCCTGTTGCCTTGGCTCCGAGTGCAAAGTCCCTAGCGAGCACTCACTCAGTGCAATGCACCCAGAAAGACGCTCTCGCTCGTCTTTCAAGGAGCGATTCCTAACAGCAGAAGCAGCAGAGGCACAAACTGGATGACGAGAAGGGACAATGTAGAACACGTCTCTGTCCTGGCACATTGTCGTGTGCGATATGTCCCTCCGGGTCTTCGGTCCTTGCGAAGCTCTATGTACTGCGAGCGCTGCTACTTGCAGCTGAGAAGGACCGCGGAGCTAGCAGCGAATTCGGAGAGCGCTAAGCACGAAGTCAAGAAGCGAGACGTGTCCCTGCAACGCGGTGCTAAGAGCAGCTTCCTCGCGGCGGGGGCGAGCTCCGGCCACAAGACATTCTCGTCGTAGCAACGGATCTCCGTGAAGGGCGTAGGCGAAAAGCTTTCGTTTTCCATTCGAACTGCGAGAGACGCAGACTGTTACACGGAGCTCTGAGAACAAAGGTGCACGCCCTAGGCTGGCTTGGGCAGAAGAAGCGTTCTCGAGCTCTTGGCTGCCCGCACACTGCTGGGTATGTGGCGCCCCTGCAGCGGCTTCTGGCCGCCGGCAAGTGAAAGCGGAGCAAGGCGTGGGCGAGGGCGAGGGCGGTGAACGAAGCGGCTATGTGCCGTGCTTGTGTGCACCACGTTAGAGGCTACTAGGAGAGGAAGGTGGTTGACTCTCGCTTGCCTTCCCAAGTGCCCTTAGCAGTCGGAAGGAGCAAGCTGAAGCACTGCTGCTTGTGCTGCTCCTTGGTTCCCTTGCAGCCCGCTCTGAAAGCATTGGCGGTCACTTCTAGGCGCCGAGTTGCACACACGCAGCACCACGCTAAGTGCCGCGGAGAAGGGAAATCCAGAGTGCAGCGAAGAGCTGGACGTGGCTTACGTGCAGTAAGGAAAAGGTGAACCTAAGCAGTGCCTCTTCAATCTGGCCGCCTCTGCTCTGGTAGCAACTTTTGCAAGTCGGCAAAGGGAGCCGCGAGTATGTAGAACGGAGGGCGGCGAGACGCCGTGTGTTATGCGCCCTTTCAGGGCTGCTGACAAGGGGCTACTTTAAGAACGCCTTCTTCGTCCTCGCGTCCTTCTCGCTTCGTTCTAGCTGCATGGAGTACAGCACAGCGAAGGAGTGAAGACGGGCACTGCCCCAGCTTTTGCCCTGGCGTGCAACGGCTGTGTGCTGCTTTTCCAAGCAGCAAGAGCACTGAGAAGTGAAAGCGATTGTGAAGGAGCTCTTTGGCTGCTCGTGTGCTCTTCGCTGCACTGCGCCGCTCGCAAGCGGCTGCGTTCTTCGGCGTCTGCCGTCCGGAGAGAGCTGAACTGCAGCGGTCAGTTTCAGCTCTGCCCAACAGCGTGCTCTCAGTTCTGCGGACAAGCACGCCCTGTTGCCTTGGCTCCGAGTGCAAAGTCCCTAGCGAGCACTCACTCAGTGCAATGCACCCAGAAAGACGCTCTCGCTCGTCTTTCAAGCAGCGATTCCTAACAGCAGAAGCAGCAGAGGCACAAACTGGATGACGAGAAGGGACAATGTAGAACACGTCTCTGTCCTGGCACATTGTCGTGTGCGATATGTCCCTCCGGGTCTTCGGTCCTTGCGAAGCTCTATGTACTGCGAGCGCTGCTACTTGCAGCTGAGAAGGACCGCGGAGCTAGCAGCGAATTCGGAGAGCGCTAAGCACGAAGTCAAGAAGCGAGACGTGTCCCTGCAACGCGGTGCTAAGAGCAGCTTCCTCGCGGCGGGGGCGAGCTCCGGCCACAAGACATTCTCGTCGTAGCAACGGATCTCCGTGAAGGGCGTAGGCGAAAAGCTTTCGTTTTCCATTCGAACTGCGAGAGAGGCAGACTGTTACACGGAGCTCTGAGAACAAAGGTGCACGCCCTAGGCGGGCTTGGGCAGAAGAAGCGTTCTCGAGCTCTTGGCTGCCCGCACACTGCTGGGTATGTGGCGCCCCTGCAGCGGCTTCTGGCCGCCGGCAAGTGAAAGCGGAGCAAGGCGTGGGCGAGGGCGGTGAACGAAGCGGCAAGAGCGCCGTGCTTGTGTGCACCACGTTAGAGGCTACTAGGAGAGGAAGGTGGTTGACTCTCGCTTGCCTTCCCAAGTGCCCTTAGCAGTCGGAAGGAGCAAGCTGAAGCACTGCTGCTTGTGCTGCTCCTTGGTTCCCTTGCAGCCCGCTCT
Organism: Sturnus vulgaris; assembly: GCF_052056855.1. Lineage (NCBI taxonomy): Eukaryota > Metazoa > Chordata > Aves > Passeriformes > Sturnidae > Sturnus > Sturnus vulgaris. The sequence goes on along the minus strand of NW_028275908.1, from coordinate 90,122 downwards.
GAAAGCATTGGCGGTCACTTCTAGGCGCCGAGTTGCACACACGCAGCACCACGCTAAGTGCCGCGGAGAAGGGAAATCCAGAGTGCAGCGAGGAGCTGGACGTGGCTTACGTGCAGTAAGGAAAAGGTGAACCTAAGCAGTGCCTCTTCAATCTGGCCGCCTCTGCTCTGGTAGCAACTTTTGCAAGTCGGCAAAGGGAGCCGCGAGTATGTAGAACGGAGGGCAGCGAGACGCCGTGTGTTATGCGCCCTTTCAGGGCTGCTGACAAGGGGCTACTTTAAGAACGCCTTCTTCGTCCTCGCGTCCTTCTCGCTTCGTTCTAGCTGCATGGAGTACAGCACAGCGAAGGAGTGAAGACGGGCACTGCCCCAGCTTTTGCCCTGGCGTGCAACGGCTGTGTGCTGCTTTTCCAAGCAGCAAGAGCACTGAGAAGTGAAAGCGATTGTGAAGGAGCTCTTTGGCTGCTCGTGTGCTCTTCGCTGCACTGCGCCGCTCGCAAGCGGCTGCGTTCTTCGGCGTCTGCCGTCCGGAGAGAGCTGAACTGCAGCGGTCAGTTTCAGCTCTGCCCAACAGCGTGCTCTCAGTTCTGCGGACAAGCACGCCCTGTTGCCTTGGCTCCGAGTGCAAAGTCCCTAGCGAGCACTCACTCAGTGCAATGCACCCAGAAAGACGCTCTCGCTCGTCTTTCACGGAGCGATTCCTAACAGCAGAAGCAGCAGAGGCACAAACTGGATGACGAGAAGGGACAATGTAGAACACGTCTCTGTCCTGGCACATTGTCGTGTGCGATATGTCCCTCCGGGTCTTCGGTCCTTGCGAAGCTCTATGTACTGCGAGCGCTGCTACTTGCAGCTGAGAAGGACCGCGGAGCTAGCAGCGAATTCGGAGAGCGCTAAGCACGAAGTCAAGAAGCGAGACGTGTCCCTGCAACGCGGTGCTAAGAGCAGCTTCCTCGCGGCGGGGGCGAGCTCCGGCCACAAGACATTCTCGTCGCAGCAACGGATCTCCGTGAAGGGCGTAGGCGAAAAGCTTTCGTTTTCCATTCGAACTGCGAGAGACGCAGACTGTTACACGGAGCTCTGAGAACAAAGGTGCACGCCCTAGGCGGGCTTGGGCAGAAGAAGCGTTCTCGAGCTCTTGGCTGCCCGCACACTGCTGGGTATGTGGCGCCCCTGCAGCGGCTTCTGGCCGCCGGCAAGTGAAAGCGGAGCAAGGCGTGGGCGAGGGCGGTGAACGAAGCGGCTATGTGCCGTGCTTGTGTGCACCACGTTAGAGGCTACTAGGAGAGTGTCTCGGTTTGAAAGACAGGTATGGTCTAAGGAAAGGCAGGAGCCCCTTTTTCTGCGATGCAGAGTGCAATCCCCCTCCCTTTTAATTATTTTAGGTCCAATTCAGACACCTTCAGGCAGGAGATATGGGGATGAGAATAACAGTTCTTTACTGGTATTTAACAAAGCAGAAAAAAAAAAAACAACAACAGCTATAAAAATTGGCAACAGAAACAGTCTAGCTCCGCTCCAGTCCCTTCTGGCCGCAGGCCGTCTCCCTGTGCTGTTACCGGTGCTGTGGGGGCAGGGCAGGTCCCGCGCAGTTGAAGAGGGCTGGGTGATGGCGGCCGCGGCCCAGGGGAGAGAGAGGATGGGGAAAGTTACTCCCCCCTCACGGTGTCGGTCGTGGTGCTCAGCAGAGTGTCCGGAGGTAGTAGGGTGAGCTGGGAGAGCTGCGGAGCGATGTCCAAAGGCAGGGAGCGTGGATCTCAGCGCTGGGATGACAGGGGAAGATGCCAGAGCAGAGCCCAGGTGGTCTTCCCACTCCACGAGCCAAGCGAGAGAATATCGTTCCCCGCTCCAGACCCCCCTATCCCACCTTTCCTTTTCCGGTCCCCCCCCCCCCCCTCCCCCTCCAGCCACCCCCCTACGAGAGAACATTATCTGTCGTTTTAAGGTGTAGCCACAATTAATTAGCATAACAATGGGAGAAATTCCACAGAAAGAAAAGCGAAGCATTCAACCCCCAACAGAGAGGAAGGTGGTTGACTCTCGCTTGCCTTCCCAAGTGCCCTTAGCAGTCGGAAGGAGCAAGCTGAAGCACTGCTGCTTGTGCTGCTCCTTGGTTCCCTTGCAGCCCGCTCTGAAAGCATTGGCGGTCACTTCTAGGCGCCGAGTTGCACACACACAGCACCGCGTTAAGTGTCGCGGAGAAGGGAAATCCAGAGTGCAGCGAGGAGCTGGACGTGGCTTACGTGCAGTAAGGAAAAGGTGAACCTAAGCAGTGCCTCTTCAATCTGGCCGCCTCTGCTCTGGTAGCAACTTTTGCAAGTCGGCAAAGGGAGCCGCGAGTATGTAGAACGGAGGGCGGCGAGACGCCGTGTGTTATGCGCCCTTTCAGGGCTGCTGACAAGGGGCTACTTTAAGAACGCCTTCTTCGTCCTCGCGTCCTTCTCGCTTCGCTCTAGCTGCATGGAGTACAGCACAGCGAAGGAGTGAAGACGGGCACTGCCCCAGCTTTTGCCCTGGCGTGCAACGGCTGTGTGCTGCTTTTCCAAGCAGCAAGAGCACTGAGAAGTGAAAGCGATTGTGAAGGAGCTCTTTGGCTGCTCGTGTGCTCTTCGCTGCACTGCGCCGCTCGCAAGCGGCTGCGTTCTTCGGCGTCTGCCGTCCGGAGAGAGCTGAACTGCAGCGGTCAGTTTCAGCTCTGCCCAACAGCGTGCTCTCAGTTCTGCGGACAAGCACGCCCTGTTGCCTTGGCTCCGAGTGCAAAGTCCCTAGCGAGCACTCACTCAGTGCAATGCACCCAGAAAGACGCTCTCGCTCGTCTTTCACGGAGCGATTCCTAACAGCAGAAGCAGCAGAGGCACAAACTGGATGACGAGAAGGGACAATGTAGAACACGTCTCTGTCCTGGCACATTGTCGTGTGCGATATGTCCCTCCGGGTCTTCGGTCCTTGCGAAGCTCTATGTACTGCGAGCGCTGCTACTTGCAGCTGAGAAGGACCGCGGAGCTAGCAGCGAATTCGGAGAGCGCTAAGCACGAAGTCAAGAAGCGAGACGTGTCCCTGCAACGCGGTGCTAAGAGCAGCTTCCTCGCGGCGGGGGCGAGCTCCGGCCACAAGACATTCTCGTCGCAGCAACGGATCTCCGTGAAGGGCGTAGGCGAAAAGCTTTCGTTTTCCATTCGAACTGCGAGAGACGCAGACTGTTACACGGAGCTCTGAGAACAAAGGTGCACGCCCTAGGCGGGCTTGGGCAGAAGAAGCGTTCTCGAGCTCTTGGCTGCCCGCACACTGCTGGGTATGTGGCGCCCCTGCAGCGGCTTCTGGCCGCCGGCAAGTGAAAGCGGAGCAAGGCGTGGGCGAGGGCGGTGAACGAAGCGGCTATGTGCCGTGCTTGTGTGCACCACGTTAGAGGCTACTAGGAGAGGAAGGTGGTTGACTCTCGCTTGCCTTCCCAAGTGCCCTTAGCAGTCGGAAGGAGCAAGCTGAAGCACTGCTGCTTGTGCTGCTCCTTGGTTCCCTTGCAGCCCGCTCTGAAAGCATTGGCGGTCACTTCTAGGCGCCGAGTTGCACACACACAGCACCGCGTTAAGTGTCGCGGAGAAGGGAAATCCAGAGTGCAGCGAGGAGCTGGACGTGGCTTACGTGCAGTAAGGAAAAGGTGAACCTAAGCAGTGCCTCTTCAATCTGGCCGCCTCTGCTCTGGTAGCAACTTTTGCAAGTCGGCAAAGGGAGCCGCGAGTATGTAGAACGGAGGGCGGCGAGACGCCGTGTGTTATGCGCCCTTTCAGGGCTGCTGACAAGGGGCTACTTTAAGAACGCCTTCTTCGTCCTCGCGTCCTTCTCGCTTCGCTCTAGCTGCATGGAGTACAGCACAGCGAAGGAGTGAAGACGGGCACTGCCCCAGCTTTTGCCCTGGCGTGCAACGGCTGTGTGCTGCTTTTCCAAGCAGCAAGAGCACTGAGAAGTGAAAGCGATTGTGAAGGAGCTCTTTGGCTGCTCGTGTGCTCTTCGCTGCACTGCGCCGCTCGCAAGCGGCTGCGTTCTTCGGCGTCTGCCGTCCGGAGAGAGCTGAACTGCAGCGGTCAGTTTCAGCTCTGCCCAACAGCGTGCTCTCAGTTCTGCGGACAAGCACGCCCTGTTGCCTTGGCTCCGAGTGCAAAGTCCCTAGCGAGCACTCACTCAGTGCAATGCACCCAGAAAGACGCTCTTGCTCGTCTTTCACGGAGCGATTCCTAACAGCAGAAGCAGCAGAGGCACAAACTGGATGACGAGAAGGGACAATGTAGAACACGTCTCTGTCCTGGCACATTGTCGTGTGCGATATGTCCCTCCGGGTCTTCGGTCCTTGCGAAGCTCTATGTACTGCGAGCGCTGCTACTTGCAGCTGAGAAGGACCGCGGAGCTAGCAGCGAATTCGGAGAGCGCTAAGCACGAAGTCAAGAAGCGAGACGTGTCCCTGCAACGCGGTGCTAAGAGCAGCTTCCTCGCGGCGGGGGCGAGCTCCGGCCACAAGACATTCTCGTCGTAGCAACGGATCTCCGTGAAGGGCGTAGGCGAAAAGCTTTCGTTTTCCATTCGAACTGCGAGAGACGCAGACTGTTACACGGAGCTCTGAGAACAAAGGTGCACGCCCTAGGCTGGCTTGGGCAGAAGAAGCGTTCTCGAGCTCTTGGCTGCCCGCACACTGCTGGGTATGTGGCGCCCCTGCAGCGGCTTCTGGCCGCCGGCAAGTGAAAGCGGAGCAAGGCGTGGGCGAGGGCGAGGGCGGTGAACGAAGCGGCTATGTGCCGTGCTTGTGTGCACCACGTTAGAGGCTACTAGGAGAGGAAGGTGGTTGACTCTCGCTTGCCTTCCCAAGTGCCCTTAGCAGTCGGAAGGAGCAAGCTGAAGCACTGCTGCTTGTGCTGCTCCTTGGTTCCCTTGCAGCCCGCTCTGAAAGCATTGGCGGTCACTTCTAGGCGCCGAGTTGCACACACACAGCACCACGTTAAGTGTCGCGGAGAAGGGAAATCCAGAGTGCAGCGAGGAGCTGGACGTGGCTTACGTGCAGTAAGGAAAAGGTGAACCTAAGCAGTGCCTCTTCAATCTGGCCGCCTCTGCTCTGGTAGCAACTTTTGCAAGTCGGCAAAGGGAGCCGCGAGTATGTAGAACGGAGGGCGGCGAGACGCCGTGTGTTATGCGCCCTTTCAGGGCTGCTGACAAGGGGCTACTTTAAGAACGCCTTCTTCGTCCTCGCGTCCTTCTCGCTTCGCTCTAGCTGCATGGAGTACAGCACAGCGAAGGAGTGAAGACGGGCACTGCCCCAGCTTTTGCCCTGGCGTGCAACGGCTGTGTGCTGCTTTTCCAAGCAGCAAGAGCACTGAGAAGTGAAAGCGATTGTGAAGGAGCTCTTTGGCTGCTCGTGTGCTCTTCGCTGCACTGCGCCGCTCGCAAGCGGCTGCGTTCTTCGGCGTCTGCCGTCCGGAGAGAGCTGAACTGCAGCGGTCAGTTTCAGCTCTGCCCAACAGCGTGCTCTCAGTTCTGCGGACAAGCACGCCCTGTTGCCTTGGCTCCGAGTGCAAAGTCCCTAGCGAGCACTCACTCAGTGCAATGCACCCAGAAAGACGCTCTCGCTCGTCTTTCACGGAGCGATTCCTAACAGCAGAAGCAGCAGAGGCACAAACTGGATGACGAGAAGGGACAATGTAGAACACGTCTCTGTCCTGGCACATTGTCGTGTGCGATATGTCCCTCCGGGTCTTCGGTCCTTGCGAAGCTCTATGTACTGCGAGCGCTGCTACTTGCAGCTGAGAAGGACCGCGGAGCTAGCAGCGAATTCGGAGAGCGCTAAGCACGAAGTCAAGAAGCGAGACGTGTCCCTGCAACGCGGTGCTAAGAGCAGCTTCCTCGCGGCGGGGGCGAGCTCCGGCCACAAGACATTCTCGTCGCAGCAACGGATCTCCGTGAAGGGCGTAGGCGAAAAGCTTTCGTTTTCCATTCGAACTGCGAGAGACGCAGACTGTTACACGGAGCTCTGAGAACAAAGGTGCACGCCCTAGGCGGGCTTGGGCAGAAGAAGCGTTCTCGAGCTCTTGGCTGCCCGCACACTGCTGGGTATGTGGCGCCCCTGCAGCGGCTTCTGGCCGCCGGCAAGTGAAAGCGGAGCAAGGCGTGGGCGAGGGCGGTGAACGAAGCGGCTATGTGCCGTGCTTGTGTGCACCACGTTAGAGGCTACTAGGAGAGGAAGGTGGTTGACTCTCGCTTGCCTTCCCAAGTGCCCTTAGCAGTCGGAAGGAGCAAGCTGAAGCACTGCTGCTTGTGCTGCTCCTTGGTTCCCTTGCAGCCCGCTCTGAAAGCATTGGCGGTCACTTCTAGGCGCCGAGTTGCACACACACAGCACCACGTTAAGTGTCGCGGAGAAGGGAAATCCAGAGTGCAGCGAGGAGCTGGACGTGGCTTACGTGCAGTAAGGAAAAGGTGAACCTAAGCAGTGCCTCTTCAATCTGGCCGCCTCTGCTCTGGTAGCAACTTTTGCAAGTCGGCAAAGGGAGCCGCGAGTATGTAGAACGGAGGGCGGCGAGACGCCGTGTGTTATGCGCCCTTTCAGGGCTGCTGACAAGGGGCTACTTTAAGAACGCCTTCTTCGTCCTCGCGTCCTTCTCGCTTCGCTCTAGCTGCATGGAGTACAGCACAGCGAAGGAGTGAAGACGGGCACTGCCCCAGCTTTTGCCCTGGCGTGCAACGGCTGTGTGCTGCTTTTCCAAGCAGCAAGAGCACTGAGAAGTGAAAGCGATTGTGAAGGAGCTCTTTGGCTGCTCGTGTGCTCTTCGCTGCACTGCGCCGCTCGCAAGCGGCTGCGTTCTTCGGCGTCTGCCGTCCGGAGAGAGCTGAACTGCAGCGGTCAGTTTCAGCTCTGCCCAACAGCGTGCTCTCAGTTCTGCGGACAAGCACGCCCTGTTGCCTTGGCTCCGAGTGCAAAGTCCCTAGCGAGCACTCACTCAGTGCAATGCACCCAGAAAGACGCTCTCGCTCGTCTTTCAAGCAGCGATTCCTAACAGCAGAAGCAGCAGAGGCACAAACTGGATGACGAGAAGGGACAATGTAGAACACGTCTCTGTCCTGGCACATTGTCGTGTGCGATATGTCCCTCCGGGTCTTCGGTCCTTGCGAAGCTCTATGTACTGCGAGCGCTGCTACTTGCAGCTGAGAAGGACCGCGGAGCTAGCAGCGAATTCGGAGAGCGCTAAGCACGAAGTCAAGAAGCGAGACGTGTCCCTGCAACGCGGTGCTAAGAGCAGCTTCCTCGCGGCGGGGGCGAGCTCCGGCCACAAGACATTCTCGTCGCAGCAACGGATCTCCGTGAAGGGCGTAGGCGAAAAGCTTTCGTTTTCCATTCGAACTGCGAGAGAGGCAGACTGTTACACGGAGCTCTGAGAACAAAGGTGCACGCCCTAGGCGGGCTTGGGCAGAAGAAGCGTTCTCGAGCTCTTGGCTGCCCGCACACTGCTGGGTATGTGGCGCCCCTGCAGCGGCTCCTGGCCGCCGGCAAGTGAAAGCGGAGCAAGGCGTGTGCGAGGGCGAGGGCGGTGAACGAAGCGGCAAAAGCGCCGTGCTTGTGTGCACCACGTTAGAGGCTACTAGGAGAGGAAGGTGGTTGACTCTCGCTTGCCTTCCCAAGTGCCCTTAGCAGTCGGAAGGAGCAAGCTGAAGCACTGCTGCTTGTGCTGCTCCTTGGTTCCCTTGCAGCCCGCTCTGAAAGCATTGGCGGTCACTTCTAGGCGCCGAGTTGCACACACACAGCACCACGTTAAGTGTCGCGGAGAAGGGAAATCCAGAGTGCAGCGAGGAGCTGGACGTGGCTTACGTGCAGTAAGGAAAAGGTGAACCTAAGCAGTGCCTCTTCAATCTGGCCGCCTCTGCTCTGGTAGCAACTTTTGCAAGTCGGCAAAGGGAGCCGCGAGTATGTAGAACGGAGGGCGGCGAGACGCCGTGTGTTATGCGCCCTTTCAGGGCTGCTGACAAGGGGCTACTTTAAGAAGGCCTTCTTCGTCCTCGCGTCCTTCTCGCTTCGCTCTAGCTGCATGGAGTACAGCACAGCGAAGGAGTGAAGACGGGCACTGCCCCAGCTTTTGCCCTGGCGTGCAACGGCTGTGTGCTGCTTTTCCAAGCAGCAAGAGCACTGAGAAGTGAAAGCGATTGTGAAGGAGCTCTTTGGCTGCTCGTGTGCTCTTCGCTGCACTGCGCCGCTCGCAAGCGGCTGCGTTCTTCGGCGTCTGCCGTCCGGAGAGAGCTGAACTGCAGCGGTCAGTTTCAGCTCTGCCCAACAGCGCGCTCTCAGTTCTGCGGACAAGCACGCCCTGTTGCCTTGGCTCCGAGTGCAAAGTCCCTAGCGAGCACTCACTCAGTGCAATGCACCCAGAAAGACGCTCTCGCTCGTCTTGCAAGGAGCGATTCCTAACAGCAGAAGCAGCAGAGGCACAAACTGGATGACGAGAAGGGACAATGTAGAACACGTCTCTGTCCTGGCACATTGTCGTGTGCGATATGTCCCTCCGGGTCTTCGGTCCTTGCGAAGCTCTATGTACTGCGAGCGCTGCTACTTGCAGCTGAGAAGGACCGCGGAGCTATCAGCGATTTCGGAGAGCGCTAAGCACGAAGTCAAGAAGCGAGACGTGTCCCTGCAATGCGCTGCTAATAGCAGCTTCCTCGCGGCGGGGGCGAGCTCCGGCCACAAGACGTTCTCGTCCTGGCAACGGATCTCTGTGAAGGGCGTAGGCGAAAAGCTTTCGTTTTCCATTCGAACTGCGAGAGAGGCAGACTGTTGAACGGGGCTCTGAGAACAAAGGTGCACGCCCTAGGCGGGCTTGGGTTGAAGCAGCGTTCTCGAGCTCTTGGCTGCCGGCCCACTGCTGGCTATGTGGCGCCTCTGCAGCGGCTTCTGGCCGCCGGCAAGTGAAAGCGGCGCCAGGCGTGGGCGAGGGCGGTGAACGAAGCGGCAAAAGCGCCGTGCTTGTGTGCACCACGTTAGAGGCTACTAGGAGAGGAAGGTGGTTGACTCTCGCTTGCCTTCCCAAGTGCCCTTAGCAGTCGGAAGGAGCAAGCTGAAGCACTGCTGCTTGTGCTGCTCCTTGGTTCCCTTGCAGCCCGCTCTGAAAGCATTGGCGGTCACTTCTAGGCGCCGAGTTGCACACACACAGCACCACGTTAAGTGTCGCGGAGAAGGGAAATCCAGAGTGCAGCGAGGAGCTGGACGTGGCTTACGTGCAGTAAGGAAAAGGTGAACCTAAGCAGTGCCTCTTCAATCTGGCCGCCTCTGCTCTGGTAGCAACTTTTGCAAGTCGGCAAAGGGAGCCGCGAGTATGTAGAACGGAGGGCGGCGAGACGCCGTGTGTTATGCGCCCTTTCAGGGCTGCTGACAAGGGGCTACTTTAAGAAGGCCTTCTTCGTCCTCGCGTCCTTCTCGCTTCGCTCTAGCTGCATGGAGTACAGCACAGCGAAGGAGTGAAGACGGGCACTGCCCCAGCTTTTGCCCTGGCGTGCAACGGCTGTGTGCTGCTTTTCCAAGCAGCAAGAGCACTGAGAAGTGAAAGCGATTGTGAAGGAGCTCTTTGGCTGCTCGTGTGCTCTTCGCTGCACTGCGCCGCTCGCAAGCGGCTGCGTTCTTCGGCGTCTGCCGTCCGGAGAGAGCTGAACTGCAGCGGTCAGTTTCAGCTCTGCCCAACAGCGTGCTCTCAGTTCTGCGGACAAGCACGCCCTGTTGCCTTGGCTCCGAGTGCAAAGTCCCTAGCGAGCACTCACTCAGTGCAATGCACCCAGAAAGACGCTCTCGCTCGTCTTTCAAGCAGCGATTCCTAACAGCAGAAGCAGCAGAGGCACAAACTGGATGACGAGAAGGGACAATGTAGAACACGTCTCTGTCCTGGCACATTGTCGTGTGCGATATGTCCCTCCGGGTCTTCGGTCCTTGCGAAGCTCTATGTACTGCGAGCGCTGCTACTTGCAGCTGAGAAGGACCGCGGAGCTAGCAGCGAATTCGGAGAGCGCTAAGCACGAAGTCAAGAAGCGAGACGTGTCCCTGCAACGCGGTGCTAAGAGCAGCTTCCTCGCGGCGGGGGCGAGCTCCGGCCACAAGACATTCTCGTCGTAGCAACGGATCTCCGTGAAGGGCGTAGGCGAAAAGCTTTCGTTTTCCATTCGAACTGCGAGAGACGCAGACTGTCACACGGAGCTCTGAGAACAAAGGTGCACGCCCTAGGCTGGCTTGGGCAGAAGAAGCGTTCTCGAGCTCTTGGCTGCCCGCACACTGCTGGGTATGTGGCGCCCCTGCAGCGGCTTCTGGCCGCCGGCAAGTGAAAGCGGAGCAAGGCGTGGGCGAGGGCGAGGGCGGTGAACGAAGCGGCTATGTGCCGTGCTTGTGTGCACCACGTTAGAGGCTACTAGGAGAGGAAGGTGGTTGACTCTCGCTTGCCTTCCCAAGTGCCCTTAGCAGTCGGAAGGAGCAAGCTGAAGCACTGCTGCTTGTGCTGCTCCTTGGTTCCCTTGCAGCCCGCTCTGAAAGCATTGGCGGTCACTTCTAGGCGCCGAGTTGCACACACACAGCACCACGTTAAGTGTCGCGGAGAAGGGAAATCCAGAGTGCAGCGAGGAGCTGGACGTGGCTTACGTGCAGTAAGGAAAAGGTGAACCTAAGCAGTGCCTCTTCAATCTGGCCGCCTCTGCTCTGGTAGCAACTTTTGCAAGTCGGCAAAGGGAGCCGCGAGTATGTAGAACGGAGGGCGGCGAGACGCCGTGTGTTATGCGCCCTTTCAGGGCTGCTGACAAGGGGCTACTTTAAGAACGCCTTCTTCGTCCTCGCGTCCTTCTCGCTTCGCTCTAGCTGCATGGAGTACAGCACAGCGAAGGAGTGAAGACGGGCACTGCCCCAGCTTTTGCCCTGGCGTGCAACGGCTGTGTGCTGCTTTTCCAAGCAGCAAGAGCACTGAGAAGTGAAAGCGATTGTGAAGGAGCTCTTTGGCTGCTCGTGTGCTCTTCGCTGCACTGCGCCGCTCGCAAGCGGCTGCGTTCTTCGGCGTCTGCCGTCCGGAGAGAGCTGAACTGCAGCGGTCAGTTTCAGCTCTGCCCAACAGCGTGCTCTCAGTTCTGCGGACAAGCACGCCCTGTTGCCTTGGCTCCGAGTGCAAAGTCCCTAGCGAGCACTCACTCAGTGCAATGCACCCAGAAAGACGCTCTCGCTCGTCTTTCAAGCAGCGATTCCTAACAGCAGAAGCAGCAGAGGCACAAACTGGATGACGAGAAGGGACAATGTAGAACACGTCTCTGTCCTGGCACATTGTCGTGTGCGATATGTCCCTCCGGGTCTTCGGTCCTTGCGAAGCTCTATGTACTGCGAGCGCTGCTACTTGCAGCTGAGAAGGACCGCGGAGCTAGCAGCGAATTCGGAGAGCGCTAAGCACGAAGTCAAGAAGCGAGACGTGTCCCTGCAACGCGGTGCTAAGAGCAGCTTCCTCGCGGCGGGGGCGAGCTCCGGCCACAAGACATTCTCGTCGCAGCAACGGATCTCCGTGAAGGGCGTAGGCGAAAAGCTTTCGTTTTCCATTCGAACTGCGAGAGACGCAGACTGTTACACGGAGCTCTGAGAACAAAGGTGCACGCCCTAGGCGGGCTTGGGCAGAAGAAGCGTTCTCGAGCTCTTGGCTGCCCGCACACTGCTGGGTATGTGGCGCCCCTGCAGCGGCTCCTGGCCGCCGGCAAGTGAAAGCGGAGCAAGGCGTGTGCGAGGGCGAGGGCGGTGAACGAAGCGGCAAGAGCGCCGTGCTTGTGTGCACCACGTTAGAGGCTACTAGGAGAGGAAGGTGGTTGACTCTCGCTTGCCTTCCCAAGTGCCCTTAGCAGTCGGAAGGAGCAAGCTGAAGCACTGCTGCTTGTGCTGCTCCTTGGTTCCCTTGCAGCCCGCTCTGAAAGCATTGGCGGTCACTTCTAGGCGCCGAGTTGCACACACACAGCACCACGTTAAGTGTCGCGGAGAAGGGAAATCCAGAGTGCAGCGAGGAGCTGGACGTGGCTTACGTGCAGTAAGGAAAAGGTGAACCTAAGCAGTGCCTCTTCAATCTGGCCGCCTCTGCTCTGGTAGCAACTTTTGCAAGTCGGCAAAGGGAGCCGCGAGTATGTAGAACGGAGGGCGGCGAGACGCCGTGTGTTATGCGCCCTTTCAGGGCTGCTGACAAGGGGCTACTTTAAGAACGCCTTCTTCGTCCTCGCGTCCTTCTCGCTTCGTTCTAGCTGCATGGAGTACAGCACAGCGAAGGAGTGAAGACGGGCACTGCCCCAGCTTTTGCCCTGGCGTGCAACGGCTGTGTGCTGCTTTTCCAAGCAGCAAGAGCACTGAGAAGTGAAAGCGATTGTGAAGGAGCTCTTTGGCTGCTCGTGTGCTCTTCGCTGCACTGCGCCGCTCGCAAGCGGCTGCGTTCTTCGGCGTCTGCCGTCCGGAGAGAGCTGAACTGCAGCGGTCAGTTTCAGCTCTGCCCAACAGCGTGCTCTCAGTTCTGCGGACAAGCACGCCCTGTTGCCTTGGCTCCGAGTGCAAAGTCCCTAGCGAGCACTCACTCAGTGCAATGCACCCAGAAAGACGCTCTCGCTCGTCTTTCAAGCAGCGATTCCTAACAGCAGAAGCAGCAGAGGCACAAACTGGATGACGAGAAGGGACAATGTAGAACACGTCTCTGTCCTGGCACATTGTCGTGTGCGATATGTCCCTCCGGGTCTTCGGTCCTTGCGAAGCTCTATGTACTGCGAGCGCTGCTACTTGCAGCTGAGAAGGACCGCGGAGCTAGCAGCGAATTCGGAGAGCGCTAAGCACGAAGTCAAGAAGCGAGACGTGTCCCTGCAACGCGGTGCTAAGAGCAGCTTCCTCGCGGCGGGGGCGAGCTCCGGCCACAAGACATTCTCGTCCTGGCAACGGATCTCTGTGAAGGGCGTAGGCGAAAAGCTTTCGTTTTCCATTCGAACTGCGAGAGAGGCAGACTGTTGAACGGGGCTCTGAGAACAAAGGTGCACGCCCTAGGCGGGCTTGGGTTGAAGCAGCGTTCTCGAGCTCTTGGCTGCCCGCACACTGCTGGGTATGTGGCGCCTCTGCAGCGGCTTCTGGCCGCCGGCAAGTGAAAGCGGCGCCAGGCGTGGGCGAGGGCGGTGAACGAAGCGGCAAAAGCGCCGTGCTTGTGTGCACCACGTTAGAGGCTACTAGGAGAGGAAGGTGGTTGACTCTCGCTTGCCTTCCCAAGTGCCCTTAGCAGTCGGAAGGAGCAAGCTGAAGCACTGCTGCTTGTGCTGCTCCTTGGTTCCCTTGCAGCCCGCTCTGAAAGCATTGGCGGTCACTTCTAGGCGCCGAGTTGCACACACACAGCACCACGTTAAGTGTCGCGGAGAAGGGAAATCCAGAGTGCAGCGAGGAGCTGGACGTGGCTTACGTGCAGTAAGGAAAAGGTGAACCTAAGCAGTGCCTCTTCAATCTGGCCGCCTCTGCTCTGGTAGCAACTTTTGCAAGTCGGCAAAGGGAGCCGCGAGTATGTAGAACGGAGGGCGGCGAGACGCCGTGTGTTATGCGCCCTTTCAGGGCTGCTGACAAGGGGCTACTTTAAGAAGGCCTTCTTCGTCCTCGCGTCCTTCTCGCTTCGCTCTAGCTGCATGGAGTACAGCACAGCGAAGGAGTGAAGACGGGCACTGCCCCAGCTTTTGCCCTGGCGTGCAACGGCTGTGTGCTGCTTTTCCAAGCAGCAAGAGCACTGAGAAGTGAAAGCGATTGTGAAGGAGCTCTTTGGCTGCTCGTGTGCTCTTCGCTGCACTGCGCCGCTCGCAAGCGGCTGCGTTCTTCGGCGTCTGCCGTCCGGAGAGAGCTGAACTGCAGCGGTCAGTTTCAGCTCTGCCCAACAGCGCGCTCTCAGTTCTGCGGACAAGCACGCCCTGTTGCCTTGGCTCCGAGTGCAAAGTCCCTAGCGAGCACTCACTCAGTGCAATGCACCCAGAAAGACGCTCTCGCTCGTCTTGCAAGGAGCGATTCCTAACAGCAGAAGCAGCAGAGGCACAAACTGGATGACGAGAAGGGACAATGTAGAACACGTCTCTGTCCTGGCACATTGTCGTGTGCGATATGTCCCTCCGGGTCTTCGGTCCTTGCGAAGCTCTATGTACTGCGAGCGCTGCTACTTGCAGCTGAGAAGGACCGCGGAGCTATCAGCGATTTCGGAGAGCGCTAAGCACGAAGTCAAGAAGCGAGACGTGTCCCTGCAATGCGCTGCTAATAGCAGCTTCCTCGCGGCGGGGGCGAGCTCCGGCCACAAGACGTTCTCGTCCTGGCAACGGATCTCTGTGAAGGGCGTAGGCGAAAAGCTTTCGTTTTCCATTCGAACTGCGAGAGAGGCAGACTGTTGAACGGGGCTCTGAGAACAAAGGTGCACGCCCTAGGCGGGCTTGGGTTGAAGCAGCGTTCTCGAGCTCTTGGCTGCCGGCCCACTGCTGGCTATGTGGCGCCTCTGCAGCGGCTTCTGGCCGCCGGCAAGTGAAAGCGGCGCCAGGCGTGGGCGAGGGCGGTGAACGAAGCGGCAAAAGCGCCGTGCTTGTGTGCACCACGTTAGAGGCTACTAGGAGAGGAAGGTGGTTGACTCTCGCTTGCCTTCCCAAGTGCCCTTAGCAGTCGGAAGGAGCAAGCTGAAGCACTGCTGCTTGTGCTGCTCCTTGGTTCCCTTGCAGCCCGCTCTGAAAGCATTGGCGGTCACTTCTAGGCGCCGAGTTGCACACACACAGCACCACGTTAAGTGTCGCGGAGAAGGGAAATCCAGAGTGCAGCGAGGAGCTGGACGTGGCTTACGTGCAGTAAGGAAAAGGTGAACCTAAGCAGTGCCTCTTCAATCTGGCCGCCTCTGCTCTGGTAGCAACTTTTGCAAGTCGGCAAAGGGAGCCGCGAGTATGTAGAACGGAGGGCGGCGAGACGCCGTGTGTTATGCGCCCTTTCAGGGCTGCTGACAAGGGGCTACTTTAAGAAGGCCTTCTTCGTCCTCGCGTCCTTCTCGCTTCGCTCTAGCTGCATGGAGTACAGCACAGCGAAGGAGTGAAGACGGGCACTGCCCCAGCTTTTGCCCTGGCGTGCAACGGCTGTGTGCTGCTTTTCCAAGCAGCAAGAGCACTGAGAAGTGAAAGCGATTGTGAAGGAGCTCTTTGGCTGCTCGTGTGCTCTTCGCTGCACTGCGCCGCTCGCAAGCGGCTGCGTTCTTCGGCGTCTGCCGTCCGGAGAGAGCTGAACTGCAGCGGTCAGTTTCAGCTCTGCCCAACAGCGTGCTCTCAGTTCTGCGGACAAGCACGCCCTGTTGCCTTGGCTCCGAGTGCAAAGTCCCTAGCGAGCACTCACTCAGTGCAATGCACCCAGAAAGACGCTCTCGCTCGTCTTTCACGGAGCGATTCCTAACAGCAGAAGCAGCAGAGGCACAAACTGGATGACGAGAAGGGACAATGTAGAACACGTCTCTGTCCTGGCACATTGTCGTGTGCGATATGTCCCTCCGGGTCTTCGGTCCTTGCGAAGCTCTATGTACTGCGAGCGCTGCTACTTGCAGCTGAGAAGGACCGCGGAGCTAGCAGCGAATTCGGAGAGCGCTAAGCACGAAGTCAAGAAGCGAGACGTGTCCCTGCAACGCGGTGCTAAGAGCAGCTTCCTCGCGGCGGGGGCGAGCTCCGGCCACAAGATATTCTCGTCGTAGCAACGGATCTCCGTGAAGGGCGTAGGCGAAAAGCTTTCGTTTTCCATTCGAACTGCGAGAGAGGCAGACTGTTACACGGAGCTCTGAGAACAAAGGTGCACGCCCTAGGCGGGCTTGGGCAGAAGAAGCGTTCTCGAGCTCTTGGCTGCCCGCACACTGCTGGGTATGTGGCGCCCCTGCAGCGGCTTCTGGCCGCCGGCAAGTGAAAGCGGAGCAAGGCGTGGGCGAGGGCGGTGAACGAAGCGGCAAGAGCGCCGTGCTTGTGTGCACCACGTTAGAGGCTACTAGGAGAGGAAGGTGGTTGACTCTCGCTTGCCTTCCCAAGTGCCCTTAGCAGTCGGAAGGAGCAAGCTGAAGCACTGCTGCTTGTGCTGCTCCTTGGTTCCCTTGCAGCCCGCTCTGAAAGCATTGGCGGTCACTTCTAGGCGCCGAGTTGCACACACGCAGCACCACGCTAAGTGCCGCAGAGAAGGGAAATCCAGAGTGCAGCGAGGAGCTGGACGTGGCTTACGTGCAGTAAGGAAAAGGTGAACCTAAGCAGTGCCTCTTCAATCTGGCCGCCTCTGCTCTGGTAGCAACTTTTGCAAGTCGGCAAAGGGAGCCGCGAGTATGTAGAACGGAGGGCGGCGAGACGCCGTGTGTTATGCGCCCTTTCAGGGCTGCTGACAAGGGGCTACTTTAAGAACGCCTTCTTCGTCCTCGCGTCCTTCTCGCTTCGTTCTAGCTGCATGGAGTACAGCACAGCGAAGGAGTGAAGACGGGCACTGCCCCAGCTTTTGCCCTGGCGTGCAACGGCTGTGTGCTGCTTTTCCAAGCAGCAAGAGCACTGAGAAGTGAAAGCGATTGTGAAGGAGCTCTTTGGCTGCTCGTGTGCTCTTCGCTGCACTGCGCCGCTCGCAAGCGGCTGCGTTCTTCGGCGTCTGCCGTCCGGAGAGAGCTGAACTGCAGCGGTCAGTTTCAGCTCTGCCCAACAGCGTGCTCTCAGTTCTGCGGACAAGCACGCCCTGTTGCCTTGGCTCCGAGTGCAAAGTCCCTAGCGAGCACTCACTCAGTGCAATGCACCCAGAAAGACGCTCTCGCTCGTCTTTCAAGGAGCGATTCCTAACAGCAGAAGCAGCAGAGGCACAAACTGGATGACGAGAAGGGACAATGTAGAACACGTCTCTGTCCTGGCACATTGTCGTGTGCGATATGTCCCTCCGGGTCTTCGGTCCTTGCGAAGCTCTATGTACTGCGAGCGCTGCTACTTGCAGCTGAGAAGGACCGCGGAGCTAGCAGCGAATTCGGAGAGCGCTAAGCACGAAGTCAAGAAGCGAGACGTGTCCCTGCAACGCGGTGCTAAGAGCAGCTTCCTCGCGGCGGGGGCGAGCTCCGGCCACAAGATATTCTCGTCGTAGCAACGGATCTCCGTGAAGGGCGTAGGCGAAAAGCTTTCGTTTTCCATTCGAACTGCGAGAGAGGCAGACTGTTACACGGAGCTCTGAGAACAAAGGTGCACGCCCTAGGCGGGCTTGGGCAGAAGAAGCGTTCTCGAGCTCTTGGCTGCCCGCACACTGCTGGGTATGTGGCGCCCCTGCAGCGGCTTCTGGCCGCCGGCAAGTGAAAGCGGAGCAAGGCGTGGGCGAGGGCGGTGAACGAAGCGGCAAGAGCGCCGTGCTTGTGTGCACCACGTTAGAGGCTACTAGGAGAGGAAGGTGGTTGACTCTCGCTTGCCTTCCCAAGTGCCCTTAGCAGTCGGAAGGAGCAAGCTGAAGCACTGCTGCTTGTGCTGCTCCTTGGTTCCCTTGCAGCCCGCTCTGAAAGCATTGGCGGTCACTTCTAGGCGCCGAGTTGCACACACGCAGCACCACGCTAAGTGCCGCAGAGAAGGGAAATCCAGAGTGCAGCGAGGAGCTGGACGTGGCTTACGTGCAGTAAGGAAAAGGTGAACCTAAGCAGTGCCTCTTCAATCTGGCCGCCTCTGCTCTGGTAGCAACTTTTGCAAGTCGGCAAAGGGAGCCGCGAGTATGTAGAACGGAGGGCGGCGAGACGCCGTGTGTTATGCGCCCTTTCAGGGCTGCTGACAAGGGGCTACTTTAAGAACGCCTTCTTCGTCCTCGCGTCCTTCTCGCTTCGTTCTAGCTGCATGGAGTACAGCACAGCGAAGGAGTGAAGACGGGCACTGCCCCAGCTTTTGCCCTGGCGTGCAACGGCTGTGTGCTGCTTTTCCAAGCAGCAAGAGCACTGAGAAGTGAAAGCGATTGTGAAGGAGCTCTTTGGCTGCTCGTGTGCTCTTCGCTGCACTGCGCCGCTCGCAAGCGGCTGCGTTCTTCGGCGTCTGCCGTCCGGAGAGAGCTGAACTGCAGCGGTCAGTTTCAGCTCTGCCCAACAGCGTGCTCTCAGTTCTGCGGACAAGCACGCCCTGTTGCCTTGGCTCCGAGTGCAAAGTCCCTAGCGAGCACTCACTCAGTGCAATGCACCCAGAAAGACGCTCTCGCTCGTCTTTCAAGGAGCGATTCCTAACAGCAGAAGCAGCAGAGGCACAAACTGGATGACGAGAAGGGACAATGTAGAACACGTCTCTGTCCTGGCACATTGTCGTGTGCGATATGTCCCTCCGGGTCTTCGGTCCTTGCGAAGCTCTATGTACTGCGAGCGCTGCTACTTGCAGCTGAGAAGGACCGCGGAGCTAGCAGCGAATTCGGAGAGCGCTAAGCACGAAGTCAAGAAGCGAGACGTGTCCCTGCAACGCGGTGCTAAGAGCAGCTTCCTCGCGGCGGGGGCGAGCTCCGGCCACAAGACATTCTCGTCGTAGCAACGGATCTCCGTGAAGGGCGTAGGCGAAAAGCTTTCGTTTTCCATTCGAACTGCGAGAGACGCAGACTGTTACACGGAGCTCTGAGAACAAAGGTGCACGCCCTAGGCGGGCTTGGGCAGAAGAAGCGTTCTCGAGCTCTTGGCTGCCCGCACACTGCTGGGTATGTGGCGCCCCTGCAGCGGCTTCTGGCCGCCGGCAAGTGAAAGCGGAGCAAGGCGTGGGCGAGGGCGGTGAACGAAGCGGCAAGAGCGCCGTGCTTGTGTGCACCACGTTAGAGGCTACTAGGAGAGGAAGGTGGTTGACTCTCGCTTGCCTTCCCAAGTGCCCTTAGCAGTCGGAAGGAGCAAGCTGAAGCACTGCTGCTTGTGCTGCTCCTTGGTTCCCTTGCAGCCCGCTCTGAAAGCATTGGCGGTCACTTCTAGGCGCCGAGTTGCACACACGCAGCACCACGCTAAGTGCCGCGGAGAAGGGAAATCCAGAGTGCAGCGAGGAGCTGGACGTGGCTTACGTGCAGTAAGGAAAAGGTGAACCTAAGCAGTGCCTCTTCAATCTGGCCGCCTCTGCTCTGGTAGCAACTTTTGCAAGTCGGCAAAGGGAGCCGCGAGTATGTAGAACGGAGGGCGGCGAGACGCCGTGTGTTATGCGCCCTTTCAGGGCTGCTGACAAGGGGCTACTTTAAGAACGCCTTCTTCGTCCTCGCGTCCTTCTCGCTTCGTTCTAGCTGCATGGAGTACAGCACAGCGAAGGAGTGAAGACGGGCACTGCCCCAGCTTTTGCCCTGGCGTGCAACGGCTGTGTGCTGCTTTTCCAAGCAGCAAGAGCACTGAGAAGTGAAAGCGATTGTGAAGGAGCTCTTTGGCTGCTCGTGTGCTCTTCGCTGCACTGCGCCGCTCGCAAGCGGCTGCGTTCTTCGGCGTCTGCCGTCCGGAGAGAGCTGAACTGCAGCGGTCAGTTTCAGCTCTGCCCAACAGCGTGCTCTCAGTTCTGCGGACAAGCACGCCCTGTTGCCTTGGCTCCGAGTGCAAAGTCCCTAGCGAGCACTCACTCAGTGCAATGCACCCAGAAAGACGCTCTCGCTCGTCTTTCAAGGAGCGATTCCTAACAGCAGAAGCAGCAGAGGCACAAACTGGATGACGAGAAGGGACAATGTAGAACACGTCTCTGTCCTGGCACATTGTCGTGTGCGATATGTCCCTCCGGGTCTTCGGTCCTTGCGAAGCTCTATGTACTGCGAGCGCTGCTACTTGCAGCTGAGAAGGACCGCGGAGCTAGCAGCGAATTCGGAGAGCGCTAAGCACGAAGTCAAGAAGCGAGACGTGTCCCTGCAACGCGGTGCTAAGAGCAGCTTCCTCGCGGCGGGGGCGAGCTCCGGCCACAAGACATTCTCGTCGTAGCAACGGATCTCCGTGAAGGGCGTAGGCGAAAAGCTTTCGTTTTCCATTCGAACTGCGAGAGACGCAGACTGTTACACGGAGCTCTGAGAACAAAGGTGCACGCCCTAGGCTGGCTTGGGCAGAAGAAGCGTTCTCGAGCTCTTGGCTGCCCGCACACTGCTGGGTATGTGGCGCCCCTGCAGCGGCTTCTGGCCGCCGGCAAGTGAAAGCGGAGCAAGGCGTGGGCGAGGGCGAGGGCGGTGAACGAAGCGGCTATGTGCCGTGCTTGTGTGCACCACGTTAGAGGCTACTAGGAGAGGAAGGTGGTTGACTCTCGCTTGCCTTCCCAAGTGCCCTTAGCAGTCGGAAGGAGCAAGCTGAAGCACTGCTGCTTGTGCTGCTCCTTGGTTCCCTTGCAGCCCGCTCTGAAAGCATTGGCGGTCACTTCTAGGCGCCGAGTTGCACACACGCAGCACCACGCTAAGTGCCGCGGAGAAGGGAAATCCAGAGTGCAGCGAGGAGCTGGACGTGGCTTACGTGCAGTAAGGAAAAGGTGAACCTAAGCAGTGCCTCTTCAATCTGGCCGCCTCTGCTCTGGTAGCAACTTTTGCAAGTCGGCAAAGGGAGCCGCGAGTATGTAGAACGGAGGGCAGCGAGACGCCGTGTGTTATGCGCCCTTTCAGGGCTGCTGACAAGGGGCTACTTTAAGAACGCCTTCTTCGTCCTCGCGTCCTTCTCGCTTCGTTCTAGCTGCATGGAGTACAGCACAGCGAAGGAGTGAAGACGGGCACTGCCCCAGCTTTTGCCCTGGCGTGCAACGGCTGTGTGCTGCTTTTCCAAGCAGCAAGAGCACTGAGAAGTGAAAGCGATTGTGAAGGAGCTCTTTGGCTGCTCGTGTGCTCTTCGCTGCACTGCGCCGCTCGCAAGCGGCTGCGTTCTTCGGCGTCTGCCGTCCGGAGAGAGCTGAACTGCAGCGGTCAGTTTCAGCTCTGCCCAACAGCGTGCTCTCAGTTCTGCGGACAAGCACGCCCTGTTGCCTTGGCTCCGAGTGCAAAGTCCCTAGCGAGCACTCACTCAGTGCAATGCACCCAGAAAGACGCTCTCGCTCGTCTTTCAAGGAGCGATTCCTAACAGCAGAAGCAGCAGAGGCACAAACTGGATGACGAGAAGGGACAATGTAGAACACGTCTCTGTCCTGGCACATTGTCGTGTGCGATATGTCCCTCCGGGTCTTCGGTCCTTGCGAAGCTCTATGTACTGCGAGCGCTGCTACTTGCAGCTGAGAAGGACCGCGGAGCTAGCAGCGAATTCGGAGAGCGCTAAGCACGAAGTCAAGAAGCGAGACGTGTCCCTGCAACGCGGTGCTAAGAGCAGCTTCCTCGCGGCGGGGGCGAGCTCCGGCCACAAGACATTCTCGTCGTAGCAACGGATCTCCGTGAAGGGCGTAGGCGAAAAGCTTTCGTTTTCCATTCGAACTGCGAGAGACGCAGACTGTTACACGGAGCTCTGAGAACAAAGGTGCACGCCCTAGGCTGGCTTGGGCAGAAGAAGCGTTCTCGAGCTCTTGGCTGCCCGCACACTGCTGGGTATGTGGCGCCCCTGCAGCGGCTTCTGGCCGCCGGCAAGTGAAAGCGGAGCAAGGCGTGGGCGAGGGCGAGGGCGGTGAACGAAGCGGCTATGTGCCGTGCTTGTGTGCACCACGTTAGAGGCTACTAGGAGAGGAAGGTGGTTGACTCTCGCTTGCCTTCCCAAGTGCCCTTAGCAGTCGGAAGGAGCAAGCTGAAGCACTGCTGCTTGTGCTGCTCCTTGGTTCCCTTGCAGCCCGCTCTGAAAGCATTGGCGGTCACTTCTAGGCGCCGAGTTGCACACACGCAGCACCACGCTAAGTGCCGCGGAGAAGGGAAATCCAGAGTGCAGCGAAGAGCTGGACGTGGCTTACGTGCAGTAAGGAAAAGGTGAACCTAAGCAGTGCCTCTTCAATCTGGCCGCCTCTGCTCTGGTAGCAACTTTTGCAAGTCGGCAAAGGGAGCCGCGAGTATGTAGAACGGAGGGCAGCGAGACGCCGTGTGTTATGCGCCCTTTCAGGGCTGCTGACAAGGGGCTACTTTAAGAACGCCTTCTTCGTCCTCGCGTCCTTCTCGCTTCGTTCTAGCTGCATGGAGTACAGCACAGCGAAGGAGTGAAGACGGGCACTGCCCCAGCTTTTGCCCTGGCGTGCAACGGCTGTGTGCTGCTTTTCCAAGCAGCAAGAGCACTGAGAAGTGAAAGCGATTGTGAAGGAGCTCTTTGGCTGCTCGTGTGCTCTTCGCTGCACTGCGCCGCTCGCAAGCGGCTGCGTTCTTCGGCGTCTGCCGTCCGGAGAGAGCTGAACTGCAGCGGTCAGTTTCAGCTCTGCCCAACAGCGTGCTCTCAGTTCTGCGGACAAGCACGCCCTGTTGCCTTGGCTCCGAGTGCAAAGTCCCTAGCGAGCACTCACTCAGTGCAATGCACCCAGAAAGACGCTCTCGCTCGTCTTTCAAGCAGCGATTCCTAACAGCAGAAGCAGCAGAGGCACAAACTGGATGACGAGAAGGGACAATGTAGAACACGTCTCTGTCCTGGCACATTGTCGTGTACGATATGTCCCTCCGGGTCTTCGGTCCTTGCGAAGCTCTATGTACTGCGAGCGCTGCTACTTGCAGCTGAGAAGGACCGCGGAGCTAGCAGCGAATTCGGAGAGCGCTAAGCACGAAGTCAAGAAGCGAGACGTGTCCCTGCAACGCGGTGCTAAGAGCAGCTTCCTCGCGGCGGGGGCGAGCTCCGGCCACAAGACATTCTCGTCGTAGCAACGGATCTCCGTGAAGGGCGTAGGCGAAAAGCTTTCGTTTTCCATTCGAACTGCGAGAGAGGCAGACTGTTACACGGAGCTCTGAGAACAAAGGTGCACGCCCTAGGCGGGCTTGGGCAGAAGAAGCGTTCTCGAGCTCTTGGCTGCCCGCACACTGCTGGGTATGTGGCGCCCCTGCAGCGGCTTCTGGCCGCCGGCAAGTGAAAGCGGAGCAAGGCGTGGGCGAGGGCGGTGAACGAAGCGGCAAGAGCGCCGTGCTTGTGTGCACCACGTTAGAGGCTACTAGGAGAGGAAGGTGGTTGACTCTCGCTTGCCTTCCCAAGTGCCCTTAGCAGTCGGAAGGAGCAAGCTGAAGCACTGCTGCTTGTGCTGCTCCTTGGTTCCCTTGCAGCCCGCTCTGAAAGCATTGGCGGTCACTTCTAGGCGCCGAGTTGCACACACGCAGCACCGCGCTAAGTGCCGCGGAGAAGGGAAATCCAGAGTGCAGCGAGGAGCTGGACGTGGCTTACGTGCAGTAAGGAAAAGGTGAACCTAAGCAGTGCCTCTTCAATCTGGCCGCCTCTGCTCTGGTAGCAACTTTTGCAAGTCGGCAAAGGGAGCCGCGAGTATGTAGAACGGAGGGCAGCGAGACGCCGTGTGTTATGCGCCCTTTCAGGGCTGCTGACAAGGGGCTACTTTAAGAACGCCTTCTTCGTCCTCGCGTCCTTCTCGCTTCGTTCTAGCTGCATGGAGTACAGCACAGCGAAGGAGTGAAGACGGGCACTGCCCCAGCTTTTGCCCTGGCGTGCAACGGCTGTGTGCTGCTTTTCCAAGCAGCAAGAGCACTGAGAAGTGAAAGCGATTGTGAAGGAGCTCTTTGGCTGCTCGTGTGCTCTTCGCTGCACTGCGCCGCTCGCAAGCGGCTGCGTTCTTCGGCGTCTGCCGTCCGGAGAGAGCTGAACTGCAGCGGTCAGTTTCAGCTCTGCCCAACAGCGTGCTCTCAGTTCTGCGGACAAGCACGCCCTGTTGCCTTGGCTCCGAGTGCAAAGTCCCTAGCGAGCACTCACTCAGTGCAATGCACCCAGAAAGACGCTCTCGCTCGTCTTTCACGGAGCGATTCCTAACAGCAGAAGCAGCAGAGGCACAAACTGGATGACGAGAAGGGACAATGTAGAACACGTCTCTGTCCTGGCACATTGTCGTGTGCGATATGTCCCTCCGGGTCTTCGGTCCTTGCGAAGCTCTATGTACTGCGAGCGCTGCTACTTGCAGCTGAGAAGGACCGCGGAGCTAGCAGCGAATTCGGAGAGCGCTAAGCACGAAGTCAAGAAGCGAGACGTGTCCCTGCAACGCGGTGCTAAGAGCAGCTTCCTCGCGGCGGGGGCGAGCTCCGGCCACAAGACATTCTCGTCGCAGCAACGGATCTCCGTGAAGGGCGTAGGCGAAAAGCTTTCGTTTTCCATTCGAACTGCGAGAGACGCAGACTGTTACACGGAGCTCTGAGAACAAAGGTGCACGCCCTAGGCGGGCTTGGGCAGAAGAAGCGTTCTCGAGCTCTTGGCTGCCCGCACACTGCTGGGTATGTGGCGCCCCTGCAGCGGCTTCTGGCCGCCGGCAAGTGAAAGCGGAGCAAGGCGTGGGCGAGGGCGGTGAACGAAGCGGCTATGTGCCGTGCTTGTGTGCACCACGTTAGAGGCTACTAGGAGAGGAAGGTGGTTGACTCTCGCTTGCCTTCCCAAGTGCCCTTAGCAGTCGGAAGGAGCAAGCTGAAGCACTGCTGCTTGTGCTGCTCCTTGGTTCCCTTGCAGCCCGCTCTGAAAGCATTGGCGGTCACTTCTAGGCGCCGAGTTGCACACACACAGCACCGCGTTAAGTGTCGCGGAGAAGGGAAATCCAGAGTGCAGCGAGGAGCTGGACGTGGCTTACGTGCAGTAAGGAAAAGGTGAACCTAAGCAGTGCCTCTTCAATCTGGCCGCCTCTGCTCTGGTAGCAACTTTTGCAAGTCGGCAAAGGGAGCCGCGAGTATGTAGAACGGAGGGCGGCGAGACGCCGTGTGTTATGCGCCCTTTCAGGGCTGCTGACAAGGGGCTACTTTAAGAACGCCTTCTTCGTCCTCGCGTCCTTCTCGCTTCGCTCTAGCTGCATGGAGTACAGCACAGCGAAGGAGTGAAGACGGGCACTGCCCCAGCTTTTGCCCTGGCGTGCAACGGCTGTGTGCTGCTTTTCCAAGCAGCAAGAGCACTGAGAAGTGAAAGCGATTGTGAAGGAGCTCTTTGGCTGCTCGTGTGCTCTTCGCTGCACTGCGCCGCTCGCAAGCGGCTGCGTTCTTCGGCGTCTGCCGTCCGGAGAGAGCTGAACTGCAGCGGTCAGTTTCAGCTCTGCCCAACAGCGTGCTCTCAGTTCTGCGGACAAGCACGTCCTGTTGCCTTGGCTCCGAGTGCAAAGTCCCTAGCGAGCACTCACTCAGTGCAATGCACCCAGAAAGACGCTCTCGCTCGTCTTTCAAGCAGCGATTCCTAACAGCAGAAGCAGCAGAGGCACAAACTGGATGACGAGAAGGGACAATGTAGAACACGTCTCTGTCCTGGCACATTGTCGTGTGCGATATGTCCCTCCGGGTCTTCGGTCCTTGCGAAGCTCTATGTACTGCGAGCGCTGCTACTTGCAGCTGAGAAGGACCGCGGAGCTAGCAGCGAATTCGGAGAGCGCTAAGCACGAAGTCAAGAAGCGAGACGTGTCCCTGCAACGCGGTGCTAAGAGCAGCTTCCTCGCGGCGGGGGCGAGCTCCGGCCACAAGACATTCTCGTCGTAACAACGGATCTCCGTGAAGGGCGTAGGCGAAAAGCTTTCGTTTTCCATTCGAACTGCGAGAGACGCAGACTGTTACACGGAGCTCTGAGAACAAAGGTGCACGCCCTAGGCGGGCTTGGGCAGAAGAAGCGTTCTCGAGCTCTTGGCTGCCCGCACACTGCTGGGTATGTGGCGCCCCTGCAGCGGCTTCTGGCCGCCGGCAAGTGAAAGCGGAGCAAGGCGTGGGCGAGGGCGAGGGCGGTGAACGAAGCGGCAAGAGCGCCGTGCTTGTGTGCACCACGTTAGAGGCTACTAGGAGAGGAAGGTGGTTGACTCTCGCTTGCCTTCCCAAGTGCCCTTAGCAGTCGGAAGGAGCAAGCTGAAGCACTGCTGCTTGTGCTGCTCCTTGGTTCCCTTGCAGCCCGCTCTGAAAGCATTGGCGGTCACTTCTAGGCGCCGAGTTGCACACACGCAGCACCACGCTAAGTGCCGCGGAGAAGGGAAATCCAGAGTGCAGCGAGGAGCTGGACGTGGCTTACGTGCAGTAAGGAAAAGGTGAACCTAAGCAGTGCCTCTTCAATCTGGCCGCCTCTGCTCTGGTAGCAACTTTTGCAAGTCGGCAAAGGGAGCCGCGAGTATGTAGAACGGAGGGCAGCGAGACGCCGTGTGTTATGCGCCCTTTCAGGGCTGCTGACAAGGGGCTACTTTAAGAACGCCTTCTTCGTCCTCGCGTCCTTCTCGCTTCGTTCTAGCTGCATGGAGTACAGCACAGCGAAGGAGTGAAGACGGGCACTGCCCCAGCTTTTGCCCTGGCGTGCAACGGCTGTGTGCTGCTTTTCCAAGCAGCAAGAGCACTGAGAAGTGAAAGCGATTGTGAAGGAGCTCTTTGGCTGCTCGTGTGCTCTTCGCTGCACTGCGCCGCTCGCAAGCGGCTGCGTTCTTCGGCGTCTGCCGTCCGGAGAGAGCTGAACTGCAGCGGTCAGTTTCAGCTCTGCCCAACAGCGTGCTCTCAGTTCTGCGGACAAGCACGCCCTGTTGCCTTGGCTCCGAGTGCAAAGTCCCTAGCGAGCACTCACTCAGTGCAATGCACCCAGAAAGACGCTCTCGCTCGTCTTTCACGGAGCGATTCCTAACAGCAGAAGCAGCAGAGGCACAAACTGGATGACGAGAAGGGACAATGTAGAACACGTCTCTGTCCTGGCACATTGTCGTGTGCGATATGTCCCTCCGGGTCTTCGGTCCTTGCGAAGCTCTATGTACTGCGAGCGCTGCTACTTGCAGCTGAGAAGGACCGCGGAGCTAGCAGCGAATTCGGAGAGCGCTAAGCACGAAGTCAAGAAGCGAGACGTGTCCCTGCAACGCGGTGCTAAGAGCAGCTTCCTCGCGGCGGGGGCGATCTCCGGCCACAAGACATTCTCGTCCTGGCAACGGATCTCTGTGAAGGGCGTAGGCGAAAAGCTTTCGTTTTCCATTCGAACTGCGAGAGAGGCAGACTGTTACACGGAGCTCTGAGAACAAAGGTGCACGCCCTAGGCTGGCTTGGGCAGAAGAAGCGTTCTCGAGCTCTTGGCTGCCCGCACACTGCTGGGTATGTGGCGCCCCTGCAGCGGCTTCTGGCCGCCGGCAAGTGAAAGCGGAGCAAGGCGTGGGCGAGGGCGAGGGCGGTGAACGAAGCGGCTATGTGCCGTGCTTGTGTGCACCACGTTAGAGGCTACTAGGAGAGGAAGGTGGTTGACTCTCGCTTGCCTTCCCAAGTGCCCTTAGCAGTCGGAAGGAGCAAGCTGAAGCACTGCTGCTTGTGCTGCTCCTTGGTTCCCTTGCAGCCCGCTCTGAAAGCATTGGCGGTCACTTCTAGGCGCCGAGTTGCACACACGCAGCACCACGCTAAGTGCCGCGGAGAAGGGAAATCCAGAGTGCAGCGAGGAGCTGGACGTGGCTTACGTGCAGTAAGGAAAAGGTGAACCTAAGCAGTGCCTCTTCAATCTGGCCGCCTCTGCTCTGGTAGCAACTTTTGCAAGTCGGCAAAGGGAGCCGCGAGTATGTAGAACGGAGGGCAGCGAGACGCCGTGTGTTATGCGCCCTTTCAGGGCTGCTGACAAGGGGCTACTTTAAGAACGCCTTCTTCGTCCTCGCGTCCTTCTCGCTTCGTTCTAGCTGCATGGAGTACAGCACAGCGAAGGAGTGAAGACGGGCACTGCCCCAGCTTTTGCCCTGGCGTGCAACGGCTGTGTGCTGCTTTTCCAAGCAGCAAGAGCACTGAGAAGTGAAAGCGATTGTGAAGGAGCTCTTTGGCTGCTCGTGTGCTCTTCGCTGCACTGCGCCGCTCGCAAGCGGCTGCGTTCTTCGGCGTCTGCCGTCCGGAGAGAGCTGAACTGCAGCGGTCAGTTTCAGCTCTGCCCAACAGCGTGCTCTCAGTTCTGCGGACAAGCACGCCCTGTTGCCTTGGCTCCGAGTGCAAAGTCCCTAGCGAGCACTCACTCAGTGCAATGCACCCAGAAAGACGCTCTCGCTCGTCTTTCAAGCAGCGATTCCTAACAGCAGAAGCAGCAGAGGCACAAACTGGATGACGAGAAGGGACAATGTAGAACACGTCTCTGTCCTGGCACATTGTCGTGTGCGATATGTCCCTCCGGGTCTTCGGTCCTTGCGAAGCTCTATGTACTGCGAGCGCTGCTACTTGCAGCTGAGAAGGACCGCGGAGCTAGCAGCGAATTCGGAGAGCGCTAAGCACGAAGTCAAGAAGCGAGACGTGTCCCTGCAACGCGGTGCTAAGAGCAGCTTCCTCGCGGCGGGGGCGAGCTCCGGCCACAAGACATTCTCGTCGTAGCAACGGATCTCCGTGAAGGGCGTAGGCGAAAAGCTTTCGTTTTCCATTCGAACTGCGAGAGAGGCAGACTGTTACACGGAGCTCTGAGAACAAAGGTGCACGCCCTAGGCGGGCTTGGGCAGAAGAAGCGTTCTCGAGCTCTTGGCTGCCCGCACACTGCTGGGTATGTGGCGCCCCTGCAGCGGCTTCTGGCCGCCGGCAAGTGAAAGCGGAGCAAGGCGTGGGCGAGGGCGGTGAACGAAGCGGCAAGAGCGCCGTGCTTGTGTGCACCACGTTAGAGGCTACTAGGAGAGGAAGGTGGTTGACTCTCGCTTGCCTTCCCAAGTGCCCTTAGCAGTCGGAAGGAGCAAGCTGAAGCACTGCTGCTTGTGCTGCTCCTTGGTTCCCTTGCAGCCCGCTCTGAAAGCATTGGCGGTCACTTCTAGGCGCCGAGTTGCACACACGCAGCACCGCGTTAAGTGTCGCGGAGAAGGGAAATCCAGAGTGCAGCGAGGAGCTGGACGTGGCTTACGTGCAGTAAGGAAAAGGTGAACCTAAGCAGTGCCTCTTCAATCTGGCCGCCTCTGCTCTGGTAGCAACTTTTGCAAGTCGGCAAAGGGAGCCGCGAGTATGTAGAACGGAGGGCGGCGAGACGCCGTGTGTTATGCGCCCTTTCAGGGCTGCTGACAAGGGGCTACTTTAAGAACGCCTTCTTCGTCCTCGCGTCCTTCTCGCTTCGCTCTAGCTGCATGGAGTACAGCACAGCGAAGGAGTGAAGACGGGCACTGCCCCAGCTTTTGCCCTGGCGTGCAACGGCTGTGTGCTGCTTTTCCAAGCAGCAAGAGCACTGAGAAGTGAAAGCGATTGTGAAGGAGCTCTTTGGCTGCTCGTGTGCTCTTCGCTGCACTGCGCCGCTCGCAAGCGGCTGCGTTCTTCGGCGTCTGCCGTCCGGAGAGAGCTGAACTGCAGCGGTCAGTTTCAGCTCTGCCCAACAGCGTGCTCTCAGTTCTGCGGACAAGCACGCCCTGTTGCCTTGGCTCCGAGTGCAAAGTCCCTAGCGAGCACTCACTCAGTGCAATGCACCCAGAAAGACGCTCTCGCTCGTCTTTCAAGCAGCGATTCCTAACAGCAGAAGCAGCAGAGGCACAAACTGGATGACGAGAAGGGACAATGTAGAACACGTCTCTGTCCTGGCACATTGTCGTGTGCGATATGTCCCTCCGGGTCTTCGGTCCTTGCGAAGCTCTATGTACTGCGAGCGCTGCTACTTGCAGCTGAGAAGGACCGCGGAGCTAGCAGCGAATTCGGAGAGCGCTAAGCACGAAGTCAAGAAGCGAGACGTGTCCCTGCAACGCGGTGCTAAGAGCAGCTTCCTCGCGGCGGGGGCGAGCTCCGGCCACAAGACATTCTCGTCGTAACAACGGATCTCCGTGAAGGGCGTAGGCGAAAAGCTTTCGTTTTCCATTCGAACTGCGAGAGACGCAGACTGTTACACGGAGCTCTGAGAACAAAGGTGCACGCCCTAGGCGGGCTTGGGCAGAAGAAGCGTTCTCGAGCTCTTGGCTGCCCGCACACTGCTGGGTATGTGGCGCCCCTGCAGCGGCTTCTGGCCGCCGGCAAGTGAAAGCGGAGCAAGGCGTGGGCGAGGGCGAGGGCGGTGAACGAAGCGGCTATGTGCCGTGCTTGTGTGCACCACGTTAGAGGCTACTAGGAGAGGAAGGTGGTTGACTCTCGCTTGCCTTCCCAAGTGCCCTTAGCAGTCGGAAGGAGCAAGCTGAAGCACTGCTGCTTGTGCTGCTCCTTGGTTCCCTTGCAGCCCGCTCTGAAAGCATTGGCGGTCACTTCTAGGCGCCGAGTTGCACACACGCAGCACCACGCTAAGTGCCGCGGAGAAGGGAAATCCAGAGTGCAGCGAAGAGCTGGACGTGGCTTACGTGCAGTAAGGAAAAGGTGAACCTAAGCAGTGCCTCTTCAATCTGGCCGCCTCTGCTCTGGTAGCAACTTTTGCAAGTCGGCAAAGGGAGCCGCGAGTATGTAGAACGGAGGGCGGCGAGACGCCGTGTGTTATGCGCCCTTTCAGGGCTGCTGACAAGGGGCTACTTTAAGAACGCCTTCTTCGTCCTCGCGTCCTTCTCGCTTCGTTCTAGCTGCATGGAGTACAGCACAGCGAAGGAGTGAAGACGGGCACTGCCCCAGCTTTTGCCCTGGCGTGCAACGGCTGTGTGCTGCTTTTCCAAGCAGCAAGAGCACTGAGAAGTGAAAGCGATTGTGAAGGAGCTCTTTGGCTGCTCGTGTGCTCTTCGCTGCACTGCGCCGCTCGCAAGCGGCTGCGTTCTTCGGCGTCTGCCGTCCGGAGAGAGCTGAACTGCAGCGGTCAGTTTCAGCTCTGCCCAACAGCGTGCTCTCAGTTCTGCGGACAAGCACGCCCTGTTGCCTTGGCTCCGAGTGCAAAGTCCCTAGCGAGCACTCACTCAGTGCAATGCACCCAGAAAGACGCTCTCGCTCGTCTTTCAAGCAGCGATTCCTAACAGCAGAAGCAGCAGAGGCACAAACTGGATGACGAGAAGGGACAATGTAGAACACGTCTCTGTCCTGGCACATTGTCGTGTGCGATATGTCCCTCCGGGTCTTCGGTCCTTGCGAAGCTCTATGTACTGCGAGCGCTGCTACTTGCAGCTGAGAAGGACCGCGGAGCTATCAGCGATTTCGGAGAGCGCTAAGCACGAAGTCAAGAAGCGAGACGTGTCCCTGCAATGCGCTGCTAATAGCAGCTTCCTCGCGGCGGGGGCGAGCTCCGGCCACAAGACGTTCTCGTCCTGGCAACGGATCTCTGTGAAGGGCGTAGGCGAAAAGCTTTCGTTTTCCATTCGAACTGCGAGAGAGGCAGACTGTTGAACGGGGCTCTGAGAACAAAGGTGCACGCCCTAGGCGGGCTTGGGTTGAAGCAGCGTTCTCGAGCTCTTGGCTGCCGGCCCACTGCTGGCTATGTGGCGCCTCTGCAGCGGCTTCTGGCCGCCGGCAAGTGAAAGCGGCGCCAGGCGTGGGCGAGGGCGGTGAACGAAGCGGCAAAAGCGCCGTGCTTGTGTGCACCACGTTAGAGGCTACTAGGAGAGGAAGGTGGTTGACTCTCGCTTGCCTTCCCAAGTGCCCTTAGCAGTCGGAAGGAGCAAGCTGAAGCACTGCTGCTTGTGCTGCTCCTTGGTTCCCTTGCAGCCCGCTCTGAAAGCATTGGCGGTCACTTCTAGGCGCCGAGTTGCACACACGCAGCACCACGCTAAGTGCCGCGGAGAAGGGAAATCCAGAGTGCAGCGAGGAGCTGGACGTGGCTTACGTGCAGTAAGGAAAAGGTGAACCTAAGCAGTGCCTCTTCAATCTGGCCGCCTCTGCTCTGGTAGCAACTTTTGCAAGTCGGCAAAGGGAGCCGCGAGTATGTAGAACGGAGGGCGGCGAGACGCCGTGTGTTATGCGCCCTTTCAGGGCTGCTGACAAGGGGCTACTTTAAGAACGCCTTCTTCGTCCTCGCGTCCTTCTCGCTTCGTTCTAGCTGCATGGAGTACAGCACAGCGAAGGAGTGAAGACGGGCACTGCCCCAGCTTTTGCCCTGGCGTGCAACGGCTGTGTGCTGCTTTTCCAAGCAGCAAGAGCACTGAGAAGTGAAAGCGATTGTGAAGGAGCTCTTTGGCTGCTCGTGTGCTCTTCGCTGCACTGCGCCGCTCGCAAGCGGCTGCGTTCTTCGGCGTCTGCCGTCCGGAGAGAGCTGAACTGCAGCGGTCAGTTTCAGCTCTGCCCAACAGCGTGCTCTCAGTTCTGCGGACAAGCACGCCCTGTTGCCTTGGCTCCGAGTGCAAAGTCCCTAGCGAGCACTCACTCAGTGCAATGCACCCAGAAAGACGCTCTCGCTCGTCTTTCAAGGAGCGATTCCTAACAGCAGAAGCAGCAGAGGCATAAACTGGATGACGAGAAGGGACAATGTAGAACACGTCTCTGTCCTGGCACATTGTCGTGTGCGATATGTCCCTCCGGGTCTTCGGTCCTTGCGAAGCTCTATGTACTGCGAGCGCTGCTACTTGCAGCTGAGAAGGACCGCGGAGCTAGCAGCGAATTCGGAGAGCGCTAAGCACGAAGTCAAGAAGCGAGACGTGTCCCTGCAACGCGGTGCTAAGAGCAGCTTCCTCGCGGCGGGGGCGAGCTCCGGCCACAAGACATTCTCGTCGTAGCAACGGATCTCCGTGAAGGGCGTAGGCGAAAAGCTTTCGTTTTCCATTCGAACTGCGAGAGACGCAGACTGTTACACGGAGCTCTGAGAACAAAGGTGCACGCCCTAGGCTGGCTTGGGCAGAAGAAGCGTTCTCGAGCTCTTGGCTGCCCGCACACTGCTGGGTATGTGGCGCCCCTGCAGCGGCTTCTGGCCGCCGGCAAGTGAAAGCGGAGCAAGGCGTGGGCGAGGGCGAGGGCGAGGGCGGTGAACGAAGCGGCTATGTGCCGTGCTTGTGTGCACCACGTTAGAGGCTACTAGGAGAGGAAGGTGGTTGACTCTCGCTTGCCTTCCCAAGTGCCCTTAGCAGTCGGAAGGAGCAAGCTGAAGCACTGCTGCTTGTGCTGCTCCTTGGTTCCCTTGCAGCCCGCTCTGAAAGCATTGGCGGTCACTTCTAGGCGCCGAGTTGCACACACGCAGCACCACGCTAAGTGCCGCGGAGAAGGGAAATCCAGAGTGCAGCGAAGAGCTGGACGTGGCTTACGTGCAGTAAGGAAAAGGTGAACCTAAGCAGTGCCTCTTCAATCTGGCCGCCTCTGCTCTGGTAGCAACTTTTGCAAGTCGGCAAAGGGAGCCGCGAGTATGTAGAACGGAGGGCGGCGAGACGCCGTGTGTTATGCGCCCTTTCAGGGCTGCTGACAAGGGGCTACTTTAAGAACGCCTTCTTCGTCCTCGCGTCCTTCTCGCTTCGTTCTAGCTGCATGGAGTACAGCACAGCGAAGGAGTGAAGACGGGCACTGCCCCAGCTTTTGCCCTGGCGTGCAACGGCTGTGTGCTGCTTTTCCAAGCAGCAAGAGCACTGAGAAGTGAAAGCGATTGTGAAGGAGCTCTTTGGCTGCTCGTGTGCTCTTCGCTGCACTGCGCCGCTCGCAAGCGGCTGCGTTCTTCGGCGTCTGCCGTCCGGAGAGAGCTGAACTGCAGCGGTCAGTTTCAGCTCTGCCCAACAGCGTGCTCTCAGTTCTGCGGACAAGCACGCCCTGTTGCCTTGGCTCCGAGTGCAAAGTCCCTAGCGAGCACTCACTCAGTGCAATGCACCCAGAAAGACGCTCTCGCTCGTCTTTCAAGCAGCGATTCCTAACAGCAGAAGCAGCAGAGGCACAAACTGGATGACGAGAAGGGACAATGTAGAACACGTCTCTGTCCTGGCACATTGTCGTGTGCGATATGTCCCTCCGGGTCTTCGGTCCTTGCGAAGCTCTATGTACTGCGAGCGCTGCTACTTGCAGCTGAGAAGGACCGCGGAGCTAGCAGCGAATTCGGAGAGCGCTAAGCACGAAGTCAAGAAGCGAGACGTGTCCCTGCAACGCGGTGCTAAGAGCAGCTTCCTCGCGGCGGGGGCGAGCTCCGGCCACAAGATATTCTCGTCGTAGCAACGGATCTCCGTGAAGGGCGTAGGCGAAAAGCTTTCGTTTTCCATTCGAACTGCGAGAGAGGCAGACTGTTACACGGAGCTCTGAGAACAAAGGTGCACGCCCTAGGCGGGCTTGGGCAGAAGAAGCGTTCTCGAGCTCTTGGCTGCCCGCACACTGCTGGGTATGTGGCGCCCCTGCAGCGGCTTCTGGCCGCCGGCAAGTGAAAGCGGAGCAAGGCGTGGGCGAGGGCGGTGAACGAAGCGGCAAGAGCGCCGTGCTTGTGTGCACCACGTTAGAGGCTACTAGGAGAGGAAGGTGGTTGACTCTCGCTTGCCTTCCCAAGTGCCCTTAGCAGTCGGAAGGAGCAAGCTGAAGCACTGCTGCTTGTGCTGCTCCTTGGTTCCCTTGCAGCCCGCTCTGAAAGCATTGGCGGTCACTTCTAGGCGCCGAGTTGCACACACGCAGCACCACGCTAAGTGCCGCAGAGAAGGGAAATCCAGAGTGCAGCGAGGAGCTGGACGTGGCTTACGTGCAGTAAGGAAAAGGTGAACCTAAGCAGTGCCTCTTCAATCTGGCCGCCTCTGCTCTGGTAGCAACTTTTGCAAGTCGGCAAAGGGAGCCGCGAGTATGTAGAACGGAGGGCGGCGAGACGCCGTGTGTTATGCGCCCTTTCAGGGCTGCTGACAAGGGGCTACTTTAAGAACGCCTTCTTCGTCCTCGCGTCCTTCTCGCTTCGTTCTAGCTGCATGGAGTACAGCACAGCGAAGGAGTGAAGACGGGCACTGCCCCAGCTTTTGCCCTGGCGTGCAACGGCTGTGTGCTGCTTTTCCAAGCAGCAAGAGCACTGAGAAGTGAAAGCGATTGTGAAGGAGCTCTTTGGCTGCTCGTGTGCTCTTCGCTGCACTGCGCCGCTCGCAAGCGGCTGCGTTCTTCGGCGTCTGCCGTCCGGAGAGAGCTGAACTGCAGCGGTCAGTTTCAGCTCTGCCCAACAGCGTGCTCTCAGTTCTGCGGACAAGCACGCCCTGTTGCCTTGGCTCCGAGTGCAAAGTCCCTAGCGAGCACTCACTCAGTGCAATGCACCCAGAAAGACGCTCTCGCTCGTCTTTCAAGGAGCGATTCCTAACAGCAGAAGCAGCAGAGGCACAAACTGGATGACGAGAAGGGACAATGTAGAACACGTCTCTGTCCTGGCACATTGTCGTGTGCGATATGTCCCTCCGGGTCTTCGGTCCTTGCGAAGCTCTATGTACTGCGAGCGCTGCTACTTGCAGCTGAGAAGGACCGCGGAGCTAGCAGCGAATTCGGAGAGCGCTAAGCACGAAGTCAAGAAGCGAGACGTGTCCCTGCAACGCGGTGCTAAGAGCAGCTTCCTCGCGGCGGGGGCGAGCTCCGGCCACAAGACATTCTCGTCGTAGCAACGGATCTCCGTGAAGGGCGTAGGCGAAAAGCTTTCGTTTTCCATTCGAACTGCGAGAGAGGCAGACTGTTACACGGAGCTCTGAGAACAAAGGTGCACGCCCTAGGCGGGCTTGGGCAGAAGAAGCGTTCTCGAGCTCTTGGCTGCCCGCACACTGCTGGGTATGTGGCGCCCCTGCAGCGGCTTCTGGCCGCCGGCAAGTGAAAGCGGAGCAAGGCGTGGGCGAGGGCGGTGAACGAAGCGGCAAGAGCGCCGTGCTTGTGTGCACCACGTTAGAGGCTACTAGGAGAGGAAGGTGGTTGACTCTCGCTTGCCTTCCCAAGTGCCCTTAGCAGTCGGAAGGAGCAAGCTGAAGCACTGCTGCTTGTGCTGCTCCTTGGTTCCCTTGCAGCCCGCTCTGAAAGCATTGGCGGTCACTTCTAGGCGCCGAGTTGCACACACGCAGCACCACGCTAAGTGCCGCAGAGAAGGGAAATCCAGAGTGCAGCGAGGAGCTGGACGTGGCTTACGTGCAGTAAGGAAAAGGTGAACCTAAGCAGTGCCTCTTCAATCTGGCCGCCTCTGCTCTGGTAGCAACTTTTGCAAGTCGGCAAAGGGAGCCGCGAGTATGTAGAACGGAGGGCGGCGAGACGCCGTGTGTTATGCGCCCTTTCAGGGCTGCTGACAAGGGGCTACTTTAAGAACGCCTTCTTCGTCCTCGCGTCCTTCTCGCTTCGTTCTAGCTGCATGGAGTACAGCACAGCGAAGGAGTGAAGACGGGCACTGCCCCAGCTTTTGCCCTGGCGTGCAACGGCTGTGTGCTGCTTTTCCAAGCAGCAAGAGCACTGAGAAGTGAAAGCGATTGTGAAGGAGCTCTTTGGCTGCTCGTGTGCTCTTCGCTGCACTGCGCCGCTCGCAAGCGGCTGCGTTCTTCGGCGTCTGCCGTCCGGAGAGAGCTGAACTGCAGCGGTCAGTTTCAGCTCTGCCCAACAGCGTGCTCTCAGTTCTGCGGACAAGCACGCCCTGTTGCCTTGGCTCCGAGTGCAAAGTCCCTAGCGAGCACTCACTCAGTGCAATGCACCCAGAAAGACGCTCTCGCTCGTCTTTCAAGGAGCGATTCCTAACAGCAGAAGCAGCAGAGGCACAAACTGGATGACGAGAAGGGACAATGTAGAACACGTCTCTGTCCTGGCACATTGTCGTGTGCGATATGTCCCTCCGGGTCTTCGGTCCTTGCGAAGCTCTATGTACTGCGAGCGCTGCTACTTGCAGCTGAGAAGGACCGCGGAGCTAGCAGCGAATTCGGAGAGCGCTAAGCACGAAGTCAAGAAGCGAGACGTGTCCCTGCAACGCGGTGCTAAGAGCAGCTTCCTCGCGGCGGGGGCGAGCTCCGGCCACAAGACATTCTCGTCGTAGCAACGGATCTCCGTGAAGGGCGTAGGCGAAAAGCTTTCGTTTTCCATTCGAACTGCGAGAGACGCAGACTGTTACACGGAGCTCTGAGAACAAAGGTGCACGCCCTAGGCGGGCTTGGGCAGAAGAAGCGTTCTCGAGCTCTTGGCTGCCCGCACACTGCTGGGTATGTGGCGCCCCTGCAGCGGCTTCTGGCCGCCGGCAAGTGAAAGCGGAGCAAGGCGTGGGCGAGGGCGGTGAACGAAGCGGCAAGAGCGCCGTGCTTGTGTGCACCACGTTAGAGGCTACTAGGAGAGGAAGGTGGTTGACTCTCGCTTGCCTTCCCAAGTGCCCTTAGCAGTCGGAAGGAGCAAGCTGAAGCACTGCTGCTTGTGCTGCTCCTTGGTTCCCTTGCAGCCCGCTCTGAAAGCATTGGCGGTCACTTCTAGGCGCCGAGTTGCACACACGCAGCACCACGCTAAGTGCCGCGGAGAAGGGAAATCCAGAGTGCAGCGAGGAGCTGGACGTGGCTTACGTGCAGTAAGGAAAAGGTGAACCTAAGCAGTGCCTCTTCAATCTGGCCGCCTCTGCTCTGGTAGCAACTTTTGCAAGTCGGCAAAGGGAGCCGCGAGTATGTAGAACGGAGGGCGGCGAGACGCCGTGTGTTATGCGCCCTTTCAGGGCTGCTGACAAGGGGCTACTTTAAGAACGCCTTCTTCGTCCTCGCGTCCTTCTCGCTTCGTTCTAGCTGCATGGAGTACAGCACAGCGAAGGAGTGAAGACGGGCACTGCCCCAGCTTTTGCCCTGGCGTGCAACGGCTGTGTGCTGCTTTTCCAAGCAGCAAGAGCACTGAGAAGTGAAAGCGATTGTGAAGGAGCTCTTTGGCTGCTCGTGTGCTCTTCGCTGCACTGCGCCGCTCGCAAGCGGCTGCGTTCTTCGGCGTCTGCCGTCCGGAGAGAGCTGAACTGCAGCGGTCAGTTTCAGCTCTGCCCAACAGCGTGCTCTCAGTTCTGCGGACAAGCACGCCCTGTTGCCTTGGCTCCGAGTGCAAAGTCCCTAGCGAGCACTCACTCAGTGCAATGCACCCAGAAAGACGCTCTCGCTCGTCTTTCAAGGAGCGATTCCTAACAGCAGAAGCAGCAGAGGCACAAACTGGATGACGAGAAGGGACAATGTAGAACACGTCTCTGTCCTGGCACATTGTCGTGTGCGATATGTCCCTCCGGGTCTTCGGTCCTTGCGAAGCTCTATGTACTGCGAGCGCTGCTACTTGCAGCTGAGAAGGACCGCGGAGCTAGCAGCGAATTCGGAGAGCGCTAAGCACGAAGTCAAGAAGCGAGACGTGTCCCTGCAACGCGGTGCTAAGAGCAGCTTCCTCGCGGCGGGGGCGAGCTCCGGCCACAAGACATTCTCGTCGTAGCAACGGATCTCCGTGAAGGGCGTAGGCGAAAAGCTTTCGTTTTCCATTCGAACTGCGAGAGACGCAGACTGTTACACGGAGCTCTGAGAACAAAGGTGCACGCCCTAGGCTGGCTTGGGCAGAAGAAGCGTTCTCGAGCTCTTGGCTGCCCGCACACTGCTGGGTATGTGGCGCCCCTGCAGCGGCTTCTGGCCGCCGGCAAGTGAAAGCGGAGCAAGGCGTGGGCGAGGGCGAGGGCGGTGAACGAAGCGGCTATGTGCCGTGCTTGTGTGCACCACGTTAGAGGCTACTAGGAGAGGAAGGTGGTTGACTCTCGCTTGCCTTCCCAAGTGCCCTTAGCAGTCGGAAGGAGCAAGCTGAAGCACTGCTGCTTGTGCTGCTCCTTGGTTCCCTTGCAGCCCGCTCTGAAAGCATTGGCGGTCACTTCTAGGCGCCGAGTTGCACACACGCAGCACCACGCTAAGTGCCGCGGAGAAGGGAAATCCAGAGTGCAGCGAGGAGCTGGACGTGGCTTACGTGCAGTAAGGAAAAGGTGAACCTAAGCAGTGCCTCTTCAATCTGGCCGCCTCTGCTCTGGTAGCAACTTTTGCAAGTCGGCAAAGGGAGCCGCGAGTATGTAGAACGGAGGGCAGCGAGACGCCGTGTGTTATGCGCCCTTTCAGGGCTGCTGACAAGGGGCTACTTTAAGAACGCCTTCTTCGTCCTCGCGTCCTTCTCGCTTCGTTCTAGCTGCATGGAGTACAGCACAGCGAAGGAGTGAAGACGGGCACTGCCCCAGCTTTTGCCCTGGCGTGCAACGGCTGTGTGCTGCTTTTCCAAGCAGCAAGAGCACTGAGAAGTGAAAGCGATTGTGAAGGAGCTCTTTGGCTGCTCGTGTGCTCTTCGCTGCACTGCGCCGCTCGCAAGCGGCTG
Organism: Sturnus vulgaris; assembly: GCF_052056855.1. Lineage (NCBI taxonomy): Eukaryota > Metazoa > Chordata > Aves > Passeriformes > Sturnidae > Sturnus > Sturnus vulgaris. The sequence continues at coordinate 51,101 of NW_028275908.1, read as the reverse complement.
CGTTCTTCGGCGTCTGCCGTCCGGAGAGAGCTGAACTGCAGCGGTCAGTTTCAGCTCTGCCCAACAGCGTGCTCTCAGTTCTGCGGACAAGCACGCCCTGTTGCCTTGGCTCCGAGTGCAAAGTCCCTAGCGAGCACTCACTCAGTGCAATGCACCCAGAAAGACGCTCTCGCTCGTCTTTCAAGGAGCGATTCCTAACAGCAGAAGCAGCAGAGGCACAAACTGGATGACGAGAAGGGACAATGTAGAACACGTCTCTGTCCTGGCACATTGTCGTGTGCGATATGTCCCTCCGGGTCTTCGGTCCTTGCGAAGCTCTATGTACTGCGAGCGCTGCTACTTGCAGCTGAGAAGGACCGCGGAGCTAGCAGCGAATTCGGAGAGCGCTAAGCACGAAGTCAAGAAGCGAGACGTGTCCCTGCAACGCGGTGCTAAGAGCAGCTTCCTCGCGGCGGGGGCGAGCTCCGGCCACAAGACATTCTCGTCGTAGCAACGGATCTCCGTGAAGGGCGTAGGCGAAAAGCTTTCGTTTTCCATTCGAACTGCGAGAGACGCAGACTGTTACACGGAGCTCTGAGAACAAAGGTGCACGCCCTAGGCTGGCTTGGGCAGAAGAAGCGTTCTCGAGCTCTTGGCTGCCCGCACACTGCTGGGTATGTGGCGCCCCTGCAGCGGCTTCTGGCCGCCGGCAAGTGAAAGCGGAGCAAGGCGTGGGCGAGGGCGAGGGCGGTGAACGAAGCGGCTATGTGCCGTGCTTGTGTGCACCACGTTAGAGGCTACTAGGAGAGGAAGGTGGTTGACTCTCGCTTGCCTTCCCAAGTGCCCTTAGCAGTCGGAAGGAGCAAGCTGAAGCACTGCTGCTTGTGCTGCTCCTTGGTTCCCTTGCAGCCCGCTCTGAAAGCATTGGCGGTCACTTCTAGGCGCCGAGTTGCACACACGCAGCACCGCGCTAAGTGCCGCGGAGAAGGGAAATCCAGAGTGCAGCGAGGAGCTGGACGTGGCTTACGTGCAGTAAGGAAAAGGTGAACCTAAGCAGTGCCTCTTCAATCTGGCCGCCTCTGCTCTGGTAGCAACTTTTGCAAGTCGGCAAAGGGAGCCGCGAGTATGTAGAACGGAGGGCAGCGAGACGCCGTGTGTTATGCGCCCTTTCAGGGCTGCTGACAAGGGGCTACTTTAAGAACGCCTTCTTCGTCCTCGCGTCCTTCTCGCTTCGTTCTAGCTGCATGGAGTACAGCACAGCGAAGGAGTGAAGACGGGCACTGCCCCAGCTTTTGCCCTGGCGTGCAACGGCTGTGTGCTGCTTTTCCAAGCAGCAAGAGCACTGAGAAGTGAAAGCGATTGTGAAGGAGCTCTTTGGCTGCTCGTGTGCTCTTCGCTGCACTGCGCCGCTCGCAAGCGGCTGCGTTCTTCGGCGTCTGCCGTCCGGAGAGAGCTGAACTGCAGCGGTCAGTTTCAGCTCTGCCCAACAGCGTGCTCTCAGTTCTGCGGACAAGCACGCCCTGTTGCCTTGGCTCCGAGTGCAAAGTCCCTAGCGAGCACTCACTCAGTGCAATGCACCCAGAAAGACGCTCTCGCTCGTCTTTCACGGAGCGATTCCTAACAGCAGAAGCAGCAGAGGCACAAACTGGATGACGAGAAGGGACAATGTAGAACACGTCTCTGTCCTGGCACATTGTCGTGTGCGATATGTCCCTCCGGGTCTTCGGTCCTTGCGAAGCTCTATGTACTGCGAGCGCTGCTACTTGCAGCTGAGAAGGACCGCGGAGCTAGCAGCGAATTCGGAGAGCGCTAAGCACGAAGTCAAGAAGCGAGACGTGTCCCTGCAACGCGGTGCTAAGAGCAGCTTCCTCGCGGCGGGGGCGAGCTCCGGCCACAAGACATTCTCGTCGCAGCAACGGATCTCCGTGAAGGGCGTAGGCGAAAAGCTTTCGTTTTCCATTCGAACTGCGAGAGACGCAGACTGTTACACGGAGCTCTGAGAACAAAGGTGCACGCCCTAGGCGGGCTTGGGCAGAAGAAGCGTTCTCGAGCTCTTGGCTGCCCGCACACTGCTGGGTATGTGGCGCCCCTGCAGCGGCTTCTGGCCGCCGGCAAGTGAAAGCGGAGCAAGGCGTGGGCGAGGGCGGTGAACGAAGCGGCTATGTGCCGTGCTTGTGTGCACCACGTTAGAGGCTACTAGGAGAGGAAGGTGGTTGACTCTCGCTTGCCTTCCCAAGTGCCCTTAGCAGTCGGAAGGAGCAAGCTGAAGCACTGCTGCTTGTGCTGCTCCTTGGTTCCCTTGCAGCCCGCTCTGAAAGCATTGGCGGTCACTTCTAGGCGCCGAGTTGCACACACACAGCACCGCGTTAAGTGTCGCGGAGAAGGGAAATCCAGAGTGCAGCGAGGAGCTGGACGTGGCTTACGTGCAGTAAGGAAAAGGTGAACCTAAGCAGTGCCTCTTCAATCTGGCCGCCTCTGCTCTGGTAGCAACTTTTGCAAGTCGGCAAAGGGAGCCGCGAGTATGTAGAACGGAGGGCGGCGAGACGCCGTGTGTTATGCGCCCTTTCAGGGCTGCTGACAAGGGGCTACTTTAAGAACGCCTTCTTCGTCCTCGCGTCCTTCTCGCTTCGCTCTAGCTGCATGGAGTACAGCACAGCGAAGGAGTGAAGACGGGCACTGCCCCAGCTTTTGCCCTGGCGTGCAACGGCTGTGTGCTGCTTTTCCAAGCAGCAAGAGCACTGAGAAGTGAAAGCGATTGTGAAGGAGCTCTTTGGCTGCTCGTGTGCTCTTCGCTGCACTGCGCCGCTCGCAAGCGGCTGCGTTCTTCGGCGTCTGCCGTCCGGAGAGAGCTGAACTGCAGCGGTCAGTTTCAGCTCTGCCCAACAGCGTGCTCTCAGTTCTGCGGACAAGCACGTCCTGTTGCCTTGGCTCCGAGTGCAAAGTCCCTAGCGAGCACTCACTCAGTGCAATGCACCCAGAAAGACGCTCTCGCTCGTCTTTCAAGCAGCGATTCCTAACAGCAGAAGCAGCAGAGGCACAAACTGGATGACGAGAAGGGACAATGTAGAACACGTCTCTGTCCTGGCACATTGTCGTGTGCGATATGTCCCTCCGGGTCTTCGGTCCTTGCGAAGCTCTATGTACTGCGAGCGCTGCTACTTGCAGCTGAGAAGGACCGCGGAGCTAGCAGCGAATTCGGAGAGCGCTAAGCACGAAGTCAAGAAGCGAGACGTGTCCCTGCAACGCGGTGCTAAGAGCAGCTTCCTCGCGGCGGGGGCGAGCTCCGGCCACAAGACATTCTCGTCGTAACAACGGATCTCCGTGAAGGGCGTAGGCGAAAAGCTTTCGTTTTCCATTCGAACTGCGAGAGACGCAGACTGTTACACGGAGCTCTGAGAACAAAGGTGCACGCCCTAGGCGGGCTTGGGCAGAAGAAGCGTTCTCGAGCTCTTGGCTGCCCGCACACTGCTGGGTATGTGGCGCCCCTGCAGCGGCTTCTGGCCGCCGGCAAGTGAAAGCGGAGCAAGGCGTGGGCGAGGGCGGTGAACGAAGCGGCAAGAGCGCCGTGCTTGTGTGCACCACGTTAGAGGCTACTAGGAGAGGAAGGTGGTTGACTCTCGCTTGCCTTCCCAAGTGCCCTTAGCAGTCGGAAGGAGCAAGCTGAAGCACTGCTGCTTGTGCTGCTCCTTGGTTCCCTTGCAGCCCGCTCTGAAAGCATTGGCGGTCACTTCTAGGCGCCGAGTTGCACACACGCAGCACCACGCTAAGTGCCGCGGAGAAGGGAAATCCAGAGTGCAGCGAGGAGCTGGACGTGGCTTACGTGCAGTAAGGAAAAGGTGAACCTAAGCAGTGCCTCTTCAATCTGGCCGCCTCTGCTCTGGTAGCAACTTTTGCAAGTCGGCAAAGGGAGCCGCGAGTATGTAGAACGGAGGGCAGCGAGACGCCGTGTGTTATGCGCCCTTTCAGGGCTGCTGACAAGGGGCTACTTTAAGAACGCCTTCTTCGTCCTCGCGTCCTTCTCGCTTCGTTCTAGCTGCATGGAGTACAGCACAGCGAAGGAGTGAAGACGGGCACTGCCCCAGCTTTTGCCCTGGCGTGCAACGGCTGTGTGCTGCTTTTCCAAGCAGCAAGAGCACTGAGAAGTGAAAGCGATTGTGAAGGAGCTCTTTGGCTGCTCGTGTGCTCTTCGCTGCACTGCGCCGCTCGCAAGCGGCTGCGTTCTTCGGCGTCTGCCGTCCGGAGAGAGCTGAACTGCAGCGGTCAGTTTCAGCTCTGCCCAACAGCGTGCTCTCAGTTCTGCGGACAAGCACGCCCTGTTGCCTTGGCTCCGAGTGCAAAGTCCCTAGCGAGCACTCACTCAGTGCAATGCACCCAGAAAGACGCTCTCGCTCGTCTTTCACGGAGCGATTCCTAACAGCAGAAGCAGCAGAGGCACAAACTGGATGACGAGAAGGGACAATGTAGAACACGTCTCTGTCCTGGCACATTGTCGTGTGCGATATGTCCCTCCGGGTCTTCGGTCCTTGCGAAGCTCTATGTACTGCGAGCGCTGCTACTTGCAGCTGAGAAGGACCGCGGAGCTAGCAGCGAATTCGGAGAGCGCTAAGCACGAAGTCAAGAAGCGAGACGTGTCCCTGCAACGCGGTGCTAAGAGCAGCTTCCTCGCGGCGGGGGCGATCTCCGGCCACAAGACATTCTCGTCCTGGCAACGGATCTCTGTGAAGGGCGTAGGCGAAAAGCTTTCGTTTTCCATTCGAACTGCGAGAGAGGCAGACTGTTACACGGAGCTCTGAGAACAAAGGTGCACGCCCTAGGCTGGCTTGGGCAGAAGAAGCGTTCTCGAGCTCTTGGCTGCCCGCACACTGCTGGGTATGTGGCGCCCCTGCAGCGGCTTCTGGCCGCCGGCAAGTGAAAGCGGAGCAAGGCGTGGGCGAGGGCGAGGGCGGTGAACGAAGCGGCTATGTGCCGTGCTTGTGTGCACCACGTTAGAGGCTACTAGGAGAGGAAGGTGGTTGACTCTCGCTTGCCTTCCCAAGTGCCCTTAGCAGTCGGAAGGAGCAAGCTGAAGCACTGCTGCTTGTGCTGCTCCTTGGTTCCCTTGCAGCCCGCTCTGAAAGCATTGGCGGTCACTTCTAGGCGCCGAGTTGCACACACGCAGCACCACGCTAAGTGCCGCGGAGAAGGGAAATCCAGAGTGCAGCGAGGAGCTGGACGTGGCTTACGTGCAGTAAGGAAAAGGTGAACCTAAGCAGTGCCTCTTCAATCTGGCCGCCTCTGCTCTGGTAGCAACTTTTGCAAGTCGGCAAAGGGAGCCGCGAGTATGTAGAACGGAGGGCAGCGAGACGCCGTGTGTTATGCGCCCTTTCAGGGCTGCTGACAAGGGGCTACTTTAAGAACGCCTTCTTCGTCCTCGCGTCCTTCTCGCTTCGTTCTAGCTGCATGGAGTACAGCACAGCGAAGGAGTGAAGACGGGCACTGCCCCAGCTTTTGCCCTGGCGTGCAACGGCTGTGTGCTGCTTTTCCAAGCAGCAAGAGCACTGAGAAGTGAAAGCGATTGTGAAGGAGCTCTTTGGCTGCTCGTGTGCTCTTCGCTGCACTGCGCCGCTCGCAAGCGGCTGCGTTCTTCGGCGTCTGCCGTCCGGAGAGAGCTGAACTGCAGCGGTCAGTTTCAGCTCTGCCCAACAGCGTGCTCTCAGTTCTGCGGACAAGCACGCCCTGTTGCCTTGGCTCCGAGTGCAAAGTCCCTAGCGAGCACTCACTCAGTGCAATGCACCCAGAAAGACGCTCTCGCTCGTCTTTCAAGCAGCGATTCCTAACAGCAGAAGCAGCAGAGGCACAAACTGGATGACGAGAAGGGACAATGTAGAACACGTCTCTGTCCTGGCACATTGTCGTGTGCGATATGTCCCTCCGGGTCTTCGGTCCTTGCGAAGCTCTATGTACTGCGAGCGCTGCTACTTGCAGCTGAGAAGGACCGCGGAGCTAGCAGCGAATTCGGAGAGCGCTAAGCACGAAGTCAAGAAGCGAGACGTGTCCCTGCAACGCGGTGCTAAGAGCAGCTTCCTCGCGGCGGGGGCGAGCTCCGGCCACAAGACATTCTCGTCGTAGCAACGGATCTCCGTGAAGGGCGTAGGCGAAAAGCTTTCGTTTTCCATTCGAACTGCGAGAGAGGCAGACTGTTACACGGAGCTCTGAGAACAAAGGTGCACGCCCTAGGCGGGCTTGGGCAGAAGAAGCGTTCTCGAGCTCTTGGCTGCCCGCACACTGCTGGGTATGTGGCGCCCCTGCAGCGGCTTCTGGCCGCCGGCAAGTGAAAGCGGAGCAAGGCGTGGGCGAGGGCGGTGAACGAAGCGGCAAGAGCGCCGTGCTTGTGTGCACCACGTTAGAGGCTACTAGGAGAGGAAGGTGGTTGACTCTCGCTTGCCTTCCCAAGTGCCCTTAGCAGTCGGAAGGAGCAAGCTGAAGCACTGCTGCTTGTGCTGCTCCTTGGTTCCCTTGCAGCCCGCTCTGAAAGCATTGGCGGTCACTTCTAGGCGCCGAGTTGCACACACGCAGCACCACGCTAAGTGCCGCGGAGAAGGGAAATCCAGAGTGCAGCGAGGAGCTGGACGTGGCTTACGTGCAGTAAGGAAAAGGTGAACCTAAGCAGTGCCTCTTCAATCTGGCCGCCTCTGCTCTGGTAGCAACTTTTGCAAGTCGGCAAAGGGAGCCGCGAGTATGTAGAACGGAGGGCGGCGAGACGCCGTGTGTTATGCGCCCTTTCAGGGCTGCTGACAAGGGGCTACTTTAAGAACGCCTTCTTCGTCCTCGCGTCCTTCTCGCTTCGTTCTAGCTGCATGGAGTACAGCACAGCGAAGGAGTGAAGACGGGCACTGCCCCAGCTTTTGCCCTGGCGTGCAACGGCTGTGTGCTGCTTTTCCAAGCAGCAAGAGCACTGAGAAGTGAAAGCGATTGTGAAGGAGCTCTTTGGCTGCTCGTGTGCTCTTCGCTGCACTGCGCCGCTCGCAAGCGGCTGCGTTCTTCGGCGTCTGCCGTCCGGAGAGAGCTGAACTGCAGCGGTCAGTTTCAGCTCTGCCCAACAGCGTGCTCTCAGTTCTGCGGACAAGCACGCCCTGTTGCCTTGGCTCCGAGTGCAAAGTCCCTAGCGAGCACTCACTCAGTGCAATGCACCCAGAAAGACGCTCTCGCTCGTCTTTCAAGGAGCGATTCCTAACAGCAGAAGCAGCAGAGGCACAAACTGGATGACGAGAAGGGACAATGTAGAACACGTCTCTGTCCTGGCACATTGTCGTGTGCGATATGTCCCTCCGGGTCTTCGGTCCTTGCGAAGCTCTATGTACTGCGAGCGCTGCTACTTGCAGCTGAGAAGGACCGCGGAGCTAGCAGCGAATTCGGAGAGCGCTAAGCACGAAGTCAAGAAGCGAGACGTGTCCCTGCAACGCGGTGCTAAGAGCAGCTTCCTCGCGGCGGGGGCGAGCTCCGGCCACAAGACATTCTCGTCGTAGCAACGGATCTCCGTGAAGGGCGTAGGCGAAAAGCTTTCGTTTTCCATTCGAACTGCGAGAGACGCAGACTGTTACACGGAGCTCTGAGAACAAAGGTGCACGCCCTAGGCTGGCTTGGGCAGAAGAAGCGTTCTCGAGCTCTTGGCTGCCCGCACACTGCTGGGTATGTGGCGCCCCTGCAGCGGCTTCTGGCCGCCGGCAAGTGAAAGCGGAGCAAGGCGTGGGCGAGGGCGAGGGCGGTGAACGAAGCGGCTATGTGCCGTGCTTGTGTGCACCACGTTAGAGGCTACTAGGAGAGGAAGGTGGTTGACTCTCGCTTGCCTTCCCAAGTGCCCTTAGCAGTCGGAAGGAGCAAGCTGAAGCACTGCTGCTTGTGCTGCTCCTTGGTTCCCTTGCAGCCCGCTCTGAAAGCATTGGCGGTCACTTCTAGGCGCCGAGTTGCACACACGCAGCACCACGCTAAGTGCCGCGGAGAAGGGAAATCCAGAGTGCAGCGAGGAGCTGGACGTGGCTTACGTGCAGTAAGGAAAAGGTGAACCTAAGCAGTGCCTCTTCAATCTGGCCGCCTCTGCTCTGGTAGCAACTTTTGCAAGTCGGCAAAGGGAGCCGCGAGTATGTAGAACGGAGGGCGGCGAGACGCCGTGTGTTATGCGCCCTTTCAGGGCTGCTGACAAGGGGCTACTTTAAGAACGCCTTCTTCGTCCTCGCGTCCTTCTCGCTTCGTTCTAGCTGCATGGAGTACAGCACAGCGAAGGAGTGAAGACGGGCACTGCCCCAGCTTTTGCCCTGGCGTGCAACGGCTGTGTGCTGCTTTTCCAAGCAGCAAGAGCACTGAGAAGTGAAAGCGATTGTGAAGGAGCTCTTTGGCTGCTCGTGTGCTCTTCGCTGCACTGCGCCGCTCGCAAGCGGCTGCGTTCTTCGGCGTCTGCCGTCCGGAGAGAGCTGAACTGCAGCGGTCAGTTTCAGCTCTGCCCAACAGCGTGCTCTCAGTTCTGCGGACAAGCACGCCCTGTTGCCTTGGCTCCGAGTGCAAAGTCCCTAGCGAGCACTCACTCAGTGCAATGCACCCAGAAAGACGCTCTCGCTCGTCTTTCAAGGAGCGATTCCTAACAGCAGAAGCAGCAGAGGCACAAACTGGATGACGAGAAGGGACAATGTAGAACACGTCTCTGTCCTGGCACATTGTCGTGTGCGATATGTCCCTCCGGGTCTTCGGTCCTTGCGAAGCTCTATGTACTGCGAGCGCTGCTACTTGCAGCTGAGAAGGACCGCGGAGCTAGCAGCGAATTCGGAGAGCGCTAAGCACGAAGTCAAGAAGCGAGACGTGTCCCTGCAACGCGGTGCTAAGAGCAGCTTCCTCGCGGCGGGGGCGAGCTCCGGCCACAAGACATTCTCGTCGTAGCAACGGATCTCCGTGAAGGGCGTAGGCGAAAAGCTTTCGTTTTCCATTCGAACTGCGAGAGACGCAGACTGTTACACGGAGCTCTGAGAACAAAGGTGCACGCCCTAGGCTGGCTTGGGCAGAAGAAGCGTTCTCGAGCTCTTGGCTGCCCGCACACTGCTGGGTATGTGGCGCCCCTGCAGCGGCTTCTGGCCGCCGGCAAGTGAAAGCGGAGCAAGGCGTGGGCGAGGGCGAGGGCGGTGAACGAAGCGGCTATGTGCCGTGCTTGTGTGCACCACGTTAGAGGCTACTAGGAGAGGAAGGTGGTTGACTCTCGCTTGCCTTCCCAAGTGCCCTTAGCAGTCGGAAGGAGCAAGCTGAAGCACTGCTGCTTGTGCTGCTCCTTGGTTCCCTTGCAGCCCGCTCTGAAAGCATTGGCGGTCACTTCTAGGCGCCGAGTTGCACACACGCAGCACCACGCTAAGTGCCGCGGAGAAGGGAAATCCAGAGTGCAGCGAGGAGCTGGACGTGGCTTACGTGCAGTAAGGAAAAGGTGAACCTAAGCAGTGCCTCTTCAATCTGGCCGCCTCTGCTCTGGTAGCAACTTTTGCAAGTCGGCAAAGGGAGCCGCGAGTATGTAGAACGGAGGGCAGCGAGACGCCGTGTGTTATGCGCCCTTTCAGGGCTGCTGACAAGGGGCTACTTTAAGAACGCCTTCTTCGTCCTCGCGTCCTTCTCGCTTCGTTCTAGCTGCATGGAGTACAGCACAGCGAAGGAGTGAAGACGGGCACTGCCCCAGCTTTTGCCCTGGCGTGCAACGGCTGTGTGCTGCTTTTCCAAGCAGCAAGAGCACTGAGAAGTGAAAGCGATTGTGAAGGAGCTCTTTGGCTGCTCGTGTGCTCTTCGCTGCACTGCGCCGCTCGCAAGCGGCTGCGTTCTTCGGCGTCTGCCGTCCGGAGAGAGCTGAACTGCAGCGGTCAGTTTCAGCTCTGCCCAACAGCGTGCTCTCAGTTCTGCGGACAAGCACGCCCTGTTGCCTTGGCTCCGAGTGCAAAGTCCCTAGCGAGCACTCACTCAGTGCAATGCACCCAGAAAGACGCTCTCGCTCGTCTTTCAAGGAGCGATTCCTAACAGCAGAAGCAGCAGAGGCACAAACTGGATGACGAGAAGGGACAATGTAGAACACGTCTCTGTCCTGGCACATTGTCGTGTGCGATATGTCCCTCCGGGTCTTCGGTCCTTGCGAAGCTCTATGTACTGCGAGCGCTGCTACTTGCAGCTGAGAAGGACCGCGGAGCTAGCAGCGAATTCGGAGAGCGCTAAGCACGAAGTCAAGAAGCGAGACGTGTCCCTGCAACGCGGTGCTAAGAGCAGCTTCCTCGCGGCGGGGGCGAGCTCCGGCCACAAGACATTCTCGTCGTAGCAACGGATCTCCGTGAAGGGCGTAGGCGAAAAGCTTTCGTTTTCCATTCGAACTGCGAGAGACGCAGACTGTTACACGGAGCTCTGAGAACAAAGGTGCACGCCCTAGGCTGGCTTGGGCAGAAGAAGCGTTCTCGAGCTCTTGGCTGCCCGCACACTGCTGGGTATGTGGCGCCCCTGCAGCGGCTTCTGGCCGCCGGCAAGTGAAAGCGGAGCAAGGCGTGGGCGAGGGCGAGGGCGGTGAACGAAGCGGCTATGTGCCGTGCTTGTGTGCACCACGTTAGAGGCTACTAGGAGAGGAAGGTGGTTGACTCTCGCTTGCCTTCCCAAGTGCCCTTAGCAGTCGGAAGGAGCAAGCTGAAGCACTGCTGCTTGTGCTGCTCCTTGGTTCCCTTGCAGCCCGCTCTGAAAGCATTGGCGGTCACTTCTAGGCGCCGAGTTGCACACACGCAGCACCACGCTAAGTGCCGCGGAGAAGGGAAATCCAGAGTGCAGCGAGGAGCTGGACGTGGCTTACGTGCAGTAAGGAAAAGGTGAACCTAAGCAGTGCCTCTTCAATCTGGCCGCCTCTGCTCTGGTAGCAACTTTTGCAAGTCGGCAAAGGGAGCCGCGAGTATGTAGAACGGAGGGCAGCGAGACGCCGTGTGTTATGCGCCCTTTCAGGGCTGCTGACAAGGGGCTACTTTAAGAACGCCTTCTTCGTCCTCGCGTCCTTCTCGCTTCGTTCTAGCTGCATGGAGTACAGCACAGCGAAGGAGTGAAGACGGGCACTGCCCCAGCTTTTGCCCTGGCGTGCAACGGCTGTGTGCTGCTTTTCCAAGCAGCAAGAGCACTGAGAAGTGAAAGCGATTGTGAAGGAGCTCTTTGGCTGCTCGTGTGCTCTTCGCTGCACTGCGCCGCTCGCAAGCGGCTGCGTTCTTCGGCGTCTGCCGTCCGGAGAGAGCTGAACTGCAGCGGTCAGTTTCAGCTCTGCCCAACAGCGTGCTCTCAGTTCTGCGGACAAGCACGCCCTGTTGCCTTGGCTCCGAGTGCAAAGTCCCTAGCGAGCACTCACTCAGTGCAATGCACCCAGAAAGACGCTCTCGCTCGTCTTTCAAGCAGCGATTCCTAACAGCAGAAGCAGCAGAGGCACAAACTGGATGACGAGAAGGGACAATGTAGAACACGTCTCTGTCCTGGCACATTGTCGTGTGCGATATGTCCCTCCGGGTCTTCGGTCCTTGCGAAGCTCTATGTACTGCGAGCGCTGCTACTTGCAGCTGAGAAGGACCGCGGAGCTAGCAGCGAATTCGGAGAGCGCTAAGCACGAAGTCAAGAAGCGAGACGTGTCCCTGCAACGCGGTGCTAAGAGCAGCTTCCTCGCGGCGGGGGCGAGCTCCGGCCACAAGACATTCTCGTCGTAGCAACGGATCTCCGTGAAGGGCGTAGGCGAAAAGCTTTCGTTTTCCATTCGAACTGCGAGAGAGGCAGACTGTTACACGGAGCTCTGAGAACAAAGGTGCACGCCCTAGGCGGGCTTGGGCAGAAGAAGCGTTCTCGAGCTCTTGGCTGCCCGCACACTGCTGGGTATGTGGCGCCCCTGCAGCGGCTTCTGGCCGCCGGCAAGTGAAAGCGGAGCAAGGCGTGGGCGAGGGCGGTGAACGAAGCGGCAAGAGCGCCGTGCTTGTGTGCACCACGTTAGAGGCTACTAGGAGAGGAAGGTGGTTGACTCTCGCTTGCCTTCCCAAGTGCCCTTAGCAGTCGGAAGGAGCAAGCTGAAGCACTGCTGCTTGTGCTGCTCCTTGGTTCCCTTGCAGCCCGCTCTGAAAGCATTGGCGGTCACTTCTAGGCGCCGAGTTGCACACACGCAGCACCGCGCTAAGTGCCGCGGAGAAGGGAAATCCAGAGTGCAGCGAGGAGCTGGACGTGGCTTACGTGCAGTAAGGAAAAGGTGAACCTAAGCAGTGCCTCTTCAATCTGGCCGCCTCTGCTCTGGTAGCAACTTTTGCAAGTCGGCAAAGGGAGCCGCGAGTATGTAGAACGGAGGGCAGCGAGACGCCGTGTGTTATGCGCCCTTTCAGGGCTGCTGACAAGGGGCTACTTTAAGAACGCCTTCTTCGTCCTCGCGTCCTTCTCGCTTCGTTCTAGCTGCATGGAGTACAGCACAGCGAAGGAGTGAAGACGGGCACTGCCCCAGCTTTTGCCCTGGCGTGCAACGGCTGTGTGCTGCTTTTCCAAGCAGCAAGAGCACTGAGAAGTGAAAGCGATTGTGAAGGAGCTCTTTGGCTGCTCGTGTGCTCTTCGCTGCACTGCGCCGCTCGCAAGCGGCTGCGTTCTTCGGCGTCTGCCGTCCGGAGAGAGCTGAACTGCAGCGGTCAGTTTCAGCTCTGCCCAACAGCGTGCTCTCAGTTCTGCGGACAAGCACGCCCTGTTGCCTTGGCTCCGAGTGCAAAGTCCCTAGCGAGCACTCACTCAGTGCAATGCACCCAGAAAGACGCTCTCGCTCGTCTTTCACGGAGCGATTCCTAACAGCAGAAGCAGCAGAGGCACAAACTGGATGACGAGAAGGGACAATGTAGAACACGTCTCTGTCCTGGCACATTGTCGTGTGCGATATGTCCCTCCGGGTCTTCGGTCCTTGCGAAGCTCTATGTACTGCGAGCGCTGCTACTTGCAGCTGAGAAGGACCGCGGAGCTAGCAGCGAATTCGGAGAGCGCTAAGCACGAAGTCAAGAAGCGAGACGTGTCCCTGCAACGCGGTGCTAAGAGCAGCTTCCTCGCGGCGGGGGCGAGCTCCGGCCACAAGACATTCTCGTCGCAGCAACGGATCTCCGTGAAGGGCGTAGGCGAAAAGCTTTCGTTTTCCATTCGAACTGCGAGAGACGCAGACTGTTACACGGAGCTCTGAGAACAAAGGTGCACGCCCTAGGCGGGCTTGGGCAGAAGAAGCGTTCTCGAGCTCTTGGCTGCCCGCACACTGCTGGGTATGTGGCGCCCCTGCAGCGGCTTCTGGCCGCCGGCAAGTGAAAGCGGAGCAAGGCGTGGGCGAGGGCGGTGAACGAAGCGGCTATGTGCCGTGCTTGTGTGCACCACGTTAGAGGCTACTAGGAGAGGAAGGTGGTTGACTCTCGCTTGCCTTCCCAAGTGCCCTTAGCAGTCGGAAGGAGCAAGCTGAAGCACTGCTGCTTGTGCTGCTCCTTGGTTCCCTTGCAGCCCGCTCTGAAAGCATTGGCGGTCACTTCTAGGCGCCGAGTTGCACACACACAGCACCGCGTTAAGTGTCGCGGAGAAGGGAAATCCAGAGTGCAGCGAGGAGCTGGACGTGGCTTACGTGCAGTAAGGAAAAGGTGAACCTAAGCAGTGCCTCTTCAATCTGGCCGCCTCTGCTCTGGTAGCAACTTTTGCAAGTCGGCAAAGGGAGCCGCGAGTATGTAGAACGGAGGGCGGCGAGACGCCGTGTGTTATGCGCCCTTTCAGGGCTGCTGACAAGGGGCTACTTTAAGAACGCCTTCTTCGTCCTCGCGTCCTTCTCGCTTCGCTCTAGCTGCATGGAGTACAGCACAGCGAAGGAGTGAAGACGGGCACTGCTGATACCGAAATAATGAGAAAAAGGACTAATGTAGATATAGTAGTAGTCATGCTAAGGCTTAGAAAACTGCAGTTCTCGAACAGGCCCTGGGAACCAGCCCTGGGAATGAGCTGGGGACTGTGGAAACAATAATTAAAGATAATTAAAGAATTTAGTGGAGCATATAAGAACATCTAGAAACTTTCAGGATAAGGCTAAAGTATAATAATAAATAAAGGGTTCTGGTGATGGGAAAACATGCAAGGGGGAATTAAAGGGGGGTAGCCTATAGTTTTGAATAGACAAGCATGCAAAATTTATAACTTTTAGGAATGATATCTACAAGATTTATGTATCTGTATTGTCTTGAAGAATGTGTACCTCTGCACGTGGACTACTTTGTAAAAAGGTATAAAAAACTTGACGAAAAAGGGAACTGTGGGACCCTGACTTTGGACGCTAGTCCGCAGGTTCCCCGGGCCCTGAATAAAGCACCGCATAAACTGACACTCTGTTAGTTTGTGTTCTGTTTGGGGCATCGGGCAGCAGTTTTCTGGCGACCCAGATGGGACTCCGGAGGCGGCAGGGGCGGTTCGCGAGCTGATCCACTCCACGCCGGCACCAGGTGATTTCTGGGGAGGACATCAACCCGTGCCCGACCCCGCGCCTGACGGACGACCAGGAGGTAAGCCCGAAGGTGCTTTATTCCTTTTATCAAGGGAAAGGGGGACCTGCCGATTAAGTCGGAACGGCGTTTCCGCACGGGGGTCACAGACGTCTTTAAGGTTGTGGAAAAAGCCTAGGCGCTGACCGTCAGACGCAGCAGTGACTGCGCAGGTTCAGCACTTGCCACTCGCAGAGACGAGAAAGGCAAGATTTGTGGAAAGGGTGTGAGTGTAAAGGGTGTGAGTGTTGTGTGTGGTGTGTATTGGAAAGGGTGTGAGTGCTGTGTGTGGTGTGTATTGTGTTAAAAAAAAAAAAAAAAAAAAAAAGAAAAAAAAAAAAAAAAAAAAAAAAAAAAAAAAAAAAAAAGAAAAAAAGAAAAAGTGTAATGATGCCTTTAAAAACGTTTAAGACTCTAGCAAGTTCCGGGATGGAAATCCCGGACGATTCACCATTGGGCTGTTTATTACAACACTGGAATGTGGGGAACTTTGGTCAAGAATTAAGTAAAAGGAAATTGATTGATTTCTGTAATCATGTATGGCCTTTATATGAACCCGATGGTATGCAATGGCCTAGGAACGGTACACTGAATCCTGACATTATTACACCTTTGATGCATTTCCTGCAAAGTAATGAAAAATGGGATGAAATACCGTACCTAGACCTCTTTTATTATTTGAAAGATAAACCAGAGTGGCAAAAGGAGTGTGGGATCATGGTTTTGAAAACATTAAACCTGAATTGTGAAGGATGTAAGGGGTGGCAGAAAGAGAAGGAATGCTCAGTTAAGTTTTTGGAACCTGAAGAGGATGTTTCTTTGCTGATAGCCCCTAGTGCTCCTCCGATGGAAGAACGTGGAGAAAGTATGTTAGAGGCAGAAAGGGAGGATAAAGAAACAAAAATAGGAACCACAGATATACCACGAACCCCCTTATGTGAAAGAACTCGGAGAGGGAGGTGGGAGGTAGAAAGGAAGAAAAAGGGAGGAGGTGCTCATTTAATGGTTCCGCTGCGTGAAGCAGTCGGGCCGCAGGGGGAACGGGTCATAGTGAAAGTTCCCTTTTCTCCGAATGATTTGCTAATTTGGAAACAATCAGCGGGGGCGTATCGGGAGGATCCTGAACGAACTGCGCGGGTGGTAAAAATGGTAATTAAGACTCAGAACCCAGATTGGAATGATTTACAAGTTCTGTTAGACACAATAATGGATTCTACTGAAAAGGAAATGGTGTTTAAAGCCATGACAGAGAAAGCACGGGAAATGATTAGGTTGCAGCTTGCGGATGGTACAGTAAATGACTTAGTGCCTAGGGAAGATCCGGAGTGGGATCCCAACTCGACGGGCGGGTCTCGGAGACTTAAAGCTTATCAGGATTTGTTAACAGAAGGAATACGGAATGGAATACCAAAAACTTTGAATTGGTCCAAGTTATATTCGGTCAGACAGGAAAAGAATGAGTCTCCATCAACCTTTTTAGAGCGGCTTAAGGAGACAGCTCGTAGATACACTAATTTAGAAGTTGAGGGAGAATCGGGAAAATTACAGCTAGCATTAATTTTTATGGGGCAGTCCCAGGAAGATATTAGAAAGAAATTACAAAAATTGGAGGGAGAAGATACTCGGAATTTAGATAAACTATTGGAAGTTGCGTGGAAGGTATATAATAACAGGGAAAAAGAAACGGCCAGGAAACAACAGGCTACTATGTTAGCGGTGTTACAGCAAGTGGCTGGAAATAATATGAGAGGAGGGAGTCGTGGACGTGGACGAGGAAGGGGTAGAGGAATAGCAAAGGGGGAAATGCCAATGGGGGCGGGAGGACTCATGGGACAATTGAATATGGGAAGAGGAAGAATGCAGCTGGGGATAGATCAATGTGCTCTATGTAAAAATAAAGGACATTGGAAAAATGAGTGCCCTCTCAACCAAGGAATGGGTTTTGGGGGAGGAATTATAGCCAGTGGGGATGGAAATCAGGGACTGATGAATAATACAGGTGCTTTCCCGGGAAATCCACAAGGTGCCGCCCAGGCCTTTATGATGGGGAATTACCAGAATCAGAGCTGACTAGACCAGGATTTAAAGGTAATAATGGAAGTAGATGGGGAACCATTAGAATTTAGAGTAGATACTGGGGCATCATTCTCAGCTGTCAACACTAAGATAGGACCTTTGAGTGATTCTACTATTCAAGTAGTGGGAGTTACGGGACAAGTTGAGGAACGAACATTTTTGCGGCCATTAGATATAAAATTTGGGGGGAAGGAATTTGACCATCGATTTTTATATATGCCAAATAGCCCAGAATCACTATTTGGGAGGGATTTATTGTCAATGTTAGAAGCAAAGATAATATTTGAAAAAGGTAGAGTAAGATTGGAATTTCCCGAGGAGAATATTGCTAAGCTGTTTGTAGTGAAAGAAGTAGAAGCAGTAGAAATACCACAAGAAATAGAGCAAGCTGTAGTACCATGGGTATGGGAAACAGGAGTACCTGGAAAATCAAAAGCGGCACAACCGGTTGTAATAGAACTAAAAGAAGGAGCCTCCCCAGTAAGGGTAAAACAATATCCTTTGAAATTGGAAGCACGAATAGGAATAGCACCTATGATTGAACAATTTCTTAGCTTAGGAATTTTACAGGAATGTGAGTCAGAATTCAATACTCCGATATTCCCAGTTAGAAAGCCAAATGGTAAGTATAGATTAGTTCAAGATTTAAGAGCAATTAATAATATCACTAAAGATATACACCCAGTAGTAGCTAATCCGTATACATTGTTGACAGCTGTGTCGGAAAAGTTTAAGTGGTTCACAGTGATTGATTTGAAAGATGCATTTTTCTGTATCCCCTTGGCACTTGAAAGTAGGAAATACTTTGCTTTTGAGTGGGAGAACCCAGACACGGGACGCAAGAAGCAGCTCACCTGGACGCGTCTACCACAAGGATTCAAAAACTCACCAACCATTTTTGGAAATCAATTGGCTCGAGAGTTAGAAGAATGGAAGATGACTCAGGTAAAAGAATCACCTTTTTTATATGTTCTCCTACAATATGTTGATGATATCTTTATAGCCTCCGCAGAAAAGGATGTTTGCCTTAGACTCACCATTGAATTACTTAATATGCTGGGACAAGCTGGATACCGAGTATCGAGAGAAAAAGCTCAGCTGGTAAGAACCCAAGTGATTTACTTAGGCTGCGAAATTTCACAAGGGGTGCGAAAGTTAGGAATCAATCGAGTACAAGCAATTTGCACCATACCCACACCACGAAATCCACAAGAGTTAAGATCCTTTTTGGGCATGATAGGGTGGTGCCGCTTGTGGATTCCGGAATTTGGACTGAAAGCAAAACCCTTGTATGAAGCAGCCAAAAGCCCTGTGTTTCAGTGGGGACAAACACAAGAAAAGGCATTTCAGAGTCTGAAACAAGCTTTAAAGGAAGCCCCAGCACTAGGATTGCCAGATCTCACAAAACCTTTTCAACTATACGTAAATGAAAGACAGAGACTGGCAATAGGGGTTCTCACCCAAAAATTGGGCTCATGGAAACGCCCGGTGGGGTACTTCTCAAAGCAGCTAGACTCTGTAAGTGCCGGATGGCCCAGTTGTCTTAGGGCTGTGGCAGCAACAGTGCTCCTAATTCGAGAAGCCAGAAAATTGACTTTGGGAAAAAGGATGGAAGTATTTGTTCCCCATATGGTCATTGCAGTTTTGGAACAAAAAGGGGGGCATTGGCTCTCGTCGAGTCGCATGTTACAATATCAGGCACTCCTCCGAGAACAGGATGACATTGAATTAAAAATAACCAATCATCTTAATCCAGCAGAATTTCTTAGGAGCAGCAGCCAGGAAGAAGGAGGCGAATTGACACATGATTGCGTAGAAATCATTGAACAGGTATATGCCAGCCGGAAGGACCTGAAAGATGAGCCTTTGGAAAATCCGGAATGGGAACTGTTTACAGATGGATCCAGCTTTGTGGAAAACGGAATCAGGTATGCGGGATACGCAGTAGTGACTTTGACACAAATAATAGAAGCTCGAGCTTTAACCCCGGGAACTTCAGCCCAGAAAGCCGAGATACAAGCTCTGGTAAGAGCCTTAGAATTGAGTCAGGGGAAAAGAGTAAACATTTGGACCGATTCAAAATATGCCTTTGGAGTAATACATGTACATGGAGCACTGTGGAAAGAAAGAGGACTGTTGAATTCTCAAGGATCAGAAATTAAGCACAAAGAACAAATATTAGCACTATTGGAAGCAGTGCATAAACCTCAGGCAGTAGCAGTGATGCATGTAAAAGGACATCAAAAGGAAGAGGGAAAAGCGTTCCAAGGAAACCAGCTGGCTGACAGAGTTGCCAAACAGGTTGCTCGAGAGGTATGGACACAATTAGCTTTATTGCCAGTGCGAATTAACCCTGCCACTTCTTTTCTTGAGCAGAAACCATGGTATACACATGAAGATGAGAAGCTTGCTCAATTTGTTCAGGCCCAGAAGAATGAAAAGGATGGTATGTCACAGCTGAAGGTCAGGTTGTATTGCCAACAAAAGTAATGAAAACAATTTTAGAAATCGAACATAACAAGTGCCATTGGGGAGCAGACGCATTGGTACAGTTTTTAAAACGTGAGATAATTTCCAATCGGATGTTAACAATGGCAAAACGGATTAACGCCATGTGTCCAGTCTGTATTAAAAATAACCCAGTGACACGAAGGCAGATACAATTAGGAAAGTTACAAGTGGGGCCGCAACCAGGAGACTATTGGCAAATAGATTTCTCAGAGCTACCAAAAGCACAAGGGTACCGTTATTTACTGGTGTATGTGTGTACCTTTTCAGGGTGGCCAGAAGCCTTCCCATGCAGGACTAACCAAGCAAAGGAAGTAATTAAAACTTTACTACGGGAAATCATCCCTAGATTTGGAATCCCATTAGGAATGTCCTCAGATAGAGGACCTCACTTTGTAGCTAGAGTAGTCCAAGAGGTAGCCAGAGTGTTAGGGATAGTTTGGAATCTCCATACGCCCTGGAGACCACAATCTAGTGGCCAAGTGGAACGGATGAATCAGACATTAAAAGGGCAAATTAAGAAAATTTGTCAGGAAGCGAAGATACAGTGGCCTCAGGCACTACCTCTAGCCTTGCTAAGAATCAGGATTAAACCCAGAGAAAGGATAGGAGTAAGTCCATACGAAATTTTGTATGGCAAACCATATCATGCTACAACCTACAAAGGGGACCCTCACTTAGTAGGAGATCAAGTATTGTTGAGTTACATTTTGTCTTTAAATAAAGTCCTTACAGCGCTGCGAGGAGCATTGCAGTGGAACCGGCCTCTGCCCTTGGAGAATCCTGTCCATGACATACAGCCAGGAGATCAAGTATATGTGAAAAACTGGAATACGGAACCCTTGAAAGAAGTATGGGACGGTCCTCACCAGGTGATCATGACTACCTACACGGCAGTGAAAGTCCAAGGGATCGAAAACTGGATTCACTACACTCGAATCAAGAAGGTCCCGTCAAGATGGGAAGTACAGCCTTTGTCAGCAACAAAGCTGGTGTTCAGGGCAAGGCCTTAGTTCTTTTAACATTAGTCTGTATAATGCAGGTGGGAGAAGCGTTTGTTAAAATTACAGTTCCGGAGCCAGATGTAATGGTGCCTGAGGGTGCGGGAGTAAATTTAACCTGTTTGTTTTCTGACAACCAGAGAACTGGATTAAAAGAAGTACATGCAGCCTGGAGACAAATCACCACAGACGAGGTATTTACAGAAGGAATTGTGACACTTTGGGATATGGAACAGCAAAGAGGTAACACCACATTGACAATATCTCATATGCAAGCTGATCAGGTAGGACAATTCTCATGCATTGTGCGGATTAGAGAAAGTTTTGATTATGGGAACATAAATGTAGGTATTCTAAAAGAGAATGGGAGAACATGGCAGGTGACAGAAGCTGGAAAAACACAACAAAAATTGGGACAAGAAAATTTAATAGTGGGATTAGTTAGGGATTTTGGACAAGTACAAAATACTACGTCCATCACTGCATGTTTACCTTTACCTAAAGCTGCGGGAGATCCAATACCATGGGGCATCATTCCCGTTGGGGAAATGCCTCCAGTAACTATAAATGGGACAAAAAGATGTAATAAAGAAATACGGAATCATACTAAGATGATAGAGGAAACCTATACAGTTCGAGGGAAATGGTCAACACCGGGACAAAAGAGTGAGTGCCTAAAATTACTAAATCCGGTTTTTACAAGAATTGGACGGTTCAAGAATGTAGGATGGTGTACTTATGACATAAGACAAAAAAGACAAAAACCAGTCATAGAATTTTCTTATGAGATAGTATGTCAAGAAGGGAAGGAAGAATGGGAACATTGGAAAACGATTTGGGGTCCTAGTTTGTTAGAACCTTACAGTTACATAGGACCAGTACATTGGTGTGTCGAATGGTCGGGCCAGAGAGAGCAAGGACATCTAGGAGTGTTAGGAACTGAAACAGTAAGACGGGATCGAGTGACCCTCACACCTAGCTGGAATTGTAGCAAAATCATCACCTGTGATACCCCTGAATCCCAAATTGGTTTAGTGCCAGTACGGATACTATTAAAATGGGGCTGTGAATGTCAAAGGTATAATCATACAGTAACAGGTGAAATAAAAGGGGCATGGAAAGATTGTCAGACGACTACCATCAGGAGTCCAGGGCATTCAGTGTGGGTAATGGGGCACGGACAGTGGACTACTCATATGCCTATTAATGGCCCGGTCACACAGATTACTTTAGGAGTCCCTACACTTTGCCCTTTTTGGAAACAGTCTAAATTAACGCAGAAAGAGATGCAGTCACGAACAAAGAGAGAAGCAAATGAAGTGGCAGAAGAACTAGGATTGGGAAATGAAGATGAATGGCATGAACCCTCATCAGGAGTTAAATTTGGATGGGTATTGGAGTCCTTGTTTGCACCAATTTCTACATATAGAAACCGGGAGATGCTGTACAAATTAGTAGGACAAACTGAGAGGCTAGCCGCAGTTACAAAGAAAGGATTTAGGGATCTAAACTTACAGTTGCAGGCAACAACAAGAATGACAATTCAAAATAGAATGGCATTAGATTTGCTTTTATTAAAAGAACATGGAGTCTGTGGGTACCTCCAAGGAAAGGTTGACCATTGCTGCGTACATATCCCAAATGTCACAGAAGAAGTAGAAAAAGACATAAGTCAATTAGAACAAATTGAAACAAAAGTGCATGAAGTCCAGGAGGAAGCTGAACATAACTGGGTAGGAGCACTGTTTAGCTCCCTAGGAATCCAAGTCTCTGGTTGGATATCATCAATTGTACAATATGTAATAATGATTGTATTGATTATTGTAGTATGCATGATTATGTACAGATGTCTTTTAGGAATGATTGCCAGAGAAGGAACTCATACTCGACGTGTTATGAGAGCACTGACCTGGAAAGAAGTAATTCTGCCAACTCGAAAAGAAGACTCACCATCCTACTTAGAAACCATAACTTGAAGAATTGAGCATCCTTGCAGAAAATCTGAAGAATGCTCAAAAGGGGGGAGTTGATACCGAAATAATGAGAAAAAGGACTAATGTAGATATAGTAGTAGTCATGCTAAGGCTTAGAAAACTGCAGTTCTCGAACAGGCCCTGGGAACCAGCCCTGGGAATGAGCTGGGGACTGTGGAAACAATAATTAAAGATAATTAAAGAATTTAGTGGAGCATATAAGAACATCTAGAAACTTTCAGGATAAGGCTAAAGTATAATAATAAATAAAGGGTTCTGGTGATGGGAAAACATGCAAGGGGGAATTAAAGGGGGGTAGCCTATAGTTTTGAATAGACAAGCATGCAAAATTTATAACTTTTAGGAATGATATCTACAAGATTTATGTATCTGTATTGTCTTGAAGAATGTGTACCTCTGCACGTGGACTACTTTGTAAAAAGGTATAAAAAACTTGACGAAAAAGGGAACTGTGGGACCCTGACTTTGGACGCTAGTCCGCAGGTTCCCCGGGCCCTGAATAAAGCACCGCATAAACTGACACTCTGTTAGTTTGTGTTCTGTTTGGGGCATCGGGCAGCACTGCCCCAGCTTTTGCCCTGGCGTGCAACGGCTGTGTGCTGCTTTTCCAAGCAGCAAGAGCACTGAGAAGTGAAAGCGATTGTGAAGGAGCTCTTTGGCTGCTCGTGTGCTCTTCGCTGCACTGCGCCGCTCGCAAGCGGCTGCGTTCTTCGGCGTCTGCCGTCCGGAGAGAGCTGAACTGCAGCGGTCAGTTTCAGCTCTGCCCAACAGCGTGCTCTCAGTTCTGCGGACAAGCACGTCCTGTTGCCTTGGCTCCGAGTGCAAAGTCCCTAGCGAGCACTCACTCAGTGCAATGCACCCAGAAAGACGCTCTCGCTCGTCTTTCAAGCAGCGATTCCTAACAGCAGAAGCAGCAGAGGCACAAACTGGATGACGAGAAGGGACAATGTAGAACACGTCTCTGTCCTGGCACATTGTCGTGTGCGATATGTCCCTCCGGGTCTTCGGTCCTTGCGAAGCTCTATGTACTGCGAGCGCTGCTACTTGCAGCTGAGAAGGACCGCGGAGCTAGCAGCGAATTCGGAGAGCGCTAAGCACGAAGTCAAGAAGCGAGACGTGTCCCTGCAACGCGGTGCTAAGAGCAGCTTCCTCGCGGCGGGGGCGAGCTCCGGCCACAAGACATTCTCGTCGTAACAACGGATCTCCGTGAAGGGCGTAGGCGAAAAGCTTTCGTTTTCCATTCGAACTGCGAGAGACGCAGACTGTTACACGGAGCTCTGAGAACAAAGGTGCACGCCCTAGGCGGGCTTGGGCAGAAGAAGCGTTCTCGAGCTCTTGGCTGCCCGCACACTGCTGGGTATGTGGCGCCCCTGCAGCGGCTTCTGGCCGCCGGCAAGTGAAAGCGGAGCAAGGCGTGGGCGAGGGCGGTGAACGAAGCGGCAAGAGCGCCGTGCTTGTGTGCACCACGTTAGAGGCTACTAGGAGAGGAAGGTGGTTGACTCTCGCTTGCCTTCCCAAGTGCCCTTAGCAGTCGGAAGGAGCAAGCTGAAGCACTGCTGCTTGTGCTGCTCCTTGGTTCCCTTGCAGCCCGCTCTGAAAGCATTGGCGGTCACTTCTAGGCGCCGAGTTGCACACACGCAGCACCACGCTAAGTGCCGCGGAGAAGGGAAATCCAGAGTGCAGCGAGGAGCTGGACGTGGCTTACGTGCAGTAAGGAAAAGGTGAACCTAAGCAGTGCCTCTTCAATCTGGCCGCCTCTGCTCTGGTAGCAACTTTTGCAAGTCGGCAAAGGGAGCCGCGAGTATGTAGAACGGAGGGCAGCGAGACGCCGTGTGTTATGCGCCCTTTCAGGGCTGCTGACAAGGGGCTACTTTAAGAACGCCTTCTTCGTCCTCGCGTCCTTCTCGCTTCGTTCTAGCTGCATGGAGTACAGCACAGCGAAGGAGTGAAGACGGGCACTGCCCCAGCTTTTGCCCTGGCGTGCAACGGCTGTGTGCTGCTTTTCCAAGCAGCAAGAGCACTGAGAAGTGAAAGCGATTGTGAAGGAGCTCTTTGGCTGCTCGTGTGCTCTTCGCTGCACTGCGCCGCTCGCAAGCGGCTGCGTTCTTCGGCGTCTGCCGTCCGGAGAGAGCTGAACTGCAGCGGTCAGTTTCAGCTCTGCCCAACAGCGTGCTCTCAGTTCTGCGGACAAGCACGCCCTGTTGCCTTGGCTCCGAGTGCAAAGTCCCTAGCGAGCACTCACTCAGTGCAATGCACCCAGAAAGACGCTCTCGCTCGTCTTTCAAGCAGCGATTCCTAACAGCAGAAGCAGCAGAGGCACAAACTGGATGACGAGAAGGGACAATGTAGAACACGTCTCTGTCCTGGCACATTGTCGTGTGCGATATGTCCCTCCGGGTCTTCGGTCCTTGCGAAGCTCTATGTACTGCGAGCGCTGCTACTTGCAGCTGAGAAGGACCGCGGAGCTAGCAGCGAATTCGGAGAGCGCTAAGCACGAAGTCAAGAAGCGAGACGTGTCCCTGCAACGCGGTGCTAAGAGCAGCTTCCTCGCGGCGGGGGCGAGCTCCGGCCACAAGACATTCTCGTCGCAGCAACGGATCTCCGTGAAGGGCGTAGGCGAAAAGCTTTCGTTTTCCATTCGAACTGCGAGAGACGCAGACTGTTACACGGAGCTCTGAGAACAAAGGTGCACGCCCTAGGCGGGCTTGGGCAGAAGAAGCGTTCTCGAGCTCTTGGCTGCCCGCACACTGCTGGGTATGTGGCGCCCCTGCAGCGGCTTCTGGCCGCCGGCAAGTGAAAGCGGAGCAAGGCGTGGGCGAGGGCGAGGGCGGTGAACGAAGCGGCTATGTGCCGTGCTTGTGTGCACCACGTTAGAGGCTACTAGGAGAGGAAGGTGGTTGACTCTCGCTTGCCTTCCCAAGTGCCCTTAGCAGTCGGAAGGAGCAAGCTGAAGCACTGCTGCTTGTGCTGCTCCTTGGTTCCCTTGCAGCCCGCTCTGAAAGCATTGGCGGTCACTTCTAGGCGCCGAGTTGCACACACGCAGCACCACGCTAAGTGCCGCGGAGAAGGGAAATCCAGAGTGCAGCGAAGAGCTGGACGTGGCTTACGTGCAGTAAGGAAAAGGTGAACCTAAGCAGTGCCTCTTCAATCTGGCCGCCTCTGCTCTGGTAGCAACTTTTGCAAGTCGGCAAAGGGAGCCGCGAGTATGTAGAACGGAGGGCGGCGAGACGCCGTGTGTTATGCGCCCTTTCAGGGCTGCTGACAAGGGGCTACTTTAAGAACGCCTTCTTCGTCCTCGCGTCCTTCTCGCTTCGTTCTAGCTGCATGGAGTACAGCACAGCGAAGGAGTGAAGACGGGCACTGCCCCAGCTTTTGCCCTGGCGTGCAACGGCTGTGTGCTGCTTTTCCAAGCAGCAAGAGCACTGAGAAGTGAAAGCGATTGTGAAGGAGCTCTTTGGCTGCTCGTGTGGTCTTCGCTGCACTGCGCCGCTCGCAAGCGGCTGCGTTCTTCGGCGTCTGCCGTCCGGAGAGAGCTGAACTGCAGCGGTCAGTTTCAGCTCTGCCCAACAGCGTGCTCTCAGTTCTGCGGACAAGCACGCCCTGTTGCCTTGGCTCCGAGTGCAAAGTCCCTAGCGAGCACTCACTCAGTGCAATGCACCCAGAAAGACGCTCTCGCTCGTCTTTCAAGGAGCGATTCCTAACAGCAGAAGCAGCAGAGGCACAAACTGGATGACGAGAAGGGACAATGTAGAACACGTCTCTGTCCTGGCACATTGTCGTGTGCGATATGTCCCTCCGGGTCTTCGGTCCTTGCGAAGCTCTATGTACTGCGAGCGCTGCTACTTGCAGCTGAGAAGGACCGCGGAGCTAGCAGCGAATTCGGAGAGCGCTAAGCACGAAGTCAAGAAGCGAGACGTGTCCCTGCAACGCGGTGCTAAGAGCAGCTTCCTCGCGGCGGGGGCGAGCTCCGGCCACAAGACATTCTCGTCGTAGCAACGGATCTCCGTGAAGGGCGTAGGCGAAAAGCTTTCGTTTTCCATTCGAACTGCGAGAGACGCAGACTGTTACACGGAGCTCTGAGAACAAAGGTGCACGCCCTAGGCTGGCTTGGGCAGAAGAAGCGTTCTCGAGCTCTTGGCTGCCCGCACACTGCTGGGTATGTGGCGCCCCTGCAGCGGCTTCTGGCCGCCGGCAAGTGAAAGCGGAGCAAGGCGTGGGCGAGGGCGAGGGCGAGGGCGGTGAACGAAGCGGCTATGTGCCGTGCTTGTGTGCACCACGTTAGAGGCTACTAGGAGAGGAAGGTGGTTGACTCTCGCTTGCCTTCCCAAGTGCCCTTAGCAGTCGGAAGGAGCAAGCTGAAGCACTGCTGCTTGTGCTGCTCCTTGGTTCCCTTGCAGCCCGCTCTGAAAGCATTGGCGGTCACTTCTAGGCGCCGAGTTGCACACACGCAGCACCACGCTAAGTGCCGCGGAGAAGGGAAATCCAGAGTGCAGCGAAGAGCTGGACGTGGCTTACGTGCAGTAAGGAAAAGGTGAACCTAAGCAGTGCCTCTTCAATCTGGCCGCCTCTGCTCTGGTAGCAACTTTTGCAAGTCGGCAAAGGGAGCCGCGAGTATGTAGAACGGAGGGCGGCGAGACGCCGTGTGTTATGCGCCCTTTCAGGGCTGCTGACAAGGGGCTACTTTAAGAACGCCTTCTTCGTCCTCGCGTCCTTCTCGCTTCGTTCTAGCTGCATGGAGTACAGCACAGCGAAGGAGTGAAGACGGGCACTGCCCCAGCTTTTGCCCTGGCGTGCAACGGCTGTGTGCTGCTTTTCCAAGCAGCAAGAGCACTGAGAAGTGAAAGCGATTGTGAAGGAGCTCTTTGGCTGCTCGTGTGCTCTTCGCTGCACTGCGCCGCTCGCAAGCGGCTGCGTTCTTCGGCGTCTGCCGTCCGGAGAGAGCTGAACTGCAGCGGTCAGTTTCAGCTCTGCCCAACAGCGTGCTCTCAGTTCTGCGGACAAGCACGCCCTGTTGCCTTGGCTCCGAGTGCAAAGTCCCTAGCGAGCACTCACTCAGTGCAATGCACCCAGAAAGACGCTCTCGCTCGTCTTTCAAGCAGCGATTCCTAACAGCAGAAGCAGCAGAGGCACAAACTGGATGACGAGAAGGGACAATGTAGAACACGTCTCTGTCCTGGCACATTGTCGTGTGCGATATGTCCCTCCGGGTCTTCGGTCCTTGCGAAGCTCTATGTACTGCGAGCGCTGCTACTTGCAGCTGAGAAGGACCGCGGAGCTAGCAGCGAATTCGGAGAGCGCTAAGCACGAAGTCAAGAAGCGAGACGTGTCCCTGCAACGCGGTGCTAAGAGCAGCTTCCTCGCGGCGGGGGCGAGCTCCGGCCACAAGACATTCTCGTCGTAGCAACGGATCTCCGTGAAGGGCGTAGGCGAAAAGCTTTCGTTTTCCATTCGAACTGCGAGAGAGGCAGACTGTTACACGGAGCTCTGAGAACAAAGGTGCACGCCCTAGGCGGGCTTGGGCAGAAGAAGCGTTCTCGAGCTCTTGGCTGCCCGCACACTGCTGGGTATGTGGCGCCCCTGCAGCGGCTTCTGGCCGCCGGCAAGTGAAAGCGGAGCAAGGCGTGGGCGAGGGCGGTGAACGAAGCGGCAAGAGCGCCGTGCTTGTGTGCACCACGTTAGAGGCTACTAGGAGAGGAAGGTGGTTGACTCTCGCTTGCCTTCCCAAGTGCCCTTAGCAGTCGGAAGGAGCAAGCTGAAGCACTGCTGCTTGTGCTGCTCCTTGGTTCCCTTGCAGCCCGCTCTGAAAGCATTGGCGGTCACTTCTAGGCGCCGAGTTGCACACACGCAGCACCACGCTAAGTGCCGCGGAGAAGGGAAATCCAGAGTGCAGCGAGGAGCTGGACGTGGCTTACGTGCAGTAAGGAAAAGGTGAACCTAAGCAGTGCCTCTTCAATCTGGCCGCCTCTGCTCTGGTAGCAACTTTTGCAAGTCGGCAAAGGGAGCCGCGAGTATGTAGAACGGAGGGCAGCGAGACGCCGTGTGTTATGCGCCCTTTCAGGGCTGCTGACAAGGGGCTACTTTAAGAACGCCTTCTTCGTCCTCGCGTCCTTCTCGCTTCGTTCTAGCTGCATGGAGTACAGCACAGCGAAGGAGTGAAGACGGGCACTGCCCCAGCTTTTGCCCTGGCGTGCAACGGCTGTGTGCTGCTTTTCCAAGCAGCAAGAGCACTGAGAAGTGAAAGCGATTGTGAAGGAGCTCTTTGGCTGCTCGTGTGCTCTTCGCTGCACTGCGCCGCTCGCAAGCGGCTGCGTTCTTCGGCGTCTGCCGTCCGGAGAGAGCTGAACTGCAGCGGTCAGTTTCAGCTCTGCCCAACAGCGTGCTCTCAGTTCTGCGGACAAGCACGCCCTGTTGCCTTGGCTCCGAGTGCAAAGTCCCTAGCGAGCACTCACTCAGTGCAATGCACCCAGAAAGACGCTCTCGCTCGTCTTTCACGGAGCGATTCCTAACAGCAGAAGCAGCAGAGGCACAAACTGGATGACGAGAAGGGACAATGTAGAACACGTCTCTGTCCTGGCACATTGTCGTGTGCGATATGTCCCTCCGGGTCTTCGGTCCTTGCGAAGCTCTATGTACTGCGAGCGCTGCTACTTGCAGCTGAGAAGGACCGCGGAGCTAGCAGCGAATTCGGAGAGCGCTAAGCACGAAGTCAAGAAGCGAGACGTGTCCCTGCAACGCGGTGCTAAGAGCAGCTTCCTCGCGGCGGGGGCGAGCTCCGGCCACAAGACATTCTCGTCCTGGCAACGGATCTCTGTGAAGGGCGTAGGCGAAAAGCTTTCGTTTTCCATTCGAACTGCGAGAGAGGCAGACTGTTACACGGAGCTCTGAGAACAAAGGTGCACGCCCTAGGCTGGCTTGGGCAGAAGAAGCGTTCTCGAGCTCTTGGCTGCCCGCACACTGCTGGGTATGTGGCGCCCCTGCAGCGGCTTCTGGCCGCCGGCAAGTGAAAGCGGAGCAAGGCGTGGGCGAGGGCGAGGGCGGTGAACGAAGCGGCTATGTGCCGTGCTTGTGTGCACCACGTTAGAGGCTACTAGGAGAGGAAGGTGGTTGACTCTCGCTTGCCTTCCCAAGTGCCCTTAGCAGTCGGAAGGAGCAAGCTGAAGCACTGCTGCTTGTGCTGCTCCTTGGTTCCCTTGCAGCCCGCTCTGAAAGCATTGGCGGTCACTTCTAGGCGCCGAGTTGCACACACGCAGCACCGCGCTAAGTGCCGCGGAGAAGGGAAATCCAGAGTGCAGCGAAGAGCTGGACGTGGCTTACGTGCAGTAAGGAAAAGGTGAACCTAAGCAGTGCCTCTTCAATCTGGCCGCCTCTGCTCTGGTAGCAACTTTTGCAAGTCGGCAAAGGGAGCCGCGAGTATGTAGAACGGAGGGCGGCGAGACGCCGTGTGTTATGCGCCCTTTCAGGGCTGCTGACAAGGGGCTACTTTAAGAACGCCTTCTTCGTCCTCGCGTCCTTCTCGCTTCGCTCTAGCTGCATGGAGTACAGCACAGCGAAGGAGTGAAGACGGGCACTGCCCCAGCTTTTGCCCTGGCGTGCAACGGCTGTGTGCTGCTTTTCCAAGCAGCAAGAGCACTGAGAAGTGAAAGCGATTGTGAAGGAGCTCTTTGGCTGCTCGTGTGCTCTTCGCTGCACTGCGCCGCTCGCAAGCGGCTGCGTTCTTCGGCGTCTGCCGTCCGGAGAGAGCTGAACTGCAGCGGTCAGTTTCAGCTCTGCCCAACAGCGTGCTCTCAGTTCTGCGGACAAGCACGCCCTGTTGCCTTGGCTCCGAGTGCAAAGTCCCTAGCGAGCACTCACTCAGTGCAATGCACCCAGAAAGACGCTCTCGCTCGTCTTTCAAGCAGCGATTCCTAACAGCAGAAGCAGCAGAGGCACAAACTGGATGACGAGAAGGGACAATGTAGAACACGTCTCTGTCCTGGCACATTGTCGTGTGCGATATGTCCCTCCGGGTCTTCGGTCCTTGCGAAGCTCTATGTACTGCGAGCGCTGCTACTTGCAGCTGAGAAGGACCGCGGAGCTAGCAGCGAATTCGGAGAGCGCTAAGCACGAAGTCAAGAAGCGAGACGTGTCCCTGCAACGCGGTGCTAAGAGCAGCTTCCTCGCGGCGGGGGCGAGCTCCGGCCACAAGACATTCTCGTCGTAGCAACGGATCTCCGTGAAGGGCGTAGGCGAAAAGCTTTCGTTTTCCATTCGAACTGCGAGAGAGGCAGACTGTTACACGGAGCTCTGAGAACAAAGGTGCACGCCCTAGGCGGGCTTGGGCAGAAGAAGCGTTCTCGAGCTCTTGGCTGCCCGCACACTGCTGGGTATGTGGCGCCCCTGCAGCGGCTTCTGGCCGCCGGCAAGTGAAAGCGGAGCAAGGCGTGGGCGAGGGCGGTGAACGAAGCGGCAAGAGCGCCGTGCTTGTGTGCACCACGTTAGAGGCTACTAGGAGAGGAAGGTGGTTGACTCTCGCTTGCCTTCCCAAGTGCCCTTAGCAGTCGGAAGGAGCAAGCTGAAGCACTGCTGCTTGTGCTGCTCCTTGGTTCCCTTGCAGCCCGCTCTGAAAGCATTGGCGGTCACTTCTAGGCGCCGAGTTGCACACACGCAGCACCGCGCTAAGTGCCGCGGAGAAGGGAAATCCAGAGTGCAGCGAGGAGCTGGACGTGGCTTACGTGCAGTAAGGAAAAGGTGAACCTAAGCAGTGCCTCTTCAATCTGGCCGCCTCTGCTCTGGTAGCAACTTTTGCAAGTCGGCAAAGGGAGCCGCGAGTATGTAGAACGGAGGGCAGCGAGACGCCGTGTGTTATGCGCCCTTTCAGGGCTGCTGACAAGGGGCTACTTTAAGAACGCCTTCTTCGTCCTCGCGTCCTTCTCGCTTCGTTCTAGCTGCATGGAGTACAGCACAGCGAAGGAGTGAAGACGGGCACTGCCCCAGCTTTTGCCCTGGCGTGCAACGGCTGTGTGCTGCTTTTCCAAGCAGCAAGAGCACTGAGAAGTGAAAGCGATTGTGAAGGAGCTCTTTGGCTGCTCGTGTGCTCTTCGCTGCACTGCGCCGCTCGCAAGCGGCTGCGTTCTTCGGCGTCTGCCGTCCGGAGAGAGCTGAACTGCAGCGGTCAGTTTCAGCTCTGCCCAACAGCGTGCTCTCAGTTCTGCGGACAAGCACGCCCTGTTGCCTTGGCTCCGAGTGCAAAGTCCCTAGCGAGCACTCACTCAGTGCAATGCACCCAGAAAGACGCTCTCGCTCGTCTTTCACGGAGCGATTCCTAACAGCAGAAGCAGCAGAGGCACAAACTGGATGACGAGAAGGGACAATGTAGAACACGTCTCTGTCCTGGCACATTGTCGTGTGCGATATGTCCCTCCGGGTCTTCGGTCCTTGCGAAGCTCTATGTACTGCGAGCGCTGCTACTTGCAGCTGAGAAGGACCGCGGAGCTAGCAGCGAATTCGGAGAGCGCTAAGCACGAAGTCAAGAAGCGAGACGTGTCCCTGCAACGCGGTGCTAAGAGCAGCTTCCTCGCGGCGGGGGCGAGCTCCGGCCACAAGACATTCTCGTCGCAGCAACGGATCTCCGTGAAGGGCGTAGGCGAAAAGCTTTCGTTTTCCATTCGAACTGCGAGAGACGCAGACTGTTACACGGAGCTCTGAGAACAAAGGTGCACGCCCTAGGCGGGCTTGGGCAGAAGAAGCGTTCTCGAGCTCTTGGCTGCCCGCACACTGCTGGGTATGTGGCGCCCCTGCAGCGGCTTCTGGCCGCCGGCAAGTGAAAGCGGAGCAAGGCGTGGGCGAGGGCGGTGAACGAAGC
This sequence comes from Sturnus vulgaris, assembly GCF_052056855.1. NCBI lineage: Eukaryota > Metazoa > Chordata > Aves > Passeriformes > Sturnidae > Sturnus > Sturnus vulgaris. The sequence goes on along the minus strand of NW_028275908.1, from coordinate 19,183 downwards.
GGCTATGTGCCGTGCTTGTGTGCACCACGTTAGAGGCTACTAGGAGAGGAAGGTGGTTGACTCTCGCTTGCCTTCCCAAGTGCCCTTAGCAGTCGGAAGGAGCAAGCTGAAGCACTGCTGCTTGTGCTGCTCCTTGGTTCCCTTGCAGCCCGCTCTGAAAGCATTGGCGGTCACTTCTAGGCGCCGAGTTGCACACACACAGCACCGCGTTAAGTGTCGCGGAGAAGGGAAATCCAGAGTGCAGCGAGGAGCTGGACGTGGCTTACGTGCAGTAAGGAAAAGGTGAACCTAAGCAGTGCCTCTTCAATCTGGCCGCCTCTGCTCTGGTAGCAACTTTTGCAAGTCGGCAAAGGGAGCCGCGAGTATGTAGAACGGAGGGCGGCGAGACGCCGTGTGTTATGCGCCCTTTCAGGGCTGCTGACAAGGGGCTACTTTAAGAACGCCTTCTTCGTCCTCGCGTCCTTCTCGCTTCGCTCTAGCTGCATGGAGTACAGCACAGCGAAGGAGTGAAGACGGGCACTGCCCCAGCTTTTGCCCTGGCGTGCAACGGCTGTGTGCTGCTTTTCCAAGCAGCAAGAGCACTGAGAAGTGAAAGCGATTGTGAAGGAGCTCTTTGGCTGCTCGTGTGCTCTTCGCTGCACTGCGCCGCTCGCAAGCGGCTGCGTTCTTCGGCGTCTGCCGTCCGGAGAGAGCTGAACTGCAGCGGTCAGTTTCAGCTCTGCCCAACAGCGTGCTCTCAGTTCTGCGGACAAGCACGTCCTGTTGCCTTGGCTCCGAGTGCAAAGTCCCTAGCGAGCACTCACTCAGTGCAATGCACCCAGAAAGACGCTCTCGCTCGTCTTTCAAGCAGCGATTCCTAACAGCAGAAGCAGCAGAGGCACAAACTGGATGACGAGAAGGGACAATGTAGAACACGTCTCTGTCCTGGCACATTGTCGTGTGCGATATGTCCCTCCGGGTCTTCGGTCCTTGCGAAGCTCTATGTACTGCGAGCGCTGCTACTTGCAGCTGAGAAGGACCGCGGAGCTAGCAGCGAATTCGGAGAGCGCTAAGCACGAAGTCAAGAAGCGAGACGTGTCCCTGCAACGCGGTGCTAAGAGCAGCTTCCTCGCGGCGGGGGCGAGCTCCGGCCACAAGACATTCTCGTCGTAACAACGGATCTCCGTGAAGGGCGTAGGCGAAAAGCTTTCGTTTTCCATTCGAACTGCGAGAGACGCAGACTGTTACACGGAGCTCTGAGAACAAAGGTGCACGCCCTAGGCGGGCTTGGGCAGAAGAAGCGTTCTCGAGCTCTTGGCTGCCCGCACACTGCTGGGTATGTGGCGCCCCTGCAGCGGCTTCTGGCCGCCGGCAAGTGAAAGCGGAGCAAGGCGTGGGCGAGGGCGGTGAACGAAGCGGCAAGAGCGCCGTGCTTGTGTGCACCACGTTAGAGGCTACTAGGAGAGGAAGGTGGTTGACTCTCGCTTGCCTTCCCAAGTGCCCTTAGCAGTCGGAAGGAGCAAGCTGAAGCACTGCTGCTTGTGCTGCTCCTTGGTTCCCTTGCAGCCCGCTCTGAAAGCATTGGCGGTCACTTCTAGGCGCCGAGTTGCACACACGCAGCACCACGCTAAGTGCCGCGGAGAAGGGAAATCCAGAGTGCAGCGAGGAGCTGGACGTGGCTTACGTGCAGTAAGGAAAAGGTGAACCTAAGCAGTGCCTCTTCAATCTGGCCGCCTCTGCTCTGGTAGCAACTTTTGCAAGTCGGCAAAGGGAGCCGCGAGTATGTAGAACGGAGGGCAGCGAGACGCCGTGTGTTATGCGCCCTTTCAGGGCTGCTGACAAGGGGCTACTTTAAGAACGCCTTCTTCGTCCTCGCGTCCTTCTCGCTTCGTTCTAGCTGCATGGAGTACAGCACAGCGAAGGAGTGAAGACGGGCACTGCCCCAGCTTTTGCCCTGGCGTGCAACGGCTGTGTGCTGCTTTTCCAAGCAGCAAGAGCACTGAGAAGTGAAAGCGATTGTGAAGGAGCTCTTTGGCTGCTCGTGTGCTCTTCGCTGCACTGCGCCGCTCGCAAGCGGCTGCGTTCTTCGGCGTCTGCCGTCCGGAGAGAGCTGAACTGCAGCGGTCAGTTTCAGCTCTGCCCAACAGCGTGCTCTCAGTTCTGCGGACAAGCACGCCCTGTTGCCTTGGCTCCGAGTGCAAAGTCCCTAGCGAGCACTCACTCAGTGCAATGCACCCAGAAAGACGCTCTCGCTCGTCTTTCACGGAGCGATTCCTAACAGCAGAAGCAGCAGAGGCACAAACTGGATGACGAGAAGGGACAATGTAGAACACGTCTCTGTCCTGGCACATTGTCGTGTGCGATATGTCCCTCCGGGTCTTCGGTCCTTGCGAAGCTCTATGTACTGCGAGCGCTGCTACTTGCAGCTGAGAAGGACCGCGGAGCTAGCAGCGAATTCGGAGAGCGCTAAGCACGAAGTCAAGAAGCGAGACGTGTCCCTGCAACGCGGTGCTAAGAGCAGCTTCCTCGCGGCGGGGGCGATCTCCGGCCACAAGACATTCTCGTCCTGGCAACGGATCTCTGTGAAGGGCGTAGGCGAAAAGCTTTCGTTTTCCATTCGAACTGCGAGAGAGGCAGACTGTTACACGGAGCTCTGAGAACAAAGGTGCACGCCCTAGGCTGGCTTGGGCAGAAGAAGCGTTCTCGAGCTCTTGGCTGCCCGCACACTGCTGGGTATGTGGCGCCCCTGCAGCGGCTTCTGGCCGCCGGCAAGTGAAAGCGGAGCAAGGCGTGGGCGAGGGCGAGGGCGGTGAACGAAGCGGCTATGTGCCGTGCTTGTGTGCACCACGTTAGAGGCTACTAGGAGAGGAAGGTGGTTGACTCTCGCTTGCCTTCCCAAGTGCCCTTAGCAGTCGGAAGGAGCAAGCTGAAGCACTGCTGCTTGTGCTGCTCCTTGGTTCCCTTGCAGCCCGCTCTGAAAGCATTGGCGGTCACTTCTAGGCGCCGAGTTGCACACACGCAGCACCACGCTAAGTGCCGCGGAGAAGGGAAATCCAGAGTGCAGCGAGGAGCTGGACGTGGCTTACGTGCAGTAAGGAAAAGGTGAACCTAAGCAGTGCCTCTTCAATCTGGCCGCCTCTGCTCTGGTAGCAACTTTTGCAAGTCGGCAAAGGGAGCCGCGAGTATGTAGAACGGAGGGCAGCGAGACGCCGTGTGTTATGCGCCCTTTCAGGGCTGCTGACAAGGGGCTACTTTAAGAACGCCTTCTTCGTCCTCGCGTCCTTCTCGCTTCGTTCTAGCTGCATGGAGTACAGCACAGCGAAGGAGTGAAGACGGGCACTGCCCCAGCTTTTGCCCTGGCGTGCAACGGCTGTGTGCTGCTTTTCCAAGCAGCAAGAGCACTGAGAAGTGAAAGCGATTGTGAAGGAGCTCTTTGGCTGCTCGTGTGCTCTTCGCTGCACTGCGCCGCTCGCAAGCGGCTGCGTTCTTCGGCGTCTGCCGTCCGGAGAGAGCTGAACTGCAGCGGTCAGTTTCAGCTCTGCCCAACAGCGTGCTCTCAGTTCTGCGGACAAGCACGCCCTGTTGCCTTGGCTCCGAGTGCAAAGTCCCTAGCGAGCACTCACTCAGTGCAATGCACCCAGAAAGACGCTCTCGCTCGTCTTTCAAGCAGCGATTCCTAACAGCAGAAGCAGCAGAGGCACAAACTGGATGACGAGAAGGGACAATGTAGAACACGTCTCTGTCCTGGCACATTGTCGTGTGCGATATGTCCCTCCGGGTCTTCGGTCCTTGCGAAGCTCTATGTACTGCGAGCGCTGCTACTTGCAGCTGAGAAGGACCGCGGAGCTAGCAGCGAATTCGGAGAGCGCTAAGCACGAAGTCAAGAAGCGAGACGTGTCCCTGCAACGCGGTGCTAAGAGCAGCTTCCTCGCGGCGGGGGCGAGCTCCGGCCACAAGACATTCTCGTCGTAGCAACGGATCTCCGTGAAGGGCGTAGGCGAAAAGCTTTCGTTTTCCATTCGAACTGCGAGAGACGCAGACTGTTACACGGAGCTCTGAGAACAAAGGTGCACGCCCTAGGCGGGCTTGGGCAGAAGAAGCGTTCTCGAGCTCTTGGCTGCCCGCACACTGCTGGGTATGTGGCGCCCCTGCAGCGGCTTCTGGCCGCCGGCAAGTGAAAGCGGAGCAAGGCGTGGGCGAGGGCGGTGAACGAAGCGGCAAGAGCGCCGTGCTTGTGTGCACCACGTTAGAGGCTACTAGGAGAGGAAGGTGGTTGACTCTCGCTTGCCTTCCCAAGTGCCCTTAGCAGTCGGAAGGAGCAAGCTGAAGCACTGCTGCTTGTGCTGCTCCTTGGTTCCCTTGCAGCCCGCTCTGAAAGCATTGGCGGTCACTTCTAGGCGCCGAGTTGCACACACGCAGCACCACGCTAAGTGCCGCGGAGAAGGGAAATCCAGAGTGCAGCGAGGAGCTGGACGTGGCTTACGTGCAGTAAGGAAAAGGTGAACCTAAGCAGTGCCTCTTCAATCTGGCCGCCTCTGCTCTGGTAGCAACTTTTGCAAGTCGGCAAAGGGAGCCGCGAGTATGTAGAACGGAGGGCGGCGAGACGCCGTGTGTTATGCGCCCTTTCAGGGCTGCTGACAAGGGGCTACTTTAAGAACGCCTTCTTCGTCCTCGCGTCCTTCTCGCTTCGTTCTAGCTGCATGGAGTACAGCACAGCGAAGGAGTGAAGACGGGCACTGCCCCAGCTTTTGCCCTGGCGTGCAACGGCTGTGTGCTGCTTTTCCAAGCAGCAAGAGCACTGAGAAGTGAAAGCGATTGTGAAGGAGCTCTTTGGCTGCTCGTGTGCTCTTCGCTGCACTGCGCCGCTCGCAAGCGGCTGCGTTCTTCGGCGTCTGCCGTCCGGAGAGAGCTGAACTGCAGCGGTCAGTTTCAGCTCTGCCCAACAGCGTGCTCTCAGTTCTGCGGACAAGCACGCCCTGTTGCCTTGGCTCCGAGTGCAAAGTCCCTAGCGAGCACTCACTCAGTGCAATGCACCCAGAAAGACGCTCTCGCTCGTCTTTCAAGGAGCGATTCCTAACAGCAGAAGCAGCAGAGGCACAAACTGGATGACGAGAAGGGACAATGTAGAACACGTCTCTGTCCTGGCACATTGTCGTGTGCGATATGTCCCTCCGGGTCTTCGGTCCTTGCGAAGCTCTATGTACTGCGAGCGCTGCTACTTGCAGCTGAGAAGGACCGCGGAGCTAGCAGCGAATTCGGAGAGCGCTAAGCACGAAGTCAAGAAGCGAGACGTGTCCCTGCAACGCGGTGCTAAGAGCAGCTTCCTCGCGGCGGGGGCGAGCTCCGGCCACAAGACATTCTCGTCGTAACAACGGATCTCCGTGAAGGGCGTAGGCGAAAAGCTTTCGTTTTCCATTCGAACTGCGAGAGACGCAGACTGTTACACGGAGCTCTGAGAACAAAGGTGCACGCCCTAGGCTGGCTTGGGCAGAAGAAGCGTTCTCGAGCTCTTGGCTGCCCGCACACTGCTGGGTATGTGGCGCCCCTGCAGCGGCTTCTGGCCGCCGGCAAGTGAAAGCGGAGCAAGGCGTGGGCGAGGGCGAGGGCGGTGAACGAAGCGGCTATGTGCCGTGCTTGTGTGCACCACGTTAGAGGCTACTAGGAGAGGAAGGTGGTTGACTCTCGCTTGCCTTCCCAAGTGCCCTTAGCAGTCGGAAGGAGCAAGCTGAAGCACTGCTGCTTGTGCTGCTCCTTGGTTCCCTTGCAGCCCGCTCTGAAAGCATTGGCGGTCACTTCTAGGCGCCGAGTTGCACACACGCAGCACCACGCTAAGTGCCGCGGAGAAGGGAAATCCAGAGTGCAGCGAGGAGCTGGACGTGGCTTACGTGCAGTAAGGAAAAGGTGAACCTAAGCAGTGCCTCTTCAATCTGGCCGCCTCTGCTCTGGTAGCAACTTTTGCAAGTCGGCAAAGGGAGCCGCGAGTATGTAGAACGGAGGGCAGCGAGACGCCGTGTGTTATGCGCCCTTTCAGGGCTGCTGACAAGGGGCTACTTTAAGAACGCCTTCTTCGTCCTCGCGTCCTTCTCGCTTCGTTCTAGCTGCATGGAGTACAGCACAGCGAAGGAGTGAAGACGGGCACTGCCCCAGCTTTTGCCCTGGCGTGCAACGGCTGTGTGCTGCTTTTCCAAGCAGCAAGAGCACTGAGAAGTGAAAGCGATTGTGAAGGAGCTCTTTGGCTGCTCGTGTGCTCTTCGCTGCACTGCGCCGCTCGCAAGCGGCTGCGTTCTTCGGCGTCTGCCGTCCGGAGAGAGCTGAACTGCAGCGGTCAGTTTCAGCTCTGCCCAACAGCGTGCTCTCAGTTCTGCGGACAAGCACGCCCTGTTGCCTTGGCTCCGAGTGCAAAGTCCCTAGCGAGCACTCACTCAGTGCAATGCACCCAGAAAGACGCTCTCGCTCGTCTTTCAAGGAGCGATTCCTAACAGCAGAAGCAGCAGAGGCACAAACTGGATGACGAGAAGGGACAATGTAGAACACGTCTCTGTCCTGGCACATTGTCGTGTGCGATATGTCCCTCCGGGTCTTCGGTCCTTGCGAAGCTCTATGTACTGCGAGCGCTGCTACTTGCAGCTGAGAAGGACCGCGGAGCTAGCAGCGAATTCGGAGAGCGCTAAGCACGAAGTCAAGAAGCGAGACGTGTCCCTGCAACGCGGTGCTAAGAGCAGCTTCCTCGCGGCGGGGGCGAGCTCCGGCCACAAGACATTCTCGTCGTAGCAACGGATCTCCGTGAAGGGCGTAGGCGAAAAGCTTTCGTTTTCCATTCGAACTGCGAGAGACGCAGACTGTTACACGGAGCTCTGAGAACAAAGGTGCACGCCCTAGGCTGGCTTGGGCAGAAGAAGCGTTCTCGAGCTCTTGGCTGCCCGCACACTGCTGGGTATGTGGCGCCCCTGCAGCGGCTTCTGGCCGCCGGCAAGTGAAAGCGGAGCAAGGCGTGGGCGAGGGCGAGGGCGGTGAACGAAGCGGCTATGTGCCGTGCTTGTGTGCACCACGTTAGAGGCTACTAGGAGAGGAAGGTGGTTGACTCTCGCTTGCCTTCCCAAGTGCCCTTAGCAGTCGGAAGGAGCAAGCTGAAGCACTGCTGCTTGTGCTGCTCCTTGGTTCCCTTGCAGCCCGCTCTGAAAGCATTGGCGGTCACTTCTAGGCGCCGAGTTGCACACACGCAGCACCACGCTAAGTGCCGCGGAGAAGGGAAATCCAGAGTGCAGCGAAGAGCTGGACGTGGCTTACGTGCAGTAAGGAAAAGGTGAACCTAAGCAGTGCCTCTTCAATCTGGCCGCCTCTGCTCTGGTAGCAACTTTTGCAAGTCGGCAAAGGGAGCCGCGAGTATGTAGAACGGAGGGCAGCGAGACGCCGTGTGTTATGCGCCCTTTCAGGGCTGCTGACAAGGGGCTACTTTAAGAACGCCTTCTTCGTCCTCGCGTCCTTCTCGCTTCGTTCTAGCTGCATGGAGTACAGCACAGCGAAGGAGTGAAGACGGGCACTGCCCCAGCTTTTGCCCTGGCGTGCAACGGCTGTGTGCTGCTTTTCCAAGCAGCAAGAGCACTGAGAAGTGAAAGCGATTGTGAAGGAGCTCTTTGGCTGCTCGTGTGCTCTTCGCTGCACTGCGCCGCTCGCAAGCGGCTGCGTTCTTCGGCGTCTGCCGTCCGGAGAGAGCTGAACTGCAGCGGTCAGTTTCAGCTCTGCCCAACAGCGTGCTCTCAGTTCTGCGGACAAGCACGCCCTGTTGCCTTGGCTCCGAGTGCAAAGTCCCTAGCGAGCACTCACTCAGTGCAATGCACCCAGAAAGACGCTCTCGCTCGTCTTTCAAGCAGCGATTCCTAACAGCAGAAGCAGCAGAGGCACAAACTGGATGACGAGAAGGGACAATGTAGAACACGTCTCTGTCCTGGCACATTGTCGTGTGCGATATGTCCCTCCGGGTCTTCGGTCCTTGCGAAGCTCTATGTACTGCGAGCGCTGCTACTTGCAGCTGAGAAGGACCGCGGAGCTAGCAGCGAATTCGGAGAGCGCTAAGCACGAAGTCAAGAAGCGAGACGTGTCCCTGCAACGCGGTGCTAAGAGCAGCTTCCTCGCGGCGGGGGCGAGCTCCGGCCACAAGACATTCTCGTCGTAGCAACGGATCTCCGTGAAGGGCGTAGGCGAAAAGCTTTCGTTTTCCATTCGAACTGCGAGAGAGGCAGACTGTTACACGGAGCTCTGAGAACAAAGGTGCACGCCCTAGGCGGGCTTGGGCAGAAGAAGCGTTCTCGAGCTCTTGGCTGCCCGCACACTGCTGGGTATGTGGCGCCCCTGCAGCGGCTTCTGGCCGCCGGCAAGTGAAAGCGGAGCAAGGCGTGGGCGAGGGCGGTGAACGAAGCGGCAAGAGCGCCGTGCTTGTGTGCACCACGTTAGAGGCTACTAGGAGAGGAAGGTGGTTGACTCTCGCTTGCCTTCCCAAGTGCCCTTAGCAGTCGGAAGGAGCAAGCTGAAGCACTGCTGCTTGTGCTGCTCCTTGGTTCCCTTGCAGCCCGCTCTGAAAGCATTGGCGGTCACTTCTAGGCGCCGAGTTGCACACACGCAGCACCGCGCTAAGTGCCGCGGAGAAGGGAAATCCAGAGTGCAGCGAGGAGCTGGACGTGGCTTACGTGCAGTAAGGAAAAGGTGAACCTAAGCAGTGCCTCTTCAATCTGGCCGCCTCTGCTCTGGTAGCAACTTTTGCAAGTCGGCAAAGGGAGCCGCGAGTATGTAGAACGGAGGGCAGCGAGACGCCGTGTGTTATGCGCCCTTTCAGGGCTGCTGACAAGGGGCTACTTTAAGAACGCCTTCTTCGTCCTCGCGTCCTTCTCGCTTCGTTCTAGCTGCATGGAGTACAGCACAGCGAAGGAGTGAAGACGGGCACTGCCCCAGCTTTTGCCCTGGCGTGCAACGGCTGTGTGCTGCTTTTCCAAGCAGCAAGAGCACTGAGAAGTGAAAGCGATTGTGAAGGAGCTCTTTGGCTGCTCGTGTGCTCTTCGCTGCACTGCGCCGCTCGCAAGCGGCTGCGTTCTTCGGCGTCTGCCGTCCGGAGAGAGCTGAACTGCAGCGGTCAGTTTCAGCTCTGCCCAACAGCGTGCTCTCAGTTCTGCGGACAAGCACGCCCTGTTGCCTTGGCTCCGAGTGCAAAGTCCCTAGCGAGCACTCACTCAGTGCAATGCACCCAGAAAGACGCTCTCGCTCGTCTTTCACGGAGCGATTCCTAACAGCAGAAGCAGCAGAGGCACAAACTGGATGACGAGAAGGGACAATGTAGAACACGTCTCTGTCCTGGCACATTGTCGTGTGCGATATGTCCCTCCGGGTCTTCGGTCCTTGCGAAGCTCTATGTACTGCGAGCGCTGCTACTTGCAGCTGAGAAGGACCGCGGAGCTAGCAGCGAATTCGGAGAGCGCTAAGCACGAAGTCAAGAAGCGAGACGTGTCCCTGCAACGCGGTGCTAAGAGCAGCTTCCTCGCGGCGGGGGCGAGCTCCGGCCACAAGACATTCTCGTCGCAGCAACGGATCTCCGTGAAGGGCGTAGGCGAAAAGCTTTCGTTTTCCATTCGAACTGCGAGAGACGCAGACTGTTACACGGAGCTCTGAGAACAAAGGTGCACGCCCTAGGCGGGCTTGGGCAGAAGAAGCGTTCTCGAGCTCTTGGCTGCCCGCACACTGCTGGGTATGTGGCGCCCCTGCAGCGGCTTCTGGCCGCCGGCAAGTGAAAGCGGAGCAAGGCGTGGGCGAGGGCGGTGAACGAAGCGGCTATGTGCCGTGCTTGTGTGCACCACGTTAGAGGCTACTAGGAGAGGAAGGTGGTTGACTCTCGCTTGCCTTCCCAAGTGCCCTTAGCAGTCGGAAGGAGCAAGCTGAAGCACTGCTGCTTGTGCTGCTCCTTGGTTCCCTTGCAGCCCGCTCTGAAAGCATTGGCGGTCACTTCTAGGCGCCGAGTTGCACACACACAGCACCGCGTTAAGTGTCGCGGAGAAGGGAAATCCAGAGTGCAGCGAGGAGCTGGACGTGGCTTACGTGCAGTAAGGAAAAGGTGAACCTAAGCAGTGCCTCTTCAATCTGGCCGCCTCTGCTCTGGTAGCAACTTTTGCAAGTCGGCAAAGGGAGCCGCGAGTATGTAGAACGGAGGGCGGCGAGACGCCGTGTGTTATGCGCCCTTTCAGGGCTGCTGACAAGGGGCTACTTTAAGAACGCCTTCTTCGTCCTCGCGTCCTTCTCGCTTCGCTCTAGCTGCATGGAGTACAGCACAGCGAAGGAGTGAAGACGGGCACTGCCCCAGCTTTTGCCCTGGCGTGCAACGGCTGTGTGCTGCTTTTCCAAGCAGCAAGAGCACTGAGAAGTGAAAGCGATTGTGAAGGAGCTCTTTGGCTGCTCGTGTGCTCTTCGCTGCACTGCGCCGCTCGCAAGCGGCTGCGTTCTTCGGCGTCTGCCGTCCGGAGAGAGCTGAACTGCAGCGGTCAGTTTCAGCTCTGCCCAACAGCGTGCTCTCAGTTCTGCGGACAAGCACGTCCTGTTGCCTTGGCTCCGAGTGCAAAGTCCCTAGCGAGCACTCACTCAGTGCAATGCACCCAGAAAGACGCTCTCGCTCGTCTTTCAAGCAGCGATTCCTAACAGCAGAAGCAGCAGAGGCACAAACTGGATGACGAGAAGGGACAATGTAGAACACGTCTCTGTCCTGGCACATTGTCGTGTGCGATATGTCCCTCCGGGTCTTCGGTCCTTGCGAAGCTCTATGTACTGCGAGCGCTGCTACTTGCAGCTGAGAAGGACCGCGGAGCTAGCAGCGAATTCGGAGAGCGCTAAGCACGAAGTCAAGAAGCGAGACGTGTCCCTGCAACGCGGTGCTAAGAGCAGCTTCCTCGCGGCGGGGGCGAGCTCCGGCCACAAGACATTCTCGTCGTAACAACGGATCTCCGTGAAGGGCGTAGGCGAAAAGCTTTCGTTTTCCATTCGAACTGCGAGAGACGCAGACTGTTACACGGAGCTCTGAGAACAAAGGTGCACGCCCTAGGCGGGCTTGGGCAGAAGAAGCGTTCTCGAGCTCTTGGCTGCCCGCACACTGCTGGGTATGTGGCGCCCCTGCAGCGGCTTCTGGCCGCCGGCAAGTGAAAGCGGAGCAAGGCGTGGGCGAGGGCGGTGAACGAAGCGGCAAGAGCGCCGTGCTTGTGTGCACCACGTTAGAGGCTACTAGGAGAGGAAGGTGGTTGACTCTCGCTTGCCTTCCCAAGTGCCCTTAGCAGTCGGAAGGAGCAAGCTGAAGCACTGCTGCTTGTGCTGCTCCTTGGTTCCCTTGCAGCCCGCTCTGAAAGCATTGGCGGTCACTTCTAGGCGCCGAGTTGCACACACGCAGCACCACGCTAAGTGCCGCGGAGAAGGGAAATCCAGAGTGCAGCGAGGAGCTGGACGTGGCTTACGTGCAGTAAGGAAAAGGTGAACCTAAGCAGTGCCTCTTCAATCTGGCCGCCTCTGCTCTGGTAGCAACTTTTGCAAGTCGGCAAAGGGAGCCGCGAGTATGTAGAACGGAGGGCAGCGAGACGCCGTGTGTTATGCGCCCTTTCAGGGCTGCTGACAAGGGGCTACTTTAAGAACGCCTTCTTCGTCCTCGCGTCCTTCTCGCTTCGTTCTAGCTGCATGGAGTACAGCACAGCGAAGGAGTGAAGACGGGCACTGCCCCAGCTTTTGCCCTGGCGTGCAACGGCTGTGTGCTGCTTTTCCAAGCAGCAAGAGCACTGAGAAGTGAAAGCGATTGTGAAGGAGCTCTTTGGCTGCTCGTGTGCTCTTCGCTGCACTGCGCCGCTCGCAAGCGGCTGCGTTCTTCGGCGTCTGCCGTCCGGAGAGAGCTGAACTGCAGCGGTCAGTTTCAGCTCTGCCCAACAGCGTGCTCTCAGTTCTGCGGACAAGCACGCCCTGTTGCCTTGGCTCCGAGTGCAAAGTCCCTAGCGAGCACTCACTCAGTGCAATGCACCCAGAAAGACGCTCTCGCTCGTCTTTCACGGAGCGATTCCTAACAGCAGAAGCAGCAGAGGCACAAACTGGATGACGAGAAGGGACAATGTAGAACACGTCTCTGTCCTGGCACATTGTCGTGTGCGATATGTCCCTCCGGGTCTTCGGTCCTTGCGAAGCTCTATGTACTGCGAGCGCTGCTACTTGCAGCTGAGAAGGACCGCGGAGCTAGCAGCGAATTCGGAGAGCGCTAAGCACGAAGTCAAGAAGCGAGACGTGTCCCTGCAACGCGGTGCTAAGAGCAGCTTCCTCGCGGCGGGGGCGATCTCCGGCCACAAGACATTCTCGTCCTGGCAACGGATCTCTGTGAAGGGCGTAGGCGAAAAGCTTTCGTTTTCCATTCGAACTGCGAGAGAGGCAGACTGTTACACGGAGCTCTGAGAACAAAGGTGCACGCCCTAGGCTGGCTTGGGCAGAAGAAGCGTTCTCGAGCTCTTGGCTGCCCGCACACTGCTGGGTATGTGGCGCCCCTGCAGCGGCTTCTGGCCGCCGGCAAGTGAAAGCGGAGCAAGGCGTGGGCGAGGGCGAGGGCGGTGAACGAAGCGGCTATGTGCCGTGCTTGTGTGCACCACGTTAGAGGCTACTAGGAGAGGAAGGTGGTTGACTCTCGCTTGCCTTCCCAAGTGCCCTTAGCAGTCGGAAGGAGCAAGCTGAAGCACTGCTGCTTGTGCTGCTCCTTGGTTCCCTTGCAGCCCGCTCTGAAAGCATTGGCGGTCACTTCTAGGCGCCGAGTTGCACACACGCAGCACCACGCTAAGTGCCGCGGAGAAGGGAAATCCAGAGTGCAGCGAGGAGCTGGACGTGGCTTACGTGCAGTAAGGAAAAGGTGAACCTAAGCAGTGCCTCTTCAATCTGGCCGCCTCTGCTCTGGTAGCAACTTTTGCAAGTCGGCAAAGGGAGCCGCGAGTATGTAGAACGGAGGGCAGCGAGACGCCGTGTGTTATGCGCCCTTTCAGGGCTGCTGACAAGGGGCTACTTTAAGAACGCCTTCTTCGTCCTCGCGTCCTTCTCGCTTCGTTCTAGCTGCATGGAGTACAGCACAGCGAAGGAGTGAAGACGGGCACTGCCCCAGCTTTTGCCCTGGCGTGCAACGGCTGTGTGCTGCTTTTCCAAGCAGCAAGAGCACTGAGAAGTGAAAGCGATTGTGAAGGAGCTCTTTGGCTGCTCGTGTGCTCTTCGCTGCACTGCGCCGCTCGCAAGCGGCTGCGTTCTTCGGCGTCTGCCGTCCGGAGAGAGCTGAACTGCAGCGGTCAGTTTCAGCTCTGCCCAACAGCGTGCTCTCAGTTCTGCGGACAAGCACGCCCTGTTGCCTTGGCTCCGAGTGCAAAGTCCCTAGCGAGCACTCACTCAGTGCAATGCACCCAGAAAGACGCTCTCGCTCGTCTTTCAAGCAGCGATTCCTAACAGCAGAAGCAGCAGAGGCACAAACTGGATGACGAGAAGGGACAATGTAGAACACGTCTCTGTCCTGGCACATTGTCGTGTGCGATATGTCCCTCCGGGTCTTCGGTCCTTGCGAAGCTCTATGTACTGCGAGCGCTGCTACTTGCAGCTGAGAAGGACCGCGGAGCTAGCAGCGAATTCGGAGAGCGCTAAGCACGAAGTCAAGAAGCGAGACGTGTCCCTGCAACGCGGTGCTAAGAGCAGCTTCCTCGCGGCGGGGGCGAGCTCCGGCCACAAGACATTCTCGTCGTAGCAACGGATCTCCGTGAAGGGCGTAGGCGAAAAGCTTTCGTTTTCCATTCGAACTGCGAGAGACGCAGACTGTTACACGGAGCTCTGAGAACAAAGGTGCACGCCCTAGGCGGGCTTGGGCAGAAGAAGCGTTCTCGAGCTCTTGGCTGCCCGCACACTGCTGGGTATGTGGCGCCCCTGCAGCGGCTTCTGGCCGCCGGCAAGTGAAAGCGGAGCAAGGCGTGGGCGAGGGCGGTGAACGAAGCGGCAAGAGCGCCGTGCTTGTGTGCACCACGTTAGAGGCTACTAGGAGAGGAAGGTGGTTGACTCTCGCTTGCCTTCCCAAGTGCCCTTAGCAGTCGGAAGGAGCAAGCTGAAGCACTGCTGCTTGTGCTGCTCCTTGGTTCCCTTGCAGCCCGCTCTGAAAGCATTGGCGGTCACTTCTAGGCGCCGAGTTGCACACACGCAGCACCACGCTAAGTGCCGCGGAGAAGGGAAATCCAGAGTGCAGCGAGGAGCTGGACGTGGCTTACGTGCAGTAAGGAAAAGGTGAACCTAAGCAGTGCCTCTTCAATCTGGCCGCCTCTGCTCTGGTAGCAACTTTTGCAAGTCGGCAAAGGGAGCCGCGAGTATGTAGAACGGAGGGCAGCGAGACGCCGTGTGTTATGCGCCCTTTCAGGGCTGCTGACAAGGGGCTACTTTAAGAACGCCTTCTTCGTCCTCGCGTCCTTCTCGCTTCGTTCTAGCTGCATGGAGTACAGCACAGCGAAGGAGTGAAGACGGGCACTGCCCCAGCTTTTGCCCTGGCGTGCAACGGCTGTGTGCTGCTTTTCCAAGCAGCAAGAGCACTGAGAAGTGAAAGCGATTGTGAAGGAGCTCTTTGGCTGCTCGTGTGCTCTTCGCTGCACTGCGCCGCTCGCAAGCGGCTGCGTTCTTCGGCGTCTGCCGTCCGGAGAGAGCTGAACTGCAGCGGTCAGTTTCAGCTCTGCCCAACAGCGTGCTCTCAGTTCTGCGGACAAGCACGCCCTGTTGCCTTGGCTCCGAGTGCAAAGTCCCTAGCGAGCACTCACTCAGTGCAATGCACCCAGAAAGACGCTCTCGCTCGTCTTTCACGGAGCGATTCCTAACAGCAGAAGCAGCAGAGGCACAAACTGGATGACGAGAAGGGACAATGTAGAACACGTCTCTGTCCTGGCACATTGTCGTGTGCGATATGTCCCTCCGGGTCTTCGGTCCTTGCGAAGCTCTATGTACTGCGAGCGCTGCTACTTGCAGCTGAGAAGGACCGCGGAGCTAGCAGCGAATTCGGAGAGCGCTAAGCACGAAGTCAAGAAGCGAGACGTGTCCCTGCAACGCGGTGCTAAGAGCAGCTTCCTCGCGGCGGGGGCGATCTCCGGCCACAAGACATTCTCGTCCTGGCAACGGATCTCTGTGAAGGGCGTAGGCGAAAAGCTTTCGTTTTCCATTCGAACTGCGAGAGAGGCAGACTGTTACACGGAGCTCTGAGAACAAAGGTGCACGCCCTAGGCTGGCTTGGGCAGAAGAAGCGTTCTCGAGCTCTTGGCTGCCCGCACACTGCTGGGTATGTGGCGCCCCTGCAGCGGCTTCTGGCCGCCGGCAAGTGAAAGCGGAGCAAGGCGTGGGCGAGGGCGAGGGCGGTGAACGAAGCGGCTATGTGCCGTGCTTGTGTGCACCACGTTAGAGGCTACTAGGAGAGGAAGGTGGTTGACTCTCGCTTGCCTTCCCAAGTGCCCTTAGCAGTCGGAAGGAGCAAGCTGAAGCACTGCTGCTTGTGCTGCTCCTTGGTTCCCTTGCAGCCCGCTCTGAAAGCATTGGCGGTCACTTCTAGGCGCCGAGTTGCACACACGCAGCACCACGCTAAGTGCCGCGGAGAAGGGAAATCCAGAGTGCAGCGAGGAGCTGGACGTGGCTTACGTGCAGTAAGGAAAAGGTGAACCTAAGCAGTGCCTCTTCAATCTGGCCGCCTCTGCTCTGGTAGCAACTTTTGCAAGTCGGCAAAGGGAGCCGCGAGTATGTAGAACGGAGGGCAGCGAGACGCCGTGTGTTATGCGCCCTTTCAGGGCTGCTGACAAGGGGCTACTTTAAGAACGCCTTCTTCGTCCTCGCGTCCTTCTCGCTTCGTTCTAGCTGCATGGAGTACAGCACAGCGAAGGAGTGAAGACGGGCACTGCCCCAGCTTTTGCCCTGGCGTGCAACGGCTGTGTGCTGCTTTTCCAAGCAGCAAGAGCACTGAGAAGTGAAAGCGATTGTGAAGGAGCTCTTTGGCTGCTCGTGTGCTCTTCGCTGCACTGCGCCGCTCGCAAGCGGCTGCGTTCTTCGGCGTCTGCCGTCCGGAGAGAGCTGAACTGCAGCGGTCAGTTTCAGCTCTGCCCAACAGCGTGCTCTCAGTTCTGCGGACAAGCACGCCCTGTTGCCTTGGCTCCGAGTGCAAAGTCCCTAGCGAGCACTCACTCAGTGCAATGCACCCAGAAAGACGCTCTCGCTCGTCTTTCAAGCAGCGATTCCTAACAGCAGAAGCAGCAGAGGCACAAACTGGATGACGAGAAGGGACAATGTAGAACACGTCTCTGTCCTGGCACATTGTCGTGTGCGATATGTCCCTCCGGGTCTTCGGTCCTTGCGAAGCTCTATGTACTGCGAGCGCTGCTACTTGCAGCTGAGAAGGACCGCGGAGCTAGCAGCGAATTCGGAGAGCGCTAAGCACGAAGTCAAGAAGCGAGACGTGTCCCTGCAACGCGGTGCTAAGAGCAGCTTCCTCGCGGCGGGGGCGAGCTCCGGCCACAAGACATTCTCGTCGTAGCAACGGATCTCCGTGAAGGGCGTAGGCGAAAAGCTTTCGTTTTCCATTCGAACTGCGAGAGACGCAGACTGTTACACGGAGCTCTGAGAACAAAGGTGCACGCCCTAGGCGGGCTTGGGCAGAAGAAGCGTTCTCGAGCTCTTGGCTGCCCGCACACTGCTGGGTATGTGGCGCCCCTGCAGCGGCTTCTGGCCGCCGGCAAGTGAAAGCGGAGCAAGGCGTGGGCGAGGGCGGTGAACGAAGCGGCAAGAGCGCCGTGCTTGTGTGCACCACGTTAGAGGCTACTAGGAGAGGAAGGTGGTTGACTCTCGCTTGCCTTCCCAAGTGCCCTTAGCAGTCGGAAGGAGCAAGCTGAAGCACTGCTGCTTGTGCTGCTCCTTGGTTCCCTTGCAGCCCGCTCTGAAAGCATTGGCGGTCACTTCTAGGCGCCGAGTTGCACACACGCAGCACCACGCTAAGTGCCGCGGAGAAGGGAAATCCAGAGTGCAGCGAGGAGCTGGACGTGGCTTACGTGCAGTAAGGAAAAGGTGAACCTAAGCAGTGCCTCTTCAATCTGGCCGCCTCTGCTCTGGTAGCAACTTTTGCAAGTCGGCAAAGGGAGCCGCGAGTATGTAGAACGGAGGGCGGCGAGACGCCGTGTGTTATGCGCCCTTTCAGGGCTGCTGACAAGGGGCTACTTTAAGAACGCCTTCTTCGTCCTCGCGTCCTTCTCGCTTCGTTCTAGCTGCATGGAGTACAGCACAGCGAAGGAGTGAAGACGGGCACTGCCCCAGCTTTTGCCCTGGCGTGCAACGGCTGTGTGCTGCTTTTCCAAGCAGCAAGAGCACTGAGAAGTGAAAGCGATTGTGAAGGAGCTCTTTGGCTGCTCGTGTGCTCTTCGCTGCACTGCGCCGCTCGCAAGCGGCTGCGTTCTTCGGCGTCTGCCGTCCGGAGAGAGCTGAACTGCAGCGGTCAGTTTCAGCTCTGCCCAACAGCGTGCTCTCAGTTCTGCGGACAAGCACGCCCTGTTGCCTTGGCTCCGAGTGCAAAGTCCCTAGCGAGCACTCACTCAGTGCAATGCACCCAGAAAGACGCTCTCGCTCGTCTTTCAAGGAGCGATTCCTAACAGCAGAAGCAGCAGAGGCACAAACTGGATGACGAGAAGGGACAATGTAGAACACGTCTCTGTCCTGGCACATTGTCGTGTGCGATATGTCCCTCCGGGTCTTCGGTCCTTGCGAAGCTCTATGTACTGCGAGCGCTGCTACTTGCAGCTGAGAAGGACCGCGGAGCTAGCAGCGAATTCGGAGAGCGCTAAGCACGAAGTCAAGAAGCGAGACGTGTCCCTGCAACGCGGTGCTAAGAGCAGCTTCCTCGCGGCGGGGGCGAGCTCCGGCCACAAGACATTCTCGTCGTAACAACGGATCTCCGTGAAGGGCGTAGGCGAAAAGCTTTCGTTTTCCATTCGAACTGCGAGAGACGCAGACTGTTACACGGAGCTCTGAGAACAAAGGTGCACGCCCTAGGCTGGCTTGGGCAGAAGAAGCGTTCTCGAGCTCTTGGCTGCCCGCACACTGCTGGGTATGTGGCGCCCCTGCAGCGGCTTCTGGCCGCCGGCAAGTGAAAGCGGAGCAAGGCGTGGGCGAGGGCGAGGGCGGTGAACGAAGCGGCTATGTGCCGTGCTTGTGTGCACCACGTTAGAGGCTACTAGGAGAGGAAGGTGGTTGACTCTCGCTTGCCTTCCCAAGTGCCCTTAGCAGTCGGAAGGAGCAAGCTGAAGCACTGCTGCTTGTGCTGCTCCTTGGTTCCCTTGCAGCCCGCTCTGAAAGCATTGGCGGTCACTTCTAGGCGCCGAGTTGCACACACGCAGCACCACGCTAAGTGCCGCGGAGAAGGGAAATCCAGAGTGCAGCGAGGAGCTGGACGTGGCTTACGTGCAGTAAGGAAAAGGTGAACCTAAGCAGTGCCTCTTCAATCTGGCCGCCTCTGCTCTGGTAGCAACTTTTGCAAGTCGGCAAAGGGAGCCGCGAGTATGTAGAACGGAGGGCAGCGAGACGCCGTGTGTTATGCGCCCTTTCAGGGCTGCTGACAAGGGGCTACTTTAAGAACGCCTTCTTCGTCCTCGCGTCCTTCTCGCTTCGTTCTAGCTGCATGGAGTACAGCACAGCGAAGGAGTGAAGACGGGCACTGCCCCAGCTTTTGCCCTGGCGTGCAACGGCTGTGTGCTGCTTTTCCAAGCAGCAAGAGCACTGAGAAGTGAAAGCGATTGTGAAGGAGCTCTTTGGCTGCTCGTGTGCTCTTCGCTGCACTGCGCCGCTCGCAAGCGGCTGCGTTCTTCGGCGTCTGCCGTCCGGAGAGAGCTGAACTGCAGCGGTCAGTTTCAGCTCTGCCCAACAGCGTGCTCTCAGTTCTGCGGACAAGCACGCCCTGTTGCCTTGGCTCCGAGTGCAAAGTCCCTAGCGAGCACTCACTCAGTGCAATGCACCCAGAAAGACGCTCTCGCTCGTCTTTCAAGGAGCGATTCCTAACAGCAGAAGCAGCAGAGGCACAAACTGGATGACGAGAAGGGACAATGTAGAACACGTCTCTGTCCTGGCACATTGTCGTGTGCGATATGTCCCTCCGGGTCTTCGGTCCTTGCGAAGCTCTATGTACTGCGAG